>NC_044557.1:30001784-30311427 GCF_007565055.1 Rhinopithecus roxellana
TGTCTTTTCTATGGGTAATTTCTACTTGGTTTGCCAGGACTCCTACCTCTGTCTGTTCTGCTCTGCTATGTGAAGTCTCCACCAATTTTCTGCTTTTCACAGGCTCTTGAGCTAGCTGGACTGGTCTTGGATGTTCACTTCCCCACTTCCATGTAAACTGACATATGATATAGTCTCTGTGTCCTTGTTACACAGTTGGCATGTATTTATATCTCTTTGTGTTTTGGGCTATTCGTACAGAGATTCAGAGCTTGATGCAACAAAATTGAACTACTGATTCTAATTTTGTATGCTCTTATGCATTTTTGTCTTCAAAATCTGTCAACTTCTGAAAATATACATGAAAAAATTTCCCATTACTCTTGTAATGGGATTGTGCATTTATCGGGTTCCCTTGTATTTACAAAGCTGTCTGCATGGTGAATATTGTGTTGCTGATTATGACAACTCTCTTTTCTTTGGGGATGATAACATCTGTTGTTTTATGCCATTCACTGTCACCTTTAACAGCTTTGGCTTTGCATTGCATTTATATGATGTTGCCATCACCATTTCATAAGATCACTTATGGTCTTCATTGCCCTGGTTGTTCTGACCACCGCTTCATTTCCAATGCTTCTTACTTTATGTTACATGTGTCTCATGAACATCATAGAGCTGCATTTTGCTTCCAAACCAAATATAAGATTCTTTAATTTTGAAAGAATAATTCAGTCCATAAATATGAATATTTGGCACAATAATTTCTACACTTGCTTTTGTTTCTACCAAAATATTTTGCCACTTTATTATCTTAGCTTTTGCTTCTTCAAATACATTTGTTCCCCCATCTTTATTGCCACACATGGTCCAAATTATGTCAAATCTCTGCTACCTGATCTCCTCATTTTCACTCTTATCTTTCAATTCAGTTCACATACAGCAACCAAAATAATATTTAAAAAATTCAAACCAAATTATATCACTCCCCTGCTAAAACATTTTAATTACCAAAAGTTGCAATTAGAATAAGATGCACATTCCTATTGTGCAATGAGACATGATCTGTCTCATGTGGCTTTCCAATCTCCTTGTATTTTTCTTTTCTGCTATCACATTCTGATCCATCAACACTACCATTTTTATTATTTCTTAAAAGTGCTAAACTTGTCTAGGACTTTGGAACATTGCCTTTACTCATTTTGGAAGATTTCTCCACTAACTCTTCAACTGGCAAGCTCCTCTTAATCACTAAGATCTCAGGTTAGATGTCCCCTTCCTTGACAATGTTGAAAAACAACTGGCCCTCATAATTCTCTATAGCATGGAATGATTTATTTCCTCCAGAGCAGTAGGCAATAAACAAATAAATGAGATAATTACAAATTGTCAGGTTACAGCTGCTAAAACATAAGTTTTATGAAGCCAGGGGTCATGTTTGTCTTTCTTTGCATGGTCCATCGAAACCACAGAGCTCCTCTATCACTTTCTCAATTGGTACTCTTCCCTCTCCTTTCACTGTGGTATCAAGATCAAGTTCTTTATGTGGCACATAACATCCTCTGTGATCTTTCCCTATTGACCTCTCTAGTCTCATCTTTTAAACTCACTGTCAATATTTCAATGTTCTAGGGATATCACTTTAATGTCGATTTCTCTCATGCTGTCCTATCTGCTTGAAATGACCTCCCCCTCTCTTCCATTCTGCTTATCCTGTGTTGGCTAAATCCTATTTACGCTTCCACAATTAGCTTAGTACTTATCTCCTCTAGGAAGCTTTCCTTAACCCCAGTCCTTCCTGGCTGAACTAAGGACTCACTTTTGAGTTCTCTTAAGTCCACATAAGCATTCCCAATGTTGCTTGGCGCATGATAATAATATAATCTTATGTTCCTTCTTAGAAAATGTATGGTGTGTGATAGAGAAGGGGTTTTATGTTAAAAGGTTTCTTTTATTTTGGATCAGTATGATCTTAAATAATTTATTACAAACTTCATTGAATAAAATCTTTAATGTATACTACATGGCCACAAATATTGACTCTTCCCTTTTAATAAATTATCAGTTTTTAAAATATATTTCAAGGTAGTGAATAAGCTTAGTCACTAATCTAAATATATAATATTGTGTGTGGTTTGAAAGTGAAATATATATTTTAGTGTAAAAAATTTTAACTGTATTCAAACCCCGATGCTGAAATTTTTATTTTGTTCTAAAAATAACTTTTGTGATTTGTTTCTAAATGAAAATCTCGAAGAGACTTTTTCAGGATACTTTTTGAAACAGTTCTCTTTTAATAGGGCACTGAAAATGTGAATAGTTCTAGTTCAAAATAGATAAAAAGTCTAGTTTGGTATAGTTTTGCAATGTTAACTTGCTAAAAATTATGAAAACATTTTTATCTGTTACAGAAAAAATGTTTGACAAGACAGATGCTTAAAACTCTAGTGAATATCAATTTGCATTACATTTTCAAATCTCCTTTTGTATTTTTCTCCCTCACTAAATGTTATACATCAATATCATTGTGTAGAAGGGGCATTTAAAAGAAAAATTCTCAAAATTCTGAAGACCTCTGATTGTCTAAATTTACCAATTCCTAGTTACTTCAACTGTAGGTCAGAAGTGATGGGAAATTTTGTTTATGTTTGTTGAGTGTTGTATATGAGAATGATAACATAGCTATACTGTGGTAGGTGGAAAAATGATCCCCAGAGATGTCCCTGTCCTTCCTAATATCTGGAACTTGTGCTAGAGCAAAAGAGATTTTGCCAATGTGATTAAGTTAAGGATCTGGGCATGGGGAGTGATCCTGGATTACCTAGATGAGTCCATTGTAATCACAGGAGGGCCAGAGTCAGAGAAAGAGATGCAATGAGGAAAGCAGAGGCAGGAGTGATGTGAAGGGGCCGTGAGCCAAAGAATGCAGGTGACCTCTGGGATCTGGAAAAGGCAAGGAAACAGATTCTCCTGTAAAGACTCCAGAAGAAATGCAGTCTTGCTGACACCTTGGTATTAGGATTGATGACTTTCAGAACTGCAAAATATTTGTGTTGTTGGAAGGTGCCAAGTGTGTGGTAATTTGTTACAGCAGCAACAGGAACCTAGTACATAGACATAGTTTAAGTTTAACTGTATAAAATGTCAAATAAGATGACAAAGAAGAATTTCAGCAAAAATGTAAAACATCTTTCTATATAGGAGGACTAGTATACAAAAATGGTGGGTGAGGAGACTCACAGACAAATTAATGAATGGCTCCCTATCTTACACTTGGTTGAGTGATTGTGTCAAATCAAAGGGATGCAAGCCTCTAATATGCCATCCTAGTCTTCACAGAGGCTTCCACCTTGAAATTCCATGAGAGACATCTCCCTTCTCAGATTATCTGCCATTGAGTTCCTAGGTTTCCTCTCCATGTGCCATATCATCACCACTCTCCCTGTCTAAAATACATTTTAAAAGGTTTGTGGATTCTTCCCTTTTCTTTACTTCTCTTGGTTTCACTGTTCTCTGGGTAAATAGATATGTTTATGTGTTTATGTACTGGGGGGACAGGGATAGCTATGGAATCGGGACAAAGTTCCTCTCTAATAAATATACCTTTAGTAATTTGTTCTTAACCTAAAGGTAGACTGAGCTGAGGAGATAGAGATCAGAGTCCAGGACAGCTGACATTCCTTGAATCTGCAGAGGAAGGCACTGGAAAACAGAGAGGTACTTATTTAGGAGGAACTCCACACATCTAAAGAGGGTTCTCATGAGTCCTTGACCAAGAGCTGGACTTGATATAGGCAAACTGAGCCTTCTTAAGGCTTTCCAGAGAATAGAAGCTACAGGGTTGAGAGTCAACCAGATGTATTAGCAATCAAGTAGTGTTGGGATCATTGGTGTGCCCAGATGGAAAGATGTTAAGACTTTAACATGGAATATCCAGAGAAGACATCAAAAAGGCTGCATCTTAGGAGTAAGGACCATGACTGAAAACAAGGGCTACTCTATACCTACCCCCAAAGCTTGAAACCAAACACCAATAAGCATAGAGTAGATAAAGTTTGGAGGTTTAGTTCTGTCAAGCAAAAATGGTTTAGGGTTTCCCACAGAACCAAACTAAAAACATAAAATTAAGAATAAACAATTTAAAGGAAATCAGTGAAATTGGCCAATAATTAAACTGCGTACTACTACAATTATTGGCTCTCCTTAGGAAAGAATTACAGAAATTAAAATATCTGAAATACATCCCCATCATGTTTTGAAAACAATAATAAATTAATAGACATACAAAGAAACATAAAAACTTGGCCTATACTCAGGAAAAAAGCAATCAGTAGAAAATTAACCTAAGATTCTACCAATGTTATATTTAGCAAAATAATGTCTTAAGCACTTATTATGTGTTCAAATGATTTTTAAATGTCCTCAAAAATTATAGTTTTAACAAGTGAATAGATAGAGAATTTAGCAAAGAAACTGAAACTCTAAGAAAGGAAATAAATATACTCTAGGACTAAAATTACAGTGGCAGTAAACAAAAAATTTTCTCGATCTTCAGGACAGATTGGAAGTAGCACAAGCTTGCTGTAGAAAGATCAATATAAATGAGGAAGTCTGAATAACAGGGAGAAAAAAAGATTGAAAAAAAGGAAAAGAATAGATCCTCATGGAAATAAATGGCAGTATTAAATGACCTAGCACAAGTATAACTAGAGTCCCCAAAAAAGAGAGTGAGAAGTAGACAGGAAATATATTTGGCATATAATTACCAAAATGTTCTCAAATTTGATGAAAATTGTCAACTTATAGATTCAAGTAGTTTAGTTAGTCCAAAAAGGGATCAAAAATTGTACACTTAGGCACATAATAGTCAAACAACTGAAAAAAGAAAAAAATAAGATTACTTGAAAGTAGTCAGATGATGAAGGTGATGATGCATTACATACAGAAAAACAAAAATAAAATTATAAATTATTTCTAATGAGAAACCATGGGAGCCAGAAAATCATGGAACAATATGTAGAAAGTATTGAAAGAAAAAAAAAGGTCAGTCTAGAATTCTATATCCAATAAAAATATCCTACAAAATGTGGATAAACTTTTTAAAAATTCAGATGAACAAAAGCTAAGAGAATTTGATCTCTTACAATGATCTATACTACACAATATGTAAAAGATTGTTAGACTTAAGGGAAATCAGAACTGATGAAAACTTAAATATACAAGGTTTCACAAAGAGCACTGGAAACGGAAAAAAAAGGGGGTATATTAAAAGTTAACTTTTTCTTTGTAATTTCATTATAATATCATTGTCATTTAAAACAGAGTATCATTTACAAAGGGGTTACAATGCATGTAAAAGAAAAATGAGAACAATAGCACAAAGGATAAAGAAATATGTAAAAATTAAACATCTTTTACAGTCTTTTGAGAAAAAAGAACTGCCATGAATAAAGAAAGATATTTCAAAATAATAAGAAGATCATTCTTCAAGAAGAGAAAACAATCATCAATGTATATGCTACTAATAACAAAGATCCAAAATTCCTAAAGCAAAATTGACTAATATAATGAGAGAAACAGTGAAATCTACAAACAGTGATAAATATTTCAAAATCGCTCTCTCAATAATTTATAGAACAAAAATAAAGATCTGGAGAACCTGAACAGCACTATCAAAACATATTGATCTCATTGGCATTTATAAAATGTAACATCTGACAATTTCATAAGATCCATCCCTTTGAAATATGAGAAATGAAGGTTATATTCATACAATGAAATTCTGCACAATAATTAAAAGCAATTACTGATACATACAATAACACAGGAGATTCTCATAACCCTTATTTTGGTGGTTATGAGAAAAGAAGCCAGTGCATATGTTTTTTAAATTTTAATGAACCATACATTTAAAATGGATCCATTTTATTCTACCTAAGTAATACGTCAGTATTCATTTAAAATACATCTATGCATTTAATGTAAAATACATAGATGAAGAAACACAGCTTAATATTATATGATGATCAAAACCTACCTTAAATAGAGAGTTTAAAAAAAAAAAACAACAACGAATGATTGAATTAAGAGCACATCATGTACCTTTTATGAATATCTGTCCAAGTTGACTTTTATGAATATCTGCCCAAGTTGACTGTATCCTCATAGACACTGTTGAGCAACACCTTTTCAAAGTTAAAAATATTTATATCATGTATTGCTTGCTTTCTCTCATGATAGCCCTAACTCCCATAAATACTTCATAAACCTTAAGGAAATTGTCAATCACTATTTAGGAAAGCCTGCCTTTTGCATATTTTTTATTATGTAGATCATGCTGTATCATAATAATCTTAAAATATGCTGCTTTCCCCTAGTAGACTATGAACATAGTGATATTAGCTACTGCATTTCATTAATCTTGTTATTTTAAGACCTTGCATAGAGACTGATACAAAAATCAGTGCTGAAAAATATATTCGTTAAATAAATCCATCAATCAGAAAAAGAAAAAAAAACCTAAAAAACTATTTTGATCAAATTCATATGTTGGGTGTGAATTTTGTTTCTTCTAATATTTTTGGATATTGCAGCATTAATTCTTTATTTAAATAATAAATTGAATAATTTATTTATTTTTATTTTATTATTTTTATTTTTTTTATTTTTCGAGACAGAGTCTTGCTCTATCGCCTAGGCTGGAGTGCAGTGGCCCAATCTCTGCTCCCTGCAAGCTCCCTCTCCAGGGTTCATGCCATTCTTCTGCCTCATCCTCCTGAATAACTGGGACTACAGGTGCTCGCCACCACGCCCGGCTAATTTTTTTGTATTTTTAGTAGAGACGGGGTTTCACCATGTCAACCAGGATGGTCTCAATCTCCTGACCTCGTGTTCCGCCCGCCTTGGCCTCCCGAAGTGCTGGGACTGGAGGCATGAGCCACCACACCCGGGGAATAATTTGAATTTTTAAAAGAAAAACATGAGCAGAAAACAACATACCTTTTAAAAAGAAATTTTGGGAAAGAAAAACAAAATAGAAATGTTTTGAAAACAAACGGCTATTTGTAAGAAATGTCTGGGAGCTTTTAAGCATCAACCATCAACACATTGGTAGCAAGTGGCCACTGATGGAAAGATACTTGTAAAAGGAAATTGTTCTTATCATTTTGTACCATTACAGATTTTATCCTGTGGTTTTTCTTTATAAGGAAACATTGGCAAAACTTGCAGTAGAAAAATGAGAGATTATGTGGAAAACTAGGGAAAATATGTAGGAATTTTCAATTATTTTTTATTAACCAGAGGATTATTCCTATTCTCTGTAGCATATATTGATTTAAAAAACAATAATGCCAATTAGTATCGATCCTCCTTTCTGTACTGCCTATGTTTTTTTTGGAAAAAGATGGTTTTCAATCCTTCCCATACCTCCGAACACCATACGTATGAAATGAAAAGATTTTTGTCAGGCATATGTATCTATCACAGTCACAGAAATCATGGCATTTTTACTATAAAAGGAGAGATAAAAAAGCATTTTCTGCCTCCTCCTCCAAATTTACATAGATTGAATCTAGAGATTAATTTGGCTTCAGAAATATTTGAGAATAACTGGTTTCATTTTACTTTTATGTGTTTAATGTGATTTATTTTTCCTAACAAGAAATTTTTAAAACTATATCTTAAAATAAGTGCATAGATTTTGAATGGCCTTTTTAGAGACTAGCTAAAAGAGATTTTGCAAAGCTCCCTTCTGTTTGTGGATCTGATCTAAACGGTAATGGGACTGGCTTTCTCTTTGAATACCAGAAGGAGCCATTAGTCTCTCTGGGCCAGGAGAAAGAAAGTATTCTTGCTGTTGTTCTTCCCTTCCTCTTTCAATTCCACCCCAAAAACCAGATCCAGGAGTGAACACCATTTGACCAGCCATAGTGTGGGCCACATTGGTTCCCAAAGAGTGGAGGGGTACATTTCACCTCGAAGGTAACACCATTGCCCCTACTGGCAAAGCATAACAAAGCCAGAAGGTCCTCTGGAAGAAAAACTGTAGTTACTCATCAGCCAACTGCTAACTAAGTTGGTCCTTTAAGTATGACGCTAATTCATTCACTTCTTTTCCATGCCTATTTCTTTACTTTTCTTTGACTAGATTGTATAATAATTTCTGTCTGTTGAAGTCCTTCTAATTCTTCAATGTCCAGCTCAATGAAAATTTACTGAAAATAATATTTAACACATTTATAAATGATGTATAGCTTTGATCAAATAAATGCTTAGGTTGAAAACCAATATATGAAATATTAAAAAGAAAACCTACGGAGACCATTGTGTCTGATTTGGTTTTCCGTTTTCTGAAGTCTGTAGACAATCCATATTAATGTTCATTACCTAAGGAAAAAGTCTTGCTAATTGCAGCCAGAGAGTTTTCTTTTATTTAACAACAAGAAGATAAAAGTAAACCAATGAAATCCTTGCCAGACACCATTAGTGTGAATTAATCTCCTGTACTCCTGTGACTCTCAATTGGCTTAGAGCAGTTCAAAAATTTAATTGTACAAATATTGATTGAGGACTTGTTAATTATAAAAGAACATGATATGGGTTAAGGATACACACATGAATAAGATATGAATTCACTGGTCAAGAAGTTTACAGAGAAAGAAACAATGAATACCCCCAAGGGGGTGCTGTAAATATTAACAAAAGTCAAGGAAATGGAGGAAGAAACTTACAAATCGTGATCTATGGGGGTGGAAAGGCATCCTAAGCAGAAAGAAAGTATGGTCAGGGAGAATTGAGAAGCAGGGTGCTGGGAGGACACAGAATTATCTGCTGTGACTATAACTCTTGTGCAAGTAAAAATTGCCTGAAGAGTGAGTTAAAAATGTGTATTCAAAGGCTGCTTTTCTGGAAAGTCTGATCAGCAGGACTGGAATGGTGTCAAGGTCATGCATCTCAGGTGATTCTGATATCGGTGGCCTGTAGGCAACCCAGCAAGACCTTGTGGCCCAAACACAGACAATAGGGACATGAAATGAAATTGAGACTGGAAATCTGCCGAGAATGAAATTGTGAAGGGATTTGAATGTCCTGGGAAGAAAAATTCTGTTGAAGACCATTGAAGATTTTAAGAAGGAAAACTGAGATTGGGGTTTGGAAATCTGACTATGGTAATGATGAAGATGATGAATTGCAGAATCTAAAGACTTAGGGACAAGTGCAGACCCTTCTGCAATAGAAAGAAGGTTAGCAACAGGTGACATCAATGAGGAAAGAGCAGAGGGGTGAGACAGGCAGTGCCAACAGGACTTTGAGCAAATATGGTTTAGGGAACTCATGGGCTACATGCCTGAGTCAACAACTGGACCTGTTACTCCAATAACACATCCCTCAGGTGGGTTGGTTCAGTAGTCCCCATTCCCCTGATTCAAGCTGTACCTGCCCCTAATTATGTCCTCACCTTTTCAAATTATAATACCTGGTTGTTTTCAGCAGATTTCTGTAAGCCTGATATATGTTATTTTATCACTTGAATGTATTCAACTTAATCACTTACTGCCTGATTGAATTCTGCATTCCTTTCATATTATTATCTACCTATTATTCTATAAACATGATTATTATTTCATTAAAACTCAAATTATTCTTTCATGGTTGCCTGGGTCTTCAGCTATAACACTAAGTGATAATAGTATTTTGTTTTAAGATTGGATACATTTTTGAGGAATAGACAGGGTGCAGAGATGGTTTAATGTTATCCTATTCATGAGAATATTGAGGCACAAAGAGGAGAAACAGCTTAACTAGAGTTAGCTCACTTTAGTAGTCAATAGAGCCCCTCTCAATTATCCTGGTATTTCATGCTCAAAGTCTCAACATTATACAATTTTGGCTCTTTTTGAAAAGAAGATTAGTGAATATTTGTATGTGGAGATTTTAAAAAATCTAAATAGCAATATGAATTGATCACAGAATATTCAAGATTATGAAAAAGCAACTTTAGAGAATTCTTGATGCTTACCAAGCAGGTTTATCAAAGAAGGAATTTCACTGTTAAGTTTAGTTCAATTTTAGCTATGTTTCTTGCTTTGAAACAGACAAACCTGCCATTTAGAAAGTAAAAGACATGGACAATTTTCAGTCCATTTTCTGTCTTTTAAATTCCTCAGGAAAAATAGCCGACGTTATTCTACTCTGTCACATCAACAGCATTAGACCAGAAGGGAACTTAGATTTATGGGATGATTTCATGCTTAGTGTATCTCAAAGTAGAACACAAAGTAATAAATTAAGTAGAAATTATACTTAATGTAGACCAAAGTAATCTTGCTTCTGCTAGAAAGAGCAATGAGCAAGAACATTTTCTTCTTTGAAGGATTATACATTTTATAGAGCTCTAGTTATCTGCTCTTAATCTGATAAATTTATATCATTGTGGAAAGTTGAGACTCTTAATACTTAGTAACTTTTTGTTCATTCAAAGAGGTTATATGGACCTGGTAGCTTGTATCAGTTTGCATGACACATTGGGTAAATCCAGTATTTATTATTCTAATAAGTATTTATTTTGTGTTACATGTAAATATTTATTTCTCTACAATTATATATATATGAAAAAACCTTTAACGTGTATCACTGTAATGAAGTAATTGTTGCATGATTTATTTGACTCACTATTACCTAACAGCAGCTGGTAAATTATCAAGATGCCACCCTGGCTGTATGTATGTGAAACACATGTAGGTAACCTTGAAACAAATGGGAATAGGTGCACTCTTAAGAGTTTCATAAATAAAGTAGGGGCAGGCAGTCAAGACAGGAAAGGATGTTCACAAATTGGCAAAGTTTTGTCACTGTTAAAAATGCAGAATAGACCTTGAGATGGTCAGGGCAGTTATTATGTAGTTGTAGATATTCATGTATTGATTTACAATTAGCCCAAGTCTACTAATTTTTGACCACCCAATCAAGGCCTCTCTGACACAATTATAGTCCACAGAGAACACTTTGCTGTGTGCTGAATGATTTCACAATTTTATATGACAATCCCACGAATTAAATATTACCATCAGTCCTTTTCATATGAGGAGTTTGAGGCCTGGAGAGATTAACAGATATACTTAAGAAACCACAGTTCATAAGCAATGGACTTAGACTAGAGCCTGGGCTTCTGACACCTGTGCTCCCTCCAAAGACCTTGTTTCTCATGAATGCTCTTTAAATATTTTGACTTACCTAGTGATATAGTTTGGATGCTGTCCCCTTTAAATCTCATGTTAAGATATAATCCCCAATGTTGCCGGTGGGGTCTGGTGAGAGGTGTTTGGGCCATAGGGGAGGATCCTTCATGGCTTGATGCTGTCCTTACAATAGTGAGTGAGTTCTCGTGACATCTGGTTGTTTGAAAGTGTGTGGCATCTTCCTCCTCACTGTCTTGCTCCATCTCTCACCATGTGAGAGGTCTGCTCCTCCTTGGTTTTCTGCCATGATTGAAAGCTTCCTGAGGCCTCCCCAGAAGCTGAACAGATGTCAGCACCATCCTTCTTATACAGCCTGCAGAACTGTGAGCCAATTAAACCTCTTTTCTTTATCAATTACCCAGTCTCAGGTATTTCTTTTTCTTTTTTTTTTTCTTTTCTTTTTTTTTTTTTTCTGAGACAGTCTTGCTCTATCACCCAGATTGAAGTGCAGTGGCACGATCTTGGCTCACTGCAACCTCTGCCTCCCAAGTTCAAGTGATTCTCGTGCCTCAGCCTCCCGAGTAACTGGGATTACAGGCGTGCACCACCACGCCTGGCTAATTTTTATATTTTTAATAGAGACGAGGTTTCACCATGTTGGCCAGGCTGATCTCAAACTCCTGGCCCCAGATGATCTGCCTGCCTCAGCCTCCCAGAGTGCTGGGATTACAGGCATGAGACATTGTGACTAGCCTCAGGTATTTCTTTACAGCAATGCAAGACTGACCTAACACACCTGGGTACCAAACAAATTCTTGGCTTCAAGAGGGATATTTTATAGTATGAAAATCTTCCAATCAATTTCCTACAAATGGAGGCTGAGACAGGCAATGAATCGGAGCTACAACCACATAATAAAGCATGTAAATCCTTTAATGATGAGTAATTAAATGGTTTCTCCATGTATAATTTCAGAATTACTTGCATGATACTTTTTAGCCAAACAGTTTAGCTGCAGACACAAAGCATCAATGAAGGGAATGAACATCATGGATGACTCAGAAAAATAATTCATTACAACCATCTTTCAATTTTTACTGACAATAAGTTATTCAATCAGCTTTTGTGGTCATTAATACTGACATAGTGACTGACAGTTCTTTATCATCTGTGGGACTTCCTGTTTTCAGAAGATTTGCAGGACTTTCCCAATGCAGACAAGACAATGAAGATTCTCAATTTAATTTTTTTATAAAGTCTTCAAGCTACAGTTAGTTTGAGTAGCTTGTTCTGGATAATAAAGCCTCAAATTATGAAACATCCTTGAGAGAACCGAAATTGAAAAAAATTAATTAACATTTCCTGTTCAGGAGAATTTGATACTATCAGAAACAGTTAGTTCTCCCAAGATTGATTCCAGGGGATATCTTTTCACTAATTGCCTATGAACTAGCCAGTGTAATTTGCATTCAGCTTTCAGCAAGTGAGTGTGAATTAGCCATAGATCCTCCACTTGTCTGATTACTTTGAGGCTTCAAATCTTATTTTATCATTTGGTCAGGTGGTAGAGACCAGTTCATCTCTGTTAAACATTGGCATTCTTGCAACTTGCTTTCTCAATTTCTTGTGTAACATTAAGGAGAATAGACCAGTGCCTATGAATATGGCTTTATATGCATAGTTAATTTTGATAGCACTTTGTTCTCATGTTTCATTCCTGGAATTATTTGTAGTGAGTTAGAGAATATAGTGCCATGTTTTATCAATACATGACAGAGAAATAATTTTTTTCAAACTGAAAAGGACCATTTGACTAATAGGTCACAGAATCGCAATTACTATAGAAGTGCAGGTTATAATGCTGATAGAAAATCATTAATAATGGCATTTGATTTAAAACTGTTACTTTCTGAAACGTTTCCCTCTATTGGCTGGTTTTCTTCAGGCAGAAACAAAAAAAAAATGTCTAGGGTGGAGGATCAACTAGGTCTAATTGCTTTAAAATTTTCCTGTCTGTACCTGAGGGTGAGACTGCCTTCTCTGGGCACATTGGGAAATTTTTTCCAGGCTTCTGAGGGACAAGGTTGAATGAGTGCAATTCCCAGAAAATAGGTGAGGTTTAGTGTGCTTTTTTTATATTTGAATGTCCTCCTATGAGGCACAGGCATTAATCATTTTTGAAGGAAACTGGTCCAAAGCACTTAATGAAAATGTTTTGCTTCTGACCCGCTCGCCTTTGCACCACTGGCCAGATCACGGAATTTTAGTTGCAGAACAGATTCAACTCCAGAGAAATTATATCTAGTAATAGATATGTTGTTAAATTAAAATTTAGGATGATTTCAACTCCAGGTAACAACAACAACAACAAAAAAAACCCACTCAACTTGCTTTAAAAATAACAAATATATCCACTTCACACAAATTTTGTAACTAGTTATTGCCAGCCACAGTTAGGGCAGAAAATCAAGAACATCATTCTTTCAATGTTGACATCATCACGCTGGCTCCCCTCACAGATTTATGGTTGCATGACAACATTCAGAAGCAAGAAAGAGATATGCTCTCTCAAAAGTCTTACTATCAGTAAGGGAAACCTTTCCCAGAACTTTCTCAGTAGATTTATGCTCACATCATGTTTGCCATAAATCACACACAAAACCAAAAGTTCAACCAAGATTGATTTTGAGCAAGCACGAGTCATGGTGTGAGGTCCTCCTCCCTGGAAAGATGGGATCAGAGGAGTAGGATGGATACCTGGACAAAGAAAGGAGTGAACAGTGATGTGTAGGTAACAAATCATATGTGGTAAAGATATTGATATACCTGTATAATTTTTTTAATGTCAATTACTCAAAAAAATCAACACATCTGTGCTTTCTATTTGTCCTTATTGTTGGGTCTTGAAATAATGCTTCAAAATTTTAAAACATTGTCTCATATGTATATTGTCATGTAACTGGCCTTAATTGTATAAACCACACATGTGGGTGTGCAAAAATCTAACACTGTTTTATAACATTATAACCTTGACACACTGTTCTAACTGGTCACAAAAAATTAATCTTATTTTTCAGAGGTTTATAGGGAACTTTATTTTTATTATTTTTTAATTATACTTTAAGTTCTAGGGTACATGTGCACAAAACAAAGTGAAGGTTTGTTGCATATGTATACATGTGCTGTGTTGGTGTATTACACCCACTAATTCGTCCTTTACGTTAGGCATATCTCCTAATGCTATCCCTCTCCCCTCCACCCACCCCATGACAGGCTCCAGTGTGTGATGTTCCCCTTCCTGTGTCCAAGTGTTCTCATTGTTCAATTCCCACCTATGAGTGAGAACATGTGGTGTTTGGTTTTTTGTCCTTGTGATAGTTTGCTGAGAATGATGGTTTTCAGCTTCATCCATGTCCCTACAAAGGACATGAACTAATCCTTTTTTATGGCTACATAGTATTCCATGGTGTACATGTGCCACATTTTCTTAATCCAGTCTATCTTTGATGGACATTTGGGTTGGTTCCAAGTCTTTGCTATTGTGAATAGTGCCACAATAAACATACATGTGCATGTGTCTTTAGAGTAGCATGATTCATAATCCTTTGGGTATATATCCAGTAATGGGATCATTGGGTCAAATGGTATTTCTAGTTCTAGATCCTTGAGGAATTGCCATGCTGTCTTCCACAATGGTTGAACTAGTTACAGTTGCACAAACAGTGTAAAAGTGTTCCTATTTCTCCACATCCTCTCCAGCATCTGTTATTTCCTGACTTTTTAATGATAGTCATTGTAACTGGTGTGAGATGGTATCTCATTGTGGTTTTGATTTGCATTTCTCTGATGCCGAGTGATGATGAGCATTTTTTCATGTGTCTGTTGGCTGCATAAATGTCTTCTTTTGAGAAGTGTCTGTTCATATCCTTCACCCACTTTTTGATGGGGTGGTTTTTTTCTTGTAAATGTGTTTGAGTTCTTTGTAGATTCTGGATATTAGCCCTTTGTCAGATGAGTAGATTGCAAACATTTTCTCCCATTCTGTAGGTTGCCTGTTCACTCTCATGGTAGTTTCTTTTACTGTGCAGAAAGTCTTTAGTTTAATTAGCTCCCATTTGTCAATTTTGGCTTTTGTTGCCATTTCTTTTGTTGTTTTAGACATGAAGTCTTTGCCCATGCCTGTGTCCTGAATGGTATTACCTAGGTTTTCTTCTAGGGTTTTTATGGTTTTAGGTCTAACATTTAAATCTTTAATGCATCTTGAATTAATTTTGTATAAGGTGTAAGGAAGGGATCCAGTTTCAGCTTTCTACATATGGCTAGCCAGTTTTCTCAGCACCATTTATTAAATAGAGAATCCTTTCCCCATTTCTTGTTTTTGTCAAAGATCAGATGGTTTTAGATGTGTGGTATTATTTCTGAGGGCTCTGTTCTGTTCCATTGGTCTATATCTCTGTTTTGGTACCAGTATCATGCTGTTTTGGTTACTGTAGCCTTGTAGTATAGTTTAAAGTCAGGTAGCATGATGCCTCCAGCTTTGTTCTTTTGGCTTAGGATTGCCTTGGCAATGCGGGCTCTTTTTTGGTTCCATATGAATGTTAAAGTAGTTTTTTCCAGTTCTGTGAAGAGAGTCATTAGCTTGATAGGGATGGCATTGAATCTATAAATTACCTTAGGCAGTATGGCCATTTTCATGGTATTGATTCTTCCTATCCGTGAGCATGGTATGTTTTTCCATTTGTTTGTGTCCTCTTCTATTTCACTTAGCAGTGGTTTGTAGTTCTCCTTGAAGTGGTCCTTCACATCCCTTGTAAGTTGTATTCCTAGGTATTTTATTCTCTTTGTAGCAATTGTGAGTGGGAATTCACTCATGATTTGGCCCTCTGTTTGTCTGTTATTGGTGTATAGGAATGCTTGTTATTTTTGCACATTAATTTTGTATCCTGAGACTTTACTGAAGTTGCTTATCAGCTTAAGGAGGTTTTGGACTGAGATTATAGGGTTTTCTAAATATTCAATCATGTCATCTGCAAACAGAGACAATTGACTTCCTGTTTTTCTTTTTTTCTTTTCTTTTTTTTTTTTTTTTTTTTTTTTTTTTTTGACAGAGTCTCGCTCTGTCACCTAGGCTGGAGTGCAGTGGTGCAATCTCGGTTCACTGCAAGCTCTGCCTCCCGGGTTCACACCATTCTCCTGCCTCAGCCTCCCAAGTAGCTGCGACTACAGGCGGCCACCATCACACCTGGCTAATTTTTTGTATTTTTAGTAGAGATGGGGTTTCACCGTGTTAGCCAAGATGGTCTCGATCTCCTGACCTCATGATCCACCCACCTCGGCCTCCCAAAGTGCTGGGATTGCAGGCATGAGCCACTGTGCCCAGCCTCTCTTTCTATTTTAATACCCTTTATTTCTTTCTCTTGCCTGATTGCCCCGGCCAGAACTTAGAATACTATGTCAAATAGGAGAGATAAGAGAGGACATCCTTGTCTTGTGCCAGTTTTCAGAGGGAATGCTTCTAGGTTTTACCCATTCTGTATGATACTGGCTATGGATTTGTTATAAACATCTCTTACTATTTTGAGATATGTACCATGAATACCTAGTTTATTGAATATTTTTAGCATGAAGGTGTTTTGAATTTTATCAAAGGCCTTTTCTGCATCTATTGAGATAATCAGGTGTTTTTTGTCATTGGTTCTGTTTATGTGATATATTACATTTACTGATTTGCGTATGTTGAACCAGCCTTGCAACACAGGGATAAAGCCGACTTGTTCATGGTGGGTTAGCTTTTTTTGATGTGCTGTTGGTTTCTGTTTGCCAGTATTTTACTAAGGATTTTTGCATTGATGTTCATCAGAGATATTGGCCTGAAATTTCTTTTTTTGTTGTGTCTCTACCAGATTTTGGTATCAGGATGATGCTGGCCTCATAAAATGAGTTAGGAAAGAGTCTTTTTTTGTGGGGATGGGGGATGGGGGGAAACAGAGTTTTGTTCTTGTTGCTGAGGCTGGATTGCAATGGCACAATCTTGGCTCACTGCAACCTCAGCCTCCCGGGTTCAAGTGATTTTCCTGCCTCAGCCTCTCAAGTAGCCGGGATTACAGGCATGTGCCACCATGCCTGGCTAATTTCGTATTTTTAGTAGAGACGGGGTTTCTCCATGTTGGTCAGGCTGGTCTCAAACTCCCAACCTCAGGTGATCCATGCGCTTTGACCTCCCAAAGTGCTGAGATCAGAGGCATGAACCACCACACCTAGCTGGAGTCCCTTTTTTTTTCTATTGTTTGGTACAGTTTCAGAAGGAATGGTACCAGCTCCTTTTTGTACCTCTGGTAGAATTCAACTGTGAATCCTTCTGGTCCCAGATTTTTTTTGGTTGGTAGGCTATTAATTACTGCCTTAATTTCAGATGTTGTTATTGGTCTATTCAGGGATTCAACTTATTCCTAGTTTAGTCTTGGGAGGGTGTATGTGTCCAGGAATTTATCCATTTCTTCTAGATTTTCTAGTTTATTTGTGTAGAAGTACTTATAGTATTCTCTGATGGTAGTTTGTATTTCTGTGGGATCAGTGGTGATATCCCCTTTATCACTTTTTATTGTGTCTATTTGATTCTTCTCTCTTTTCTTCTTTATTAGTCTGGCTAGTCGTCTATCTTGTTAATTTTTTCAAAAAAAGAGCTCCCAGATTCATTGACTGTTTGAAGGATTTTTCATGTCTCTATCTCCTTCAGTTCTGCTCTGATCTTAGTTATTTCTTGTCCTCTGCTGGCTTTTGAATTTGTTTGCTCTTGCTTCTCTAGTTCTTTTAATTGTGATGTTAGGGTGTCAATTGTAGATCCTTTTCGCTTTCTGATATGACCGTTTAATGCTATAAATTTCTCTCTACACACTGCTTTAGCTTTAGCTATGTGGTCTGAGAGAATGTTTGTTATGATTTCTGTTCTGTTGCCATTGGTGAGGAGTGTTTTACTTTCAATTATGTGGTCAATTTTAGAATAAGTGCTATGTGGTGCTGAGAAGAATGTATATTTTGTTGATTTGGGCTTCAGAGTTCTGTAGATGTCTATTAGGTCAACTTGGTCCAGAGTTGTGTTCAAATCCTGAATATCCTTGTTAATTTTCTGTCTCATTAATCTGTCTAATATTGATAGCAGGGTGTTAAAGTCTCCCACTATCATTGTGTGGGAGTCTAAATCTCTTTCTAGATATCTAAGAATTTGCTTTATCTGGGTTCTCCTGTATTGGGTGCATTTATATTTAGGATAGTTAGTTCATCTTGTTGCATTGATCCCTTTACCATTAAGTAATGTCCTTCTTTGTAATGCCCTTCTTTGTCTTTTTTGATCTTTGTTGATTTAAAGTCTATATTATCAGAGACTAGGATTGCAACCCCTATTTTTTTTTTTTTTCATTTGCTTGGTAAATATTCCTCCATCCCTTTATTTTGAAGCTATGTGTTGCACGTGAGATGGGTCTCCTGAATACAGCACATCAATGGGACTTGACTCTATCCAATTTGCAAGTCTGTATGTTTTAATTGGGGCATTTAACCCATTTACATTTAAGGTTAGTGTTGATATGTGTGAATTTGATCCTGTCATTATGATACTAACTGGTTATTTTGCACATTAGTTAATGCAGTTTCTTCATAGTGTCATTGGTCTTTATATTTTGGTATGTTTTTGCAGTGGCTGGTACTGGTTTTTCCTTTCCGTATTTAGTGCTTTCTTCAAGAGCTCTTGTAAGGCAGGCACGGTTGTGACAAGATCCTTCAGCATTTGCTTGTCTGTAAAGGGTTTTATTTCTCCTTTGCTTATGAAAATTAGTTTGGCTGGATATGAAATACTGGGTTGAAAATTCTTTTCTTTAAGAATGTTGAATATTGGCCCCCACTCTCTTCTGGCTTGTAGGGTTTCTGCAGAGAGATCTGCTGTTAGTCTGATCTGCTTCCCTTTGTAGGTAACCTGACCTTTCTGTTTGGATGCCCTTAACATTTTTTCCTTCATTTTAACCTTGGAGAATATGACGATTATGTGTCTTGGGGTTGCTCTTCTCAAGGACTGTCTTAGTGGTGTTCTCTGTATTTCCTGAATTTGAATATGGCCTATCTTGTTAGGTTAGGGAAGTTTTCCTGGATAATATCCTGAAGTGTGTTTTCCAACTTGGTTCCATTCTCCCTGTCACTTTCAGGTACACCACTCAATCATAGGTTTGCTCTTTTCACATAGTCCCATATTTCTTGGAGGATTTGTTTGTTCCTTTTCATTCTTTTTTCTCTCATCTTGTCTTCATGCTTTATTTTACTAAGTTGATCTTCAATCTCAGGTATCCTTTCTTCTGCTTGATTGATTTGGCTGTTGATACTTGTGTATGCTTCACAAAGTTCTCGTGCTATGTTTTTCAACTCCATCAGGTCATTTATGTTCTTCTCTAAACTGGTTATTCTAGTTAGCAGTTCCTGTAACCTTTTATCAAGGTTCTTAGCTTCCTTGCATTGGGTTAGAACATGTTCCTTTAGCTCAGAGGAGTTTGTTATTACCCACCTTCTGAAGCTTACTTATGTCAATTCATTAAACTCATTCACTGTTCAGTTTTTTCCCCCTTGCTGGAGAGGTGTTGTGATCTTTTGGAGGAGAAGAGGCATTCTTGTTTTTGGAATTTTCAGCATTTTTGCATTGTTTTTTCCTCATTTTCATGGATTTAGCTACCTTTGATCTTTGATGCTGATGACCTTTGGATGGTGTTTTTGGGTGGGCGTCCTTTTTGTTGATGTAGATGTTATTGTTTTCTGTTTGTTAGTTTTCCTTCTAACAGTCAGGACCCTCTTCTGCAGGCCTGCTGGAGTTTGCTGGAGATCCACTCCAGACCCTGTTTGCCTGGTTATTGCCAGTGGAAGCTGCAAAACAGCAAAGATTGCTGCCTGCTCCTTCCTCTGGAAGCTTTGTCCCAGAGGAACACCTGCCTGTTGCCAGCCAGAGCTCTCCTGTATGAGGTGCCTGTTGGCCCCTGCTGGGAGGCATCTCCCAGTCAGGAGGCATGAGGGTCAGGGACCCAATTGAGGAGGCAGTCTGTCCTTTAGTAGAACTCAAGCACTGTGCTGGGAGATTTGCTGCTCTCTTCAGAGTTGGCTGGCAGGAACATTTAAATCCATTGAAGCTGCACCCACAGCCGTCCCTTCCCCTAGGTGCTCTGTCCCAGAGAGATGGGAGTTTTTTCTGTAAACCTCTGACTGGGGCTGCTGCCTTTCTCTCAGAGATGCCCTGCCCAGAGAGGAGGAATCTAGAGAGGCAGTCTCGCCCCAGGCACTTTGCCGCACTGCAGAGAGCCCAGTCTGAACCTCCCAGCAGCTTCCTTAGTACTGTGAGGGGAAGATCAGCTACTCATGCCTCAGTAATGGTGAATGCCCCTCCCCCCACCAGGCTTGATCATCCCAGGTCGACTTCAGACTGCTGTGCTGGCAGTGAGAGAGAATTTCGATGACTCACGAAGATGGCCGAATAGGAACAGCTCCAGTCTCCAACTCCCAGCACGAGTAACACAGAAGACCGGTGATTTCTGCATTTTCAACTGAGTTACTGGGGTCATCTCACTAGGGAGTGCCGGACAATCGGTGCTGGTCAGCTGCTGCAGCCCGACCAGCGAGAGTTGAAGCAGGGCGAGGCATCGCCTCACCTGGGAAGCGCAAGGGGGAAGGGAATCCGTTTTCCTAGCCAGGGGAACTGAGACACACAACACCTGGAAAATCGGGTAACTCCCACCCCGATACTGTGCTTTAAGCAAACGGGCACACCAGGAGAATATATCCCACAACTGGCCGGGAGGGTCCCATGCCCACGGAGCCTCCCTCATTGCTAGCACAGCAGTCTGCGATCTAACCGCAAGGCAGCAGCGAGGCTGGGGGAGGGGTGCCCGCCATTGCTGAGGCTTATGTAGGTAAACAAAACCGCTGGGAAGCTCGAACTGGGTGGAGCTCACAGCAGCTCAAGGAAACCTGCCTATCTCTGTAGACTCCACCTCTGGGGACAGGACACAGCTAAATAACAACAACAAAAAAGCAGCAGAACCTCTGCAGACGCAAATGACTCTGTTTGACAGCTTTGAAGAGAGCAGTGGATCTCCCAACATGGAGGTTGAGATCCGACAAGGGACAGACTGCCAGCTCAAGTGGGTCCCTGACCCCTGAGTAGCCTAACTGGGAGACATTCCCCACTAGGGGCAGTCTGACACCCCACACCTCACAGGGTGGAGAACACCCCTGAGAGGAAGCTTCCAAAGTAAGAATCAGACAGGTACACTCACTATTCAGCAATATTCTATCTTCTGCAACCTCTGCTGCTGATACCCAGGCAAACAGGGTCTGGAGTGGACCTCAAGCAATCTCCAACAGACCTACAGCTGAGGGTCCTGACTGTCAGAAGGAAAACTATCAAACAGGAAGGACACCTATACCAAAACCCCATCAGTACGTCACCATCATCAAAGACCAGAGGCAGATAAAACCACAAAGATGGGGAAAAAGCAGGGCAGAAAAGCTGGAAATTCAAAAAATAAGAGTGCATCTCCCCCTGCAAAGGAGTGCAGCCCAATGCCAGCAATGGATCAAAGCTGGTCAGAGAATGACTTTGACGAGATGAGAGAAGAAGGCTTCAGTCCATCAAACTTCTCAGAGCTAAAGGAGGAATTACGTACCCAGCGCAAAGAAACTAAAAATGTTGAAAAAAGAGTGGAAGAATTGACAGCTAGACTAATTAATGCAGAGAAGGTCATAAACAAAATGACAGAGATGAAAACCATGACATGAGAAATACGTGACAAATGCACAAGCTTCAGTAACTGACTCGATCAACTGGAAGAAAGAGTATCAGCGATTGAGGATCAAATGAATGAAATGAAGCGAGAAGAGAAACCAAAAGAAAAAAGAAGAAAAAGAAATGAACAAAGCCTGCAAGAAGTATGGGATTATGTAAATTTTAGACCAAATCTACGTCTGATTGGGGTGCCTGAAAGTGAGGGGAAAATGGAACCAAGTTGGAAAACACTCTTCAGGATATCATCCAGGAGAACTTTCCCAACCTAGTAGGGCAGGCCAACATTCAAATTCAGGAAATATAGAGAAAACCACAAAGATACTCCTCGAGAAGAGCAACTCCAAGACACATAATTGCCAGATTCACCGAAGTTGACATGAAGGAAAAAATCTTAAGGGCAGCCAGAGAGAAAGGTCGGGTTACCCACAAAGGGAATCCCATCAGACTAACAGCAGATCTCTCAGCAGAAACTCTACAAGCCAGAAGAGAGTGGGGGCCAATATTCAACATTCTTAGAGAATTTCAAGCCAGTGATTCTTAGCTTGCTGGGCTCCATGTCAGTGAGACCTGCTGACCAAGACCACTTGGCTCCCTGGCTTCAGCCCCCATTCCCGGGGTGTGAATGGTTCTGTCTCACTGGGGTTGCAGGCACCACTGGGGTATGAAAAAAAAAAAAAACAAACAAACAAGAAAACTCCTGCAGCTAGCTCTGTGTCTGCACAAACAGCTGCCCAGTTTTGTGCTTGAAACCCAGGGCCCTGGTGATGTAGGCACATGAGGGAGTCTCCTGGTCTGGGGGTTGCAAAAACTGTGGGAAAAGCACAATATCTGGGCCAGATAGCACAGTCCCTCACAGCTTCCCTTGGCTAGGAGAGGGAGGTCTCTGACCCCTCATACTTCCCAGGTGAGGTGATGCCCCACCCTGCTTCTGCTTGCCCTCCATGGGCTGCATCCACTGTCTAACCAGTCCCAATGAGATAAACTGGGTGCCTCAGTTGGAAATGCAGAAATCACCTACCTTCTGCATTGGTCTCACTGAGAGGTACAGCCTGGAGCTGTTCCTATTCACCCATCTTCTATTAGAACCAGACCTGGGTTGTTGTTATTCCTTCATGCTGACAAATGCTAAACTGTTTTTTATCCGTGCTGCCATCTATTATTGTATACCCTCTTCCCAAGTGTGACATTTCTTCGGGTCTACAAACATTTATCAGCTTTTTCCACAATCCTCCAAAGGGCATTTGACACAGTGGATCTATCTCACATCCTTCTGGGGAAACTTGGGAGTCCTGTCTCAGAGTCCCTTCCTAGGCACACGTGACATTCTATCCAAGTCCCTGCTTTCTATGGTGGCTCAAGGAACCCTAGGCCATTCATCTTTCATATCTCCAGAAAAAGTGGGGCACACAAATCTACTGTATGATACCTAAACTTATCTTAGGGTTCTAATACCCCTCCCCTCCACTGGCTTAGCTAGTGGGAGAAGGATGCTCAGCCCTTTTGAGAAACCCACATTGCTAGTGTTATGGCTTCAACATAATGCTCAGAATCCTTTACAGATCTGAATTTTGAAGCTCAAAACAGAGGTGTTTTAGACCCATACACTTCTTTTGTCAAGCTATTTTCTTAGTCACAGGTTTCAAAAATCTATTTAGAAAGTTAAAAGCCTAGGGAAATTCATGTAGGAACTCTCACTTTTGCTTGACTGTGAAGAAGGTTGGAATATCAGGAAATGCTGTAGAAAGAGTGATAGACAAATTATCTTCCAATTATCCTGCCACACTCAATAAACTCATGAAAGTGTTATTTTTAATAGATAAAATAGTAGTGGCTAGGAAACAGTAAGAAAATGACCTCAATTAATGAGTGACCAGTTAAGGAAAGAGAAGAACTGAGAAGAACTCAGGTTTTGCATCTTGCTCCAGGTCTCTGAAGGTCCAATTGAGAATTATGTTTGGGCCAGTCACCCGCAGTGGGCAAAGTCCTCAGGCTTTTCCACCCACCCTCCATTTCTAGAGGATTTGAGGGGCTAGGTAAGTTACCTAGGGAGAGACTCAACTCAGGAATAAAGAAGGAATCAATTACCTTAAGTGGAAAACAGGGTAAGTGCTTGGCCTCGGGTTCAAGGCAGAAGTTCAGTTCCAGGCAGAAGTCCAGTTCCCATGATATAAAATCATGGTCTTTGCTTTGGATGTCCCATCAGATAAGCATGACAGAGAGAAACATCAGCATGTACCAGGGCCCCAACAACCTACAAGGCCGATGTAATGCAGAGTCTGAGAAGTTGGAGGAATTGGGATTGCCTAATACCCATTGTAGGTTAGGCTTAGTGCTGGAAATGACATTGAGCAGAACAAGTTGGTAAAAATGATGTTGCCCCAATTATGCAGAGAAGAATGAGTGTTTACCACTTAGGGTCTGACATAAACCAGATGACACACTCAGTGGGGTAAGTGAAGAGAGCTTAATGAAGACATGATTTGCAAAGGTGCAGATAGAGTTAAAGGAAATTAACTGAGGATAGTGATGCACATCACAGGTAGTAAATAAATACGTAAGCCAGGGAATATTACTACTCCTAGGCCTGAAAGGGCCTGAATAGAGAGCAGCTTTAGGAGAAGTTCACTCAGTATGAGCTATGGGCTTTGGCCATGGAACAGAGCCATTGTTAATCTTTGATCCAGTAGGGAGGGAGTTCAAGGAATAGATATTTCAATTTCTCTATCCCCAAACTATGATCTCCTGCTGGTACCTCCTGTTGGCCAAACTTGAAGCCAGAGAGCAAGAAGCTCAGCTAAAGTGCTTCCAAGAGTAGTGTCCAGGCACAGCAGAGAGGGATAATGGATGAGTCTGAAGGGGCAAACAGCAAATGGCCAGAGCAGTCACAGGTCCTGGGAACCAGGGTGGAGTGTGTGTGCATGTGTGTGTGTGTGTGTGTGTGTGTGTGTATTCCTTCTCAAAATTGCTCTCATTTGCATTACTAAATTTTATTTTTATAATCTTTCAAAACTATTGCAAAGCTTTTGTATCCAAGATACTTTTTAATCTATATTTTCAGAAGTTCTGGTCTTTGTAACTAGATTTGTGTAGAATGTAGATAGAGTCTTTTACAATAAATCAAGCTTTGGTTGCAGAAAACCAGTGAATATTATTTCTCTACTTAGAGTTCCCCAAATTGGTCTTTGTTACCTTCTTTGAGTGTGTTGATATTTTGCCTCTATCAATAAATCAAAGTCATAGATAAAATATATTTTAAGATAATGAAATCAGATGAAACTGTGCTTTCCAATATACAAGATGGGAGACTTAAGCAGTTGTTTTATCCAACTTGAGCTCCACTTTGGGACACATTGACTTGCTTCCTGTACTTTGTCTATCAGGTAGGCAATAAAGATCTGATATAAGTGGGAGTGTGCAGAACTAGACATTGACTTCCCTTTGCAAAAGAATGTTACCTCAAGGGAAACTGATCATAAGAGGGAAATTAAATCTTCTAGTTAAATTATGGATTTACAGCGAGGAAATTCTATTTTTCCCTGAATAGGCTCAGGAATCTTGTGTGACTTTGAAGACAAAGACACACCATGTACTGTGTAGGTCAGTTAGCGAATTAAACGACAAAGTAGAAGTTGCCAAAAGAGGTAGATAACAAAACAAATGAAAAATAATTTATAGAAAATAAGTAAAGTGCTATTAATGGCAGTAGTCTACATTGTATCCCTGTCCAAACCAGGATTAGAACAAGTGTGAGACACAGCAGTAGGTGGAGACTTGGAGTGAAGGATGAAAGTGCTCATTTCAGGAGCTGAGGCCTCATTAGTGTGAGAGACGGCACTGATGAGCAGAATGAGATAGGGACAGGCACATCATTGCTCTGTGATAGTGAGCAGTTTATGTCTCTTCCCTGGTCCTATTGATAAAAGGGCCTGAAGGGGTAAGAATAGAAAGTGGCTTTAGGAGGGGATCATGCCATATGAGTTATGGCGGATGTGATGATAACATCTGCCTCATTCACAACAGTAAAAGAAGTGCTAACATTCGAGGGTTCCATCTGCAAGACAGCATAATTCAGTCTGTTAATTTTTTATGTTTGGAGGAATTTTTTACAGGTATGGAGGAAAGGTAGAAAATGTTTTCTTGTGAATTTCATAGATAAATTTCTAGGAGTGTTATGAACATTGCTTCATTTAGAGGGATTGACTTGGGCCTAATTAAAGACTGGTTAGGTAAAATGGTATTCATTACTATCAGCTATATCCCAGGAATTAGCAGTGAGTACAGTAATGAATAATTTGAACAATCGGTTTGACAGATAGTGAGACAGGGCAATACTGTGTCGTTTCTTTAGAGAGAAAAACAGAATAGAGTCCAGTTAGATAGTTGTACCATGACTCACTAAGCCTGTAGCATAGACAGAGTGTGAATATTACAGATGCATCACACCAAGTGGAAGGCAGGAAGAGAGACATAGAAGACTTTAGCACGTAACTTGGCTTTCTGAATGACTCAATTTTCTGATCCTATGCATGATCCTCCATCTTCAACTTCAACTCTCTTCTTACCTGCATGTGTTTATGTAAGTTTTGGCTGGCCCTACTGGTTTATTAATTAAGATTTAGCTGGGGAGAGTATGAACAGGAATTATATTAAAGGCTGATTTGATTTAGGTTTTCCTCTTTAAATTATTATTTTGCGGTGCCTTTAGCATACTGTGTGGCATCCTAGACACTGGGGGGTCAGTGCAAGTGTCTCTGCCTTTGTCTGTTAAGATCAGTCAACATACTGGAAAAACATCACCTATGGCTCCCACGAGTACTCGTGGCTTGGGGTTCAGGTCTTTGGATGGTAAGTCTGGTGGTGTGAGGCAGCTTATCAGCTTCTGTGTGCTATTTATGTCCTAGAATTGGGAAATTTTGTACAGAATTGAAATGATTTCTTCTATTCATGAAATCTTTTTATTATGACATAGAAATCTTTATTTGCATTTAAAATTTACCTTTGAGGTTTTTGTTGTTGTTGTTGTTTTGTTTTTTTGTTTTGTTTTGTTTTTAGACAGAGGTCTCACTCTGTCACCCAGGCTGGAGTGCAGTGGTGCTATCTCAGCTCACCGCAACCTCTGCCTCCCAGGTTCCAGCCATTCTCATGCCTCAGCCTCCCGAGTAGCTGGGATTACACACCAGGCTAATTTCTGTATTTTTAGTAGAGAAGCGGTCTCGCCATATTGGCCAGGCTGGTCTTGAACTCCTGGATTCAAGTGATCCACCTGCCTGGGTCTCCCAAAGTGCTGGAATTACAGGTGTGAGCCACCATGCCCAGCCACCATTGAGATTGCTAAAAGAAAACTGGGCCATATCAGTTTAGTCTTCCATTGCTTAGAACTCTGAAGAAGAAGAAGAAAAAAAAAGCAAAGTGAGAGAAACCACAGAAAACATCCTCAGATGACTCTTGAACCAGCAGTTTTTGGGTCTCACAGGCCATCAGTTCAAAGACAACACTCTGTCCATTAATATTTTCTTCAGAATTCTAGCATCCTTAAAGATGCTGCCTTTAAAATCATATCATTCTTGAAATTCCCTTCTTCAGTGAAACCCTTCCTCGTCACTCTAGAGAGAAGATAAATCTCCTTTTTCCTAAATAATTTAAAACTCAGTTCTTTTGCTAGTTGTTGGATACTGACCCTATGTTTCCTTGACCTTTTTGAATACCAATGTCTACCTTTCAACTGGAAGCCCCTGGAGGTAAAGATGATGCCATATATGTTGGAATTCCCCATCATTCATAATATGTTCTTGATAAGTATATGTATAAATAATTGATTTGTTAAAAGTACATGTTCTACTTTTTATTCATTTGGTCAAAAAGTTTTTTTAGTGCCCTTTCCATTAACAATATACTTCATGAAATGATTGACACTGTCAAGATGTATCAACTGAGGATCAATAACTCTGAGCATCCACCTGTGGTCTTAGTGGTAAGATCAGAAATGGTACCTTAATTTTTAAGTAATAAGTTATCTTTTTATTAAAGCATAACTATTAGGAATACACTCTGGACTGGTTAGTTTTCTTCCTGACTGGCTTTTCCCTGTGCTCACATTCAGGCAGTGACCCTCAATACCAAAGAAATTTGTCACACAAGAGAGTTTTATTGCTTCTCACCCAGGCAGTCAAAATTCTTTGCCAAATGTCAAAGCTGTAAATACTAATGGATTGTGTAGATGTGTTTTTGGAATTCAAAATTGAAGTATATACTATATTTGTCGGAAAATACATGGAATGCAAAGTTCCAGGCCTTCTGTTTTTCCAAGTATCTAGTAGAAAGAACTGGATAGAGTGGGCTCAAGATGAGCGTTCCTAAAATATGATAGTCTACCTGGATGCATTAGAGAGATTTGGGTATTCTTTCTTCATTCCTCCAGTGTGCATTTGACAAGTAAATGATTTTATAACCCTCAAATTACTTCTTCTTCCTCCTTTCCCCTGATCTGCTGGTTCATAAAATTCAAACCAGTGAAATCATGCTTCCCAGTTAATTAAATAATGTTCCCAAAATACCTGGGTGAAAATACACATGACTTACACATGCACACACACACGCACATGCACACACCCACAGACACGCACAACTGAACTTCTGCCTAGAACCTGAGGTCAAGCCCTTATCTTGTTACTCACTTGTAGTAAGTTGATTGCTTCTTGATATGTGAGTTGAGCCTCTCTTGATAAATTACCTGGCCCCTCATATTTACTAGGACTAGAGAAATCTGCCTCATTTTGCCAATCCTGTCCATCACTTCTAGCCCCCTTGTTCTCTAATGGTATGTAAGGATCGAAGTACTAGATTTGTTTATGTTTTTGTCTTTGCCCACTAATTGATTGCCTGTATAGATTTCTAACTACCAGTGGCTACAAGACCACCCTATCTATTAACAGGTTATTAATAATATCCATTTTCCTTTTAGGAATTCCTTCTGCTTCCATTCTCACCTCGAGAAATTGCATGGAACATCTCTGATGCTGAGTCTTTGCCTGAGATTAATCACCTTTGGGCTGTGGGCAACTCTCTGGACACCATGTTCTGCCAGCCTGGTTTCAGTCCCCTGTGCCCACCTTAATATAGACCATCCGTTTTCACACTGGCTACCTTCTACTGTGTGGAAGGTGCATTCTTCCTTTCAAGGCATTTTACTTAAACTTTTAAAGACCCTGCCCCTCCCTCAATTGGAGATACTCTCGAGGAACAACAAAGGGCACTTGCCCATTAATTGCTAGGTGTTTCCCCCCCCCTCCCTTGCTCTATGTAAGCTAGTCCAGAACAGAGCAAATATTTTAGACACTTCAAAAAAGAAGGCCCAGAATGAACGGCTCTGAATAATGAGCACAGAGAAGACGTGATGTGAGGCAGACTTTTTTAAGTGAAATGTTATGTATGAAGTAACACTTCAGCCTCCCACTCCTTCCTCCATCATCTCACAAAATCTTTCATAAAATGTCCATTTCTCAGTAGTGCACTGAGGAAGTAGAGCTATCTGCCGTGTGCTTGAAGCTTCCTGCTTTGAGGTGTTGTGGGGTGAAAGCAAATGTTGCCTGTGAGGTCCATGCCATATGGATTAGCATTTCTTTTCCAAACCAAGGAAGACAGAAAACAGCTTTTCTTCCAACGTGTCTTTAATTATCTGTCTACTTTCATGGGGAAAACAGTTTTTAGCCTGAGAATTGTTGATTAAATTTCTTTGTTCCAGAACTCTATGTTTGTAGCAAAAACAATAAAACAACCTACCAAAATATCAAAGCACTGATTAGCTAGTTGTTTTGCTAGCTGCTTTTGTTTATTTGTTTAAGGGAACAATTGTTTTGGTATCAGGAAGACACAACTAAATTGTCTGCATACCTTGGGTATGCCAGAGGGAGTAGACCCAGGCAACACGGACTGTTTCCCCCTGGTTATGCTCCGTCACTGAAAGTACTCTTGTCTCACAACAAAAGATTTTTAAGGCAAGATTGGTAGTAGGAGATTTAAGTTATGATGTAATTTGGAAAGAAAGCATTTGGCATTTCAAGGTTTCATGCCTCTCTTGGAGTGCATGCAAGTGTTAAAGAAATGAGAAATCAGACTTTATCAGAAATTTGGAAAAATTGGGACAGCACATTTTCTAAAACTAAACTCTGGATTTATTTCATGGGAATCAGAGCTACAGAAAAATAAATTTTAAAATTCTGGCTTTTTATTTCTCAATTGATATTAAGATACAATTCAAAAATCTTACAAGGCTTTCTATGATCTTGCTCCTGATTCTTCTCTGAGTGCCTCTCCATCCTTGTTCTCCTGCTAAATCTCTGGCCTCTAGCCACAATGCTGTCCTTAAAGTGTCACAGACAAGCCAAGCATGCTCCTGCCCCAAGGTCTTTGCATTTGCTCCTCCCTTTAGGGAAATATGTTCATATGTGGTTATCCCTCTTACCTCACTTCAGTTACGTCTCTCCTCAAATAGTAACTCATTGGAAAACATTCCTTCTACTCTCGGTAATTCAGCAGGTTCCAGGACTTTTTAAATTTTTTAACCCATCTACGTTCTTATAAGTCACCATTATCTGACCTTGTATTTAGTAACTATTTACTTTTTATTGTTTGTTTTCTCTATTAAGAGACAATAACTTTATCTTGCTCAGGTTATTTTACTCCCAACTTCTAAGAAAATGCCTTAAACATGTAGGTACTCAATAAATATTTGTGGATTCAAAGAATGAAAGAATGACTGACTATAACTGTTTGTAAATAAATCTTTCATTTTTCAAATTCATTTATTCCAGGATCAGCAATGAAGATATTGCTCTCAATAAAATTTGTATTCACCACCATACTCTGTACGTGTTGACCTCAAAAGTTGCCACCATTTAGGTTTGGGAGATAGAGTAGATTCCCAACATTGCCTAAAAGACACTAGATGGCAGGTAAGTTTGTATACAGGCCCACAATAACCAGTTTACCCACAAATGAACCTGAAATTTACACATTTTATATTCTAAAATGTAACATATCACTTCCTCTACAAATAGATTAGTCTTTTCTTATAAATAACATAAAATGCATGGAAGCCTAACAATCCATCTTTCTGAAACTGATTCATAAATATGCCTATTTTTAAATAATAGCTAAAATTGACCCTTTTAAAATATAAAACAGCCATTTATAGTAAAATTAGAGTTGTACAATCATAACCACAACCTAATCTTAGAACACTTTCATCACACCAAAAGGAAGCCCTATACCTATTAGCGTATTAGCACTCACTCCTCATCTCCCTCTGATAATTACTCATCTACTTTCTGTCTGCACAGACTTGCCTATTTTGGACATTCTATATAAATATATGGGCTCTTAGGATGACTTCTTTTACTGAGCATAAAATTTTAAAGGTTTGTCTAAATTACAGGATCTATCAGTCTTCATTCCTGTTTTATTGATGAATAATATTACATTGTGTGGGTATAGTACATTTTGACTTTCTATTCATCAGTTGGTAGACATTTGGCTATTGTGAATAATGCTGCAGGAACATTCATGTACAAACCTTTTTGCAGATATATGCTTTCCATTCTCGTGGGTACATGCTTAGCAGTGAAATTTCTGGAACATATGGGTAACATTGTTTAACATTTTGAGAAACTGCCAGAATGTTTCCATAGTGGCTTTACCACATTATATTCCCACAGAAATGTTTGAGGATTCCAATTTCTCCACATCCTTGCCAACACTTGTTATTGCTGTTTTTTGAATTCTAGTCATCCAAGGGGGTGTGAAATAGTATCTCATTGTGGTTTTGATTTGCATTTCCCTAATGAATAATAATGTTGCACATCTTGTCATATGCTTAGGGCCATTTGTATATCTTCTTTGGAGAAATGTTTATTCAAATACTTTGCCCATTTTCCAGTTGAGTTGTTGACTTTTTATCATTGATTTGAAAGTATCCTTTATATATTCCTAATAAAATCTCATTACATATGTGATTTTCAAATATTTTACCTATTCTTTAGGTTGTCTTTTCTATCTTGATGGTGCCATTTTAAGCACAACAGTTTCAAACTTTGGTGAAATACAATGTAATTTTTCTCTAAACATTTTTTTCTAAAATTTTGTCACTTTTGTTTTTGTTGTCATAGCTAAGAAACCATTGCTTAGTCCAAGGTCAGAAATCTACTCATAATATCTTCTTCTAAGGGTTTTATAATTTTACTATTTATATTTAAGTCGCTGACCCATTTTGAGCTAATTTTTGCATATGCTATGAGGTGGAGGTACAAATTCATTCTTTTGCATCTGGATATACAACTGTTTCAATATCGTTTGTTAAAGAGAATATTGTTTCTTCATGGAGTGGTCTTGGAAGCCTGTCAACAACCTATTGACCACAGACATAAGGGTTTATTTTTGAAATCTGATTTATATTCTATTGCTCTATATGTCCTTCTACCAGTACCACACTGTCTTGATTACTATTACTTTGTAGCAAATATCAAAATTTGGAAGACTAAGTACTCCGACTTAATTCTTCTTTTTCAAGATTGTTTTCTCTATACTGGGCCCCTTTTAATTTTCTCTAAATTTTAGAAATGGCTTTTCAGTTCCTGCAGAAAAAGACAGAATTTTGAGCTAAAGTTCACTGAATCAACATCAATTTGGGTATCATTAACATGTTAACAATACTAAGTTTTCAGATTCATGAAAATAGGATGTCTTTACATGTGAAGAAGACATGCATTTATGTCTTCTTTATTTTCTTTCAATAATGTTTTATAGTTTTAGTCATGTAGGATTTATACTTCTCCTGTTAAATTTATTCCTAGGTATTTTATTTTTTGATATTATTATAAATGGGATGTTTTCTTAATTTTATTTTTGGATTGTTAATTGATATTGTGTAGAAATGTAATTAGTTTTGTATTTTCATCTTATATTCTGCAAATATGCTGTAATATTTATTCATTTAAATAGTTTTTTCATGGATCTATATAGTAGATCATGTAATCTGCAAATAAAGATCATTTTACTTCTTCCTTTCCAATCTAGATGGCTTTTATGTCTTTTTCATACCTGTTTACCCTGTAGTAGTGTTGAATAGAAGTGATGAGAGTGACCTTTCTAGTATCGTTTTGAATCTTACGGCAAAACATTATTTCACCCTTAAGTGTAATATTAGCTATGAGCTTTTCATAGCTGTTTTCTTTCCTCTTTCATGCTATTCTTGTCATACAAATTACGTCTCTGTATATTCGAAGACCATAAACACAGTTTTATAATTATTGTTGTTTGCCATTGTTTTTCAAATCAAAGAAGAGGAAAAAGAGAGTTTCAAACAAAAAAAATTATGCTTTACAAAATATTTATTTATTTAATCCGTGTATATTTACTAGAGCTGCCATAAGAAAGTGTCACAGGCTGAATGGTTTAAATAGCACACATTTATTTTTTCATTGTTCTAGGGGATAGAAGTCTGAGGTCAAGATATCAGCAGGTTTGGTTTCTCCTGAGACCTCTCTCATTGGCTTGTAGATGGCCACCTCCTTGTTATGTCCTCACACAGTCTTTGTTTTGTCAGTGTACATTTCTGGTGTCTCTCCCTACTCATGTAAGTACACCAGTAATATTGAATTAGGACCCACAGTAATGATCTCATTTCAACTTAATCATAACTTTAAAGATCTTATCTCCAAATCCAATTACATTCTGAGATACTGGGGACTGGGACTTTAACATGTGCCGGTTGAGGGAACACATTTCAACTCATAACAATTACATTTATTGATGCTGCTTATTTCTTTGCATGGATTCATATTACTTTCTAGTATCATTTATTTCTGGGGGACTGAAATACTCTCTTTAGTATTTATTTCCTGTGGGGCAGATCTACTGATAATAAATTCATTTTCTTCCTTTATCTGAGAATGTCTTAATTTCCTTTCATTTTTAAAAATAACTTTTCTAGACATAGAATTCTTGGTTGATAATATTTTTCTTTAAGCACTCTGTATATATCATCTCACTGCCTCTTGGCTTATATGGCTCCCAATGGGAAGTCAGCTGTTAAACTTCATGATCATCCCTTATACATGATACATCACAGTTTCCTGCTGCTTTCAAGATTCATTTTGTCTTTGCTTTGAACCATTTAACAGTGTTTAGGTGTGTATCTCATTGTATTACTTTACTTGGAGTTTGTTGAGTTTCTTGGATGTGCATATTAATTTTTTATCATATTTGGCACATTTTAGCAATTATTTATTCAAATATTCTTCCTACTCCTCTCTTTTGCCTCTCTTCTGAGGTCCCATTATGCATATCCTGGTGTGCTTGATAGTGCCCCACAGCTCTATGAAGCTGTGTTCACTTTTCTTCATTCTTGTTTTCTTTTAATTCTCAGACTGTATATCTTCAATTGCCCTATCTTGAAGTTCACTGATTTTTTTCTTCTGCCAATTCAAATCTGTTGTTGAATCACTCTAGTTTTTAATTTCATTTATTTTAGTTTTTAACTCCAAAATTTTATTGGTTCATTTATATAATGTCTTGCTCTTTATTGATAGCCTCTATTTAGTGAGAGATTCTCATATTTTCTTTTAACCTTTTAGACGTGATTTTTCTTTATTTCTTTGAACTTTTTTATCATAGTTTACTTAAAGTATTGGTCTAATAAGTCAAACATGTGGGCTTCTGTGGAGACAGTTCCATTGACTAGTAGATTTTCCCCCCTTTGTATCAGCCATTCTTTCCTCTATCTTTGCATGTCTTATAAGTTATGGGTGAAAGTCATTTTAAGTAATGATTATCAAATATCAATTTTGTGAATTGTTTTTTCCTTCCTTCCCAGCACTTGATATTGCTGCTATTTGATTTTCCCATTGTTGTGAATTTGTCTAGTGACTTTCCTTGACTAATTTTATAAAGTTTGTCTTCTTTGTGCAGCCACTGGAGTGTGTCTGCTTCATTGGTTTAGTGGTCAGCTAGTGACCGGACAATGATTTCCTTAAATGCCTTTGTCCCAGCCTTTGTCAGGTACACCTTCAGTGTCCCGGCAATGTACAACTCTGTTAGACTTTACTTCCTGCCTCATAGTTAGCCATATGAGAAAGTATAGGGTCTTCTTAGGCCTTTCCCAGGCATGCATATAGCCCTGTTTATGTGCATGGCCTTCTAGAATTCCTGGAATAAGTCAACACTTTTCAGAGCCCCCTATAGACATCTTATTTCTCAGTTATTCCTTTTAAGTTTTTCGCTGAGCCACTTGTTTGCTACAAATGGGATCACTGCCTCAAGTAACTGCTTTGTTCAACAATTGCTGCTGATTATTTTAGACTGATGTCCTGGGGATTGGGCTGTTCATACTGTGTGCATCCTGAATTAAATCAAATAAAGATAAACCCTGGGAATGGGGGCTTTTCCAGTGTCTTAGTTCAGGCTTCCATAACAGAATACAATACAGTATGTGGCTTCCACAGCAAACATTTATTTCTCACAGTTCTTAAAGCTAGGAAGTCCATGTCCAAGACACTGGAAGAATCGGTGTCTGATGAGGGCCTACTTCCTGGTTCATAGATAGCTGTGCTCTCGCTGTGTCCTCACATTGTAAAAGGGGTGAAGGAACTCTCTGGGGTCTTTCATAAGGGCACTAATCTCATTCATGATGGCTTTACTCTCATGACCTAATGTCTCAAAAGTTCCACCTCCTAACACCATCACTTTAGGTATTAGGATTTCAACACATGAATTTGGAGAGGGGACGCAAACATTCAGTTCATAACATCCGGTGATCTTCCAGACAGGTCAGATAGTGGCAACTCTCTGCAGATGGGACATTTGGGGAACCCCAAACACTACCTCATTTTCTTTAGAGGCTCCTAGGCTGCTGGTTGTTATTGCTACCATGGTGGTAAGGCTGTTGGTTTCAAGAAAGCTGCAGAACTCAAAGAGGAGGATAGAATGGGGCAAGTTAAAATACCACAAACTTCAAGTTTTCACCACAATTCAGTCATTTTCCTTGAATAAATATTCCTTAAATTATTGTAAGCCTTTCATTAATTTCCAGAGCTCTGAATAAGTTGGTTTGGCGTGTGTGTGTGTGTGGGTGTGGATGGGGGGGGGGGGTAAGCATTCTCACCACTGTTGTAGAAGAGCAGGTTTTCAAAGGCTCTTATGGCAATGTTTCAGAAGTGCTTCTTCTCTGTCTGTTTTTTTAATACACACTTATTTTTTACCTGGCCAGAGCTGGAACTCAAACCTCAGTAATGTGGCTCAGTACTCACTTAAGGCCACACCTATTGTCTTATTTTCCCAAATGAGTTGTAATGAGAAACCCTGAGGCAGAGTAACTGCTGGTCAGGGAAGGTAGCCAAGCGCTGCTCAGTTGGAAGGTGCTCTTGGGAACAACTTGCTGACTATGAGAAAGCAAGGAAGTACTCCTCCCATTGAAAGGAAGACAGAGAGGGAGGAGGGCAAGTGTTCCTAATCTCAGGCTAAATTCCTGGAGCCCAGGAAACTGAACATAGATGTAAAGCTAATGCTTCCTCAAGTTGTTACTGGCCTTAGAGAATAAAGGAGACTAAAGGGAAGTGCATGAGAGGCAGAAGACCACCAGTGACCACCAGCTGAGAGTTGTTCCCATGGCATTGCAAGAGAAAGGGGAAGTGAAGGCAGCATGAAGGAAAGGGAGCTTCCTGCAAGTCCCAGTTAATACTGAATATTTGCTAATACCTGGCTGCTTTTACCTGAGGGACATAGGTGAGTTGGCACTGCCTATAAAACTTTCCTATTAGTTGTTTATTACATTTTTTTTACATTCAATTTTATCAACATATTTTCAAATATTCAGTTGTAAGGGAATTTTTCTTTTAACTCTCTGTGGAAGCGTGGACATTACTTTATTCAAACTTGAGTAGCATATGGACAAAGCAGTGAATACTTCTCCAGTGTCAGAGTTGAATTATCCAAAGCAGTTTCCAAATGAGTGATACCATTTTTCATCCCTTGTTACATGCTTCATGGGGACTCCTGGTATTGCTGGTGGTGGTAGTTGTTGACTTTGCCTCTGTGCAATTAATTTTCAAATGGGCTGGCCCATGTGTGTTAAGATATATATTTTCATTCAGAAGAACTACTGGATAATGAGACCAATTAATTTTTGAATTTGATTTCTCTTTCAAAGATCAGGGCAGCAAGGAGTAACCAAATACTCCTTAGTATTCAATGTTTCATTTTATAATACCCTTGAAACTAGTATATTTTGAGACTCTTGAAAAACACATCAATTGTTTGTCATAAAACAGAATAAGGTTAAAGTCAACATGGAAGTGTAGAAGGAGGGAGATTTATTTAAGTTTTGAGAATTATTTGAATCAATTTAGACATATGGATAAAACATTAATGAATTAAAAAATAAACCCTTAGGAATAAATCCCTTTGGAGGATTCATCCTCTAAAGACATTGGACCAAAGATAGAGATTTCTGCCAAAACTCATCCACCCTGGAGTAGGGGAGTGCAAGAAATGCCACAGGAAACACAAATATGTAAGTACTCCTTTAGTTGGGAAATAAAGAATTTGTCAAAGGGATAGAGTGTGAATATTTTTTAAGAAAATTTCTTTGTGGGAGGAGAGTATGAATTTTTACATAAAGGCAAGGTATGCTGCCAAAGTGTGGAAAGAAACCTCTCATTTTTAGAAACTTGGGAATCCCAGGGCATTGCTTGATAGGGCAGAAAAACTAGCTACTAAATGGTCACCAAGTGTGGAAGAGGAAGGTAACAGGTCTTCACAGCAGAATTAAAACTATACCTGGAGGCAGGATAGGGTCAGTTAGCAAATCAAGCAATGTAAAAGATGTTCTCATAAGGCTATCAGTCCAGAAGGTATTTTAAGCTAATTAGGAAATGAAACTCTGCCAGACTCGTTGGCTCACGCCCGTAATACCAGCACTTTGGAAGGCAGTGGTGGGTGGATTGCCTGAGCTCAGGACTTCCAGCCCAGCCTGGCCAACATGGTGAAACCCCGTCTCTACTAAAAATACAAAAAAGTTCTCCTGGTGTCGTGGTGCATGCCTGCAGTCCCAAAACCTGGGAGCAGAAGGCTGCAGTGAGCTGAGATCATGCCACTGCACTCCAGCCTGGGTGACAGAGAAAGACTCTGTCTCAAAAAATAATAATAAAAGAAAAGGAAAAGAAAATAAGGAAAATTAAACCCTTTCTTCCAGGCAGAAGCTTGGCTAGTGGAGCCCAGGGAGGGTTCCATCCTTCACTCTTCCCTCTCCCCAGGAGGGCACTTTCTGGCCAGCACATCCTGTAAGCCTTATTCTTCTTTACTGGTGCACGACTTGGGTTTTTATAAAAATGGGCAACCGGTTCCTCGGGTTCTATCCTTAATCTCTTCCTTTGAGGTAGCTTGGCTTGAGGCCCCCTTTTCCTCCTTTGTTGCCTGTTCAAGGAAGAGTGTATAAGTGGGCCTGGGTGCTGCAGACACAGGAGAGTTGGTGCCAAGCTGCCCCTCTGCTCAGTCTCAACCGATGGGGTGCTGGGTGTTCCTGGACTCAGTACGGCTTTTGGGCTATGTCACCTACCAGACCCCATGTTTCTAGTCAGCAATGGTACCCCCAGATTATGTCTGCTTCTGTGGCCATGTCCATGAAGAGAACTCCCCCACAGCTTTGACCTTAGGACTGGGCGGCTCCATCATCACCTTCCCACTACTGCCTCTCCCAAAAACACACCTGGATTGTCCATCCATATATTTCTCCTTTCAAATAATCCCACAGCACAATGGCATGCCAGTGCCTCCTTCCCCTCTGCTTCCCCTCCACTTTGCTCATGCAGAACAGTTTCATCTCCCAGTGCTATCCCAGGGCCAGATCCCACAGGCTCATGCTTCCCAGGACAAAGCTTAGCAAAGCATCTCTTCAGCCAAGGCTGGGTCCTTCACAGAATTTTCTATTAGCTGCTGGAAAAATAATACTTCATTCAAATAGTTGGAATATACCTATCACATCTAGAAAAGCTGACTAAATGCCCTCCCTCTTTAAGAGGGGCTCCGGATAGGTCCATTGGCTTCTTACTACGTTCTCAATGCCTGATACATGGCTGATTCTCCATTATTATTCTCAATTGCTTGTTCAATAAATGTGTAAAGTGAATGAACAAATGAGATCTATGTATCTAGGCATCAAGAGGGTGAGAGAGAATAGGGGGATACATTAGGTGACAAGAAGAACTTTGTATGGCATTTTCTTTTCACCCCTCACCAAGAAAGGGCTGGGGAACAAGAGCTCCGTTCTCTGGACACTGGCCCAAGTGGCAGCTCTGAGGCTCTCCAAGACTTAAGTTATGGGCAAGTGGATCCTCCCATGCTGGGTATGGAGAGCAGGCAAGAGGGCCACAAGAACCTTTATATGTGTGTCTAAAAAGCCCAGGCCATTTCCTGGAGAAGCATCATCAGTTTCCTCCTGCAATCCCCACAGTGATCAAGGAAAACAGAAAATCAGGACAACTGTGGCCACCCATTGCCTATTGGAGCAAAATCCTGCTTAGAGAACAGATGGGGAACTAGTCAACACAAATCAGCATCACCAGTGGCACTCTTTGAATTCCAGTGTTGAACGCTACAGAAGTCTCCTGTTTCCCAACCTTTGGGACCGCAGATACAAGAAGCACAGGACGCTCCGGGAAAAGAGCTCCAGTAGGCGGGACTTGGAGGCCCTGAAGGTGTCTACGGTGCTGAGCACTGCCCCACTGCAGTCTTGCAGTGTCAGTAGTGAAACAGCGTCACCAGTGTTGAATGTCACCCTGGCACACGCCTCTTATGACTTATCTCTAGCCTCCGATCCACACATCCTTTTGGGGAATGTGTAAATGCACCTCCCTAATGCCTCAGTCACTGCCTCAGCCCTGAGGAAGGTTTACATAATCTCCAGTATGCCAGAGAAAGTGGAGACCCTTTTGAAAGGCATGAGAGTTTCAAGTCTCAAAATATTCTAGATCTTATAGGTGGCAAAAGCAAGAATAAACCTACAAGAATAAAGGGATATTTGAACCAGAGAATTATTTATTTGGAAAGGTCTGGAGAGGTTGTCCATCCAGCTTTCTTTTTCTGTCACCCAGGTTGGAGTGCAGTGGCGCGATCTCCGCTCACTGCAAGCTCCGCCTCGCGGGTTCACGCCATTCTCCTGCCTCAGCCTCCCGAGCAGCTGAGACTACAGATGTCCGCCACCATACCCGCCTAATTTTTTGTATTTTTAGTAGAGATGGGGTTTCACCGTGTTAGCCAGAATGGTCTTGATCTCCTGACCTCGTGATCTGCCCACCTCGGCCTCCCAAAGTGCTGGGATTACAGGCGTGAGCCACCGCGCCTGGCCCATCTCAGCTTTCTTATTTGGAAGCATGCAGTGAGGGAAAATTTCTGTATTCTTAGTGCAGTGCTCTTTAGTCCTTTGAAATTAGTCAATGGGATTTTGTATAACTTTATTCTTGATGGTTTTTACTGTAAGCCAAGTTTTTCTTTGATTTTCCAATATACAATCAGATTAATGAATATGCTTTTGCCAGCTCCATCCACAGAGCCCCCGACAAAGCTCGCATGCATGTTCCCAGGAAGGACAGGGTCCTGACTCTGGTCTGTGGCATGGTTGGGAGGGACCTGTGAAAGTGTTTTTGCCATGCCTTGAAGCTCCTTCTGGCATGTGAAATCGCCTGATAAGCCAGCTAACCGAGTCTGCAGCAAAGGGCTTATTGAAGTTCAAAGAACAAAGAAACAGACCTTCAAAACAAGTCACTGGTGGATAATTTAAATCATTTGATTGATCAGCACCTTTTTCTTTCATGGTACTAAAAAAGACTTTTAATAGGAAATCTATACAGCTTATCTGTGAAGATCTACTGGGAATTGACGATCTACTAAGGGAAGTCTAAGAATTTTAAGAAGCTTTATTTTCTGTAATGTGTTTACTTGAAAAGAATATAAGGAGCTTGTTGAGGATAACTGAAGTTAAAATGTAAATAATTAGGAAGCAATCATTGTTGGTTATAGGCATGAGTCAGTTATGAAAAGGAAAGCAAAACTTATAAAATAACTATTTAAATAGACTATAGTACTGGCAAAATCAGTCTAATAACAGTTATTTTTCCTGAAACTAAAGATATTTATTATGATTACAAAATAGGAGTTTCTATTTTATTAACTAGACTAATGTTTTCTTTTGTAATTTAAAATTGTATAAATGTTTTCTTCTTTGCTTTTTAAAATAGTTAAGGCATGCATATGTTAAAAATTCACTGTGTCCATAAAATTATAGGATGACAAAGGAGTCTCCCACTTTTATTGCCCTTTACCCACCAGTGCCCTGGTCATCAGTGCAGCACTAATTTTTTCTACACACATAGGCAAAAACGTGGCAGAATCTTGGGTTGAATCAAGTTTTGGTATCACTGTGCCCTACAATAAGGAAGAGAGCTAATAGGTGATGATTTGAAAGTAGAAAGCTTGAAATTGAGATTTGTTATTAATTATTACTTAATTAAATACTTACTATTAATATAAGACATGTGTTACACTAAGCCTTTTATTTGGATTACTATTTAATTATTCTAACAACCCTCAAAATTATTCTGATTTTGGTGCCAAGAAAACAGAGGCTCAGAAAAATTGTATAAACTTGTTGCTGTTCCTGCAGCTAGATAGATGTGAAACAGCAGTTTTAAGCAAAATTAAAATTACTCCAAGGGACTTGACAGTTAGAGAATACTTTTTTAAAAAGATATTTCCAGGGATTAAGTACTTTTCGTGTGGTAGGACTGTGATAATTTTTAAATATATCTGCAAATTTACTGACGCTCTTCCCATTAAGAGATGAAATATTTGTCCCCTCCCCTTGAACCTGGTGAGCCTTGGTGACACTATGAGCATAACATGGTGGAAGTGACATTGTGTGGCTTCCAAGGCTGGGCTAGAGAAAGCCATGCAGCTTCTGCCAGTCTCTCATCAGTCTTTAAATGAAGCCTCCACTTTCCCCTCCCTGCCTCTCAGCCATGGTAACGTACACATGAGCAGGAAAGCTTGTGGAATCACTACTGCCTCAACCAATATCTAATTACAAGTTTGTGAGAGGGCTTGAGAACAATAATAATGATAATTGATTGTAATGGTTTAGCCCATTGTTTTGAGGTGGTTTGTTACACAACACTATATAAGTGGAAAAATGAACAACAGTGGCAAATTTAATATACAAAGACAGAACAGGGTCTTGAGACAAATAGCACTTATCAGCCGTACATTTTATTGTATCACCACAGGTTCTTGCTAGAGACATAATGACAATAATTTAATATGATATTTTAAAAATAAATATGTTCAGATATTTTTATTAGTACTGAAGCCTTTTGCTTTTGATTGTTGGCCTGTTCTACAGGTTATGTCTGACATTAACCCCCTCAGCAATGATCCATGTCGTTGTGTGGCTTCTCAGTTTGAGTTGCTTGGTTGCTCTGGTTTCATCTAGGATTGCCGCCAGAGGCTGAGACTAAAATTTTCCAGAAAGATCACTGCTGCATCAACAGCTGTTTATTTCTTATAAAAATGCTCAATACAGTGAAGGAATGTGCCTGCATACGACAGTGAGTGCAGTTGTGAGAAGCACAGTGGATATTTTTAGGCCTAGCATTCTTTATATTTATCTACTTAAAAATATATTGGTTTCCCCTAGATCTAGGTAAAATAGTGTGCAAAAATATTTTAGAATTGGGCACTGAATCTTGGACTTTTCACTTTTTCTTAGGTTCTCCTTGCTGACTTCGTTATTTACTTAATCTAGCATCTGTCTTAACCTCAGTGTGAGCCCCTTGCCTTTGAAAACATGTCTTACTTTCTTTATGTCCTTACACCTTATTTGTGTGGGTTTAATAGATTACTATTGATGTAATGAGGTAGTTTTGAGCTGGATTTTGAATAATAGTGAAAATTAAGTGTGCAGTGGTACGGGCAACCATCTTTGTACTTGTCACTTATGTTCTCTAGAAAGTTTCAGGGCCTCCAGTGGACAAAGTTCACATTGAGCACTGATCTTAATGATGTTTGTTGCTGTTGCACTGGGTAAGATCATTGCCCCATGAAACAAAAACCAGTGTGTTTGTTTAGACTCACCAAAAATACCGTGGGATGTTGCGGGAACCCATGGACCTGAAAGCAGCTTTAGGAAAGGTCTGGAACCAAATGTTGGGTTCCCCTCTCTCTCTCTGTCTCTTGTCTCAGTTCCTCATGGTGTTTCTGCTTTCCCTCCTTTCTCTGTGGCCAACTTTCTCTTTTCCCCAGCCATGTCCTAGAAAATGTGACAATCCCACAACTCTAGCGCTTCTCTAATTTTTTACTGAGAGCATTCTTCCGGGCTGCATGAGCCCAGTTCATTTCTGCAGCCACAACTATGGCCGAACTTTGCTCCAATAGTCGCTTGACTAGCAGAGAGAACCGCAAAGCGTTTGCGAGCCAATGAGGAGCGGGGAGGCTCTTCATTTGGGGAAAACTCATGCTTACATTATTCCTATACAGTGGCAGATATGGGAGGCACTAGATAACTGGAAAAACTGGAAAAACTAAGAATCTAGAGTTCTGGAGAGCGCAGGTCCAAAAGTTGGGCATGCTTCTGTGTCTGGCTTCATCCTCTGCATGAACAGGTCCCAGTAGCATAGATCTGAGCCCCCAAGAGTAGTCATAACTCATCTCTGGCAAATAGTATCAAGAAGTTAATTTTTTACTCCTTCTCAATCATTCTTATCAGTAGGGAACCCTGGAAGTGCAGGAGGAGCAGGGGGTGGAGAAGCAGCTTGGAGGGAGCCTGGAAGCACAAACAACTTCTGAATGTGAGCATCGCCCTCTTATCCGACTCATGTGTCTCAACACATTCCTTAGTTCCATTACATAAACACAGCTGTCAGAAGCCCACTCTTAGGATTAAGTGTATGTTTGTGCTATGTGTGTGTGCTGTGGGTAGATTCTGAGATACATAGACCTCAGGGGACAAACCAAGAGGACCTAATTGAAGGGGCTATTTAAAAATTATTTTATAATAAAAGTAGATGAGAGGCCAAGCACAGTGGCTCACGCTTGTAATCTTCACACTTTGGGAGGCTGAGGCAGGTGGATCACCTGAGGTCAGGAGTTTAAGACCAGCCTGGCCAACATAGTAAAATGCCATCCCTATTGAAAAAAAAAAAAATTAACTGGGCATGGTGGTGGGTGTCTGTAATCCCAGCTACTCAGGAGGCTGGAGCAGGAGAATCACTTGAACCTGGGAAATAGAGGTTGCAGTGAGCTGAGGTCACACCACTGCACTCCAGCCTAGGTGATAGAGCAAGACTCCATCAAAAAAAAAAAAAAAAAAAAAAGCAGCTCTGAATGTGAAGTACTTTTAGTAACACCTTAGCCAATTAGTTTTGCTTATATATATATTTTTTACATATATAAAATGTGACATGTGATAAAAACTTCAAGTCATAAATAATTCTTTCAATAAGCAAAAGTAAAAAGAAGTTACATTGCCAGGCATGGTGGCTCACGCCTGTAATCCTAACACTTTGGAAGGCCGACGTGGGCAGATCACTTGAGATCAGGAGTTCACGACTAGCCTGGCCAACATGGTGAAATCCCTGTCTCTACTAAAAATCCAAGGTGGTGGGCACCTGTATAATCCCAGCTACTCAAGAGACTGAAGGAGGAGAATCACTTGAACCCAGGAGGTGGAGGTTGAAGTGAGCCGAGATCACATCACTGCACCCCAGCCTGGGTGACAGAGTGAGACTCTGTTTAAAATAAACAAACAAAAAAAGTAGATGGGAAACTCATGGTTAAGTGGGTTTCTTTGGTATAACACATGCCTGAGCTTTAAATATACTTATGTTCACTGTGACAGTTAATAAATTTCAAAGAAGGGATGTTAGTGTGCCCTGTTTCCTGAATTTATTACATTAATGAACCTTTTCTTTTTTTTTTAATTTCCGGAGTAACTAACGGGTTCCACAGGACACAATTTGACAAGTACTGTACAGTTTTGTGTTTGTTTCCACTTTGCGGATGTTTATGTAGAGACTATTCAGTGAATGTAATCACCTTAGAAGTTTTATTCACAGAGGCTCCAGCCAAAGCATTCTGGCAGTGGGGTTATCTGATAATATCGGTGCTGCCACATACTACCCACTGTGGGGAAGCACAGATTTCTGAAGCTGGCAGTCCCACAGAAGCAAAGTGGCAGTTCCCTAATCAATGCCCCTTTCCAACAACTATTTACTATACAAGTCAAGACACAGTGCAGACACCTCTTTTACTTTGTTCTACTTCACAGTCAATATATGACCTAAGAATCTGAAAGCACTTGCCTATCCTGTGCCTCACACACAACTAGGATGAGTCCATGGAATGAATTAAGCAAGTTCAAGCCTGGTTTCCTAAATCCAGCTTGGGCTAGAATACCCTGGAGAAGGAGGATGGAGGCCTTATTCTTGTGGAGCCTCCTGTTTTACTCCCAGGCGCTTTAGCAGTAAAACTTCTCCCCTTGATATGCAGATTTCTTTATACTCTGATGACTATCAGATACTGTGTCTCATGAAACTGACTCATTTCTCAAACACTGAGTACCTCCTACTCTCATAGGAATGATTCCATCCAACCTCCTCAGTATGGGCCTTATTTATACATGCTCTGACAATATTGCTGATTTCTTTTTTTAATGAGTTTAAATAGATATCTTCAGATGAAGCACTTGCCTTAGCAATACATATGCCGATGAGCCTCCTACATACCTTATAATTCATGCAGTTTTCCATGTGTGGGCATCTGAAATTAAAGCATTCTGCCTGTTCTTTTCCTGAAAGCACCTTCATTAGCTTAAAATCTCTATGACCTCTCCACTCAACATTCATCAAAATGATATAATTGTAGAATATAATTCAATTGACACATTTGCCTGTCGAGATGTTTCTATGGCTACTCTTACCTGCTTTCTCTTCCTCTAGTTGCACCCACGCTAGGCCTCCCTCCACCTTGCTGCCCTGTGTGTCTTGTCACATACAAAGCCCCATGCTTTTCACCTTCATAATGCTTTCCTAGAATGGTCCTTCCTGATCCCCCTGTGAACAACTGTTCAACTAAAGTAGTCTGCCACAGTCATTTTTATCATCTTATACCATTTGGAAAATAAATGTGCCTTCTAGACACTGCACCTGTGAAATCCAGTCCAGTGGATCTGTACCTACTTTAGATATATCTTGCAGGGACGCAGGTAGCTTGGAGTTAGAGAAGGTTGTGGTGCCTGAGAACCCATCTTTAGAATAAATAGTTCTCATTAACCAGTTTTATTAGAGATTTGGTTGTAATGAAATAAACACAGGCTTGAAGTAAAGAAAGTCCATCCAAACTATGGTCAAATTAAAGTCACTGGATAATGAAAACTGAAATAAATTTTATTCCTTATTCATTTGGTTTCTCAGAATTCAAGCAATTCTAGACAAAGCACTTCTCACACTTAAATAGACAAAGAGGTAGTGGTTAATGTACTTTTTTGAATGGTTCATTGGACCATGAGACTGAACACATAAAATAACTATGGTCCAACATGATCTAATCCAAAACTTGAATAAAATTGTTGTTCCTGTATTTTTTATGTCCTTGAGTAATTAACAGATGTGTATATTTGTCATGGAAAACCATGATGGTGCATTCTTCAAGTATGGATAACTGTCTCGTAAGTGTGATACCCAACCACGTGTTGTTAAGTAACCAAATCTTCTACTTGGTGGCAGAGGCTATCATTGGAGGAAGCAGAGTGTTTCACAGATTCTTAGACTGCTTCTCAGTCTGGAGAGGACAGGTATAGGAAAGTGAACAGGAGTCAAATCAATAAAGAGGATTTGACTTTGATTGAACAAAAATGTGTGCTCTCCACTCAGGAGTTTCCACTTCAGACAAATGGAAGCCTGAGATCAATTCAAGCAAAAGTGAGATTGAAAAGAAAGTCAGTGGCTGGAAAGGTGGGGAAATATGAGAGGTATTTGAGAGAAGGAATGTATGAATAGATCAATGGCTACTAAAAAGGCGCTTTGAAGTGAGATGTATCAAGAGATATTGGGTGAGGCAACATGAATCCATAAACGGGTATAAGGAGCTCTTGACAGGATATCTCAGGCAAGAACATACCTCCTGGCATGGCTGTTTTGGCATTACCCTCAGAGGCCAGTCTCTGGTCACCCATTTCTGGTTCATTAAAGAGCCATTCTCTTCATAACTCAATTGGTTCAAATTCTAACCAGGAAACCATTTGGACCATCAACAGTGCTGTTATTTTTATTAAATATGGAAAAAAATCATCCCTGCCTTCAGCTGGTAATATCATATCTGAGGTTTGAGTTTCTCCCCTCTTAAATAAGTTCGTTCAAGATTGGAGACCAAAATGTCATCACTTTACCCCTGGGGAAGGCAAACATCACTATTCCTAATTTAAACTGGTGAGATTTTACACATTTGTAATTCTTACTCCACTAATCTCCACAGAAATTGGAAAGAGATTCCTCTGTGGCATCCAAGAAATCAGAATGCATGTAAATCCTACTGAATTTGTGGATTAAAACATGTGTGATGGAATCTTGATGACACAAACAGTGAGATACATACTTAGGTCACTTCCGCAAGAAACCAACAAGGAAGGGATTAAGTTGAAGCTGTACTTGATTCTCATTTTTGTCTAACCTTGAAGCTATAATACCCGATTAACAGCTTTCAAGTAATCAGGTTAATTTAAACAGATTCAGGTTGGTGCTTCAAAATCTTTTGTTTACAAAAGTAGAATGAAAGAAAGAAAAAAAGTCTGTTATGCTCTAATAATTATCGTAATTGGACAACAATTGTGAGCATTTGAGATTGATAAGTAAATTTAGATGTAAAAGAAACAAAATAGAATCATAAGTTTTGTCACTGGAAGAGGAGTGTGAGGTTCTCCTAAACCTCATGCTCAGGTGAGGTTAAGAAGTGCATCTCACAGAAACTGAATCAGGTCCTCTCCTCTCCTCTCCCATCCAAAGCACTCTCCCTGGTCACGCTATTGACTATTGCAAGCAGGAAAGTCTTTCTGTTAATATGGCCATCAGAAAAGAAAAAGTCGTTTGAAGCTTGTTTATGCTGTGTTCAGATGCTTCTCCCTCAAAGAAAATGATTCCCTTTGAGTCAAAGAGAAAGATACTCAAATTTCACTGCTGAGTAGCTTGCTGATTTACTTAAATATTTTATCCTTAACTTCCTCATAGGAAAAAGGAATATCTTCCTTACAGAGCTCTGTGAGGACTCAGTCAGATGTTTATGGAGCATGGCTCATAGCCTATCCTCAGTGCATACATGTCCCCCCCAAAAGTAGTCTGCTTAAAGGGCAAATACTTCCTGTCAGCTATAGTATGTTTTCAGAGAGAGAAAATATCCCAATTAATAGACTATTGATATATGTATAAACCCAGGCCTTAAACTACTGGGATGAGAAAAAACAATTTATTTGGATAAAAATATTAGGTCATCCTAGAAGACTGGCCTAAGTTGTGCTATACTTTCCTCTTGATTAAGACTTCATTGTTGAATTTTAAGTTTGTTTGACTTTCAGGAATAAGACAGTTTGGCATAAACATTGTTTTTATAATGTGAGAAATCCTGCCTGGCACACAGACATGGGCTCTGAATTTTTTAAAGCCATTCCAGCAAATGTTTCATCTGCAAAAGCAAACCTGAAAGTCTCCAGACTACTATCTTAAATCTAGAACACATGAATTAATGAATTCAGGTTAGATACAAATAGGATTTCTTGTGCTGCTTTACATGCATCCAATCATCATTTCTTCTACTGACTTTATTAGTGGAAACACTATCACTACCAATGCTATTGGTGACTTTAATACACATTCTAGGAGATGATATTACACAGAAAAGCAAATGAACTTCAAATATTTTGAAGAACACATAGAGTTTATGACTATCAATTGTGCTTTGATATTTTTAGTATGTCCCAATGGCTATGGCTTTTTAAGTGAACACCAACACTTAACTGTTGGACATATCTAAGGCTATGACTCTGTGTCAAGATAAGATTATTGAATTGACCCCAGAGACAAAAAGATTTTGCATGAGTGCCTGGGGTTCGTGATGCCTACTATCTATGCTCCAGCGCTTCCTTGATGGGTTGCCCAATCAATAAGCTCGCGTCAGATTATCTACCCACTACCAATGAGAAAATAAAATTAGAGATTTAAAGTTGGGAGGGATCATGATGTTCTCAGGGACTCATCCATCACTGGAAAGTTGGGGAGATTGAGGCAAAGGAGAAGCAAATGTTTTGCCTGAGGTTGCACAGTGTGTAAACACAGGCTGAATTGCATTTCAATGCTCATTCCCCCAGGGTTACTTGCACATGAGTAACTGACCTGCTTCTGCATTTGGGTCTTCCCAGTCCATTGGGTGGGTTCTTCTTTCTTCGGCATTATTCAGAATTAAACCATGAGTTCATCTGTTACTCTACTCACTTCCTTGGTGATGCCTTGCACTCCCTTAGCTTCAAATATTTTCTCAGTGCAAACATTCCCCAAAATGCTCTTGCTTCTGGCCTGAACTCTACTAAACATCTTTCAGCCAGATATATCACTAGAGTCCTATACACTCTGGCCGTTGCATATTTATCATCATTTCCACGATGACTGGCATGATTATAACCTCTACAACTTTGCTCTGTGCCTTTACTCTGGTAGATTTTTCTCCACATCACACTTGTTGAAGTTTTACCTAGGCTCTGTCCAGGTAAAATCTTACTTTTCCAGAAAGACTTCTCAGATGTTCTTGCTTCTAGCATCCCTTCCTGCACCCCATGCTTGAGTAGCCTACACTGCTGTTCATTTTTTTTTTTTTTTTTTTTTTTTTTTTTTGAGAGGGAGTCTCGCTCTGTCGCCCAGGCTGGAGTGCAGTGGCCAGATCTCAGCTCACTGCAAGCTCCGCCTCCCGGGTTTTACACCATTCTCCTGCCTCAGCCTCCGGAGTAGCTGGGACTACAGGCGCCCGCCACCTTGCCCGGCTAGTTTTTTGTATTTTTAGTAGAGACGAGGTTTCACCGTGTTAGCCAGGATAGTCTCGATCTCCTGACCTCGTGATCTACCCGTCTCGGCCTCCCAAAGTGCTTGGATTACAGGCTTGAGCCACAGCGCCCGGCCTACACTGCTGTTCTAACAGCTTCTTTCTGTTAAATCTGTGATGCAGAGCCTTTGAATGGAAAATGACCAAGCTTCTGTGCTAGCTTGGCATCAGGTACAAACATAAGCAACTAGTTGAGTGACGTATTTACTCTGGGTTATATATAATTATCGAAAAATTGTTTTCTCAAAGTTACATGAAACTTGGGAAGAAAACAATGTTACTAACCAAAAGTATATTCATGCCTAAAATGTTCTTTGGAAAATACCCTCTGACAATTTATTATTTGCTTAAAAACAAATTATTATAATTTCACTGCTTATAAAATGTAACCTTACTTGACTGCTAATATTGACCTAGTTCTCTTTTCTGTTTACATTGTTTTGAACTTACTGGTAATATGAACCTTGGAAAATCCATCAATACGAAGAGTTTCTGTTTCTATTGATTTGTCAGAGAAGTGTTCTGGTAAATTCTCATTGTAATCAAAATAACTTTTAAAGGACAATGGTTTCTTAATGCATTTTAAAAAGTTATCTTATACTATGATAAGTATCTTAAATCAATTTATGAACAATCAAAATTACTTCCTTTAAAAAATGTCAGAAATTAATAAATCTCAGGATTATTAGAGTTTGACGTTAAATAAAGCCTTCTTATTTCTGCAAAAATATGTTGGGTCCTAATTAAGTTGCTTGTATTTTAGATAACTTTAAGGCATGAGAGTGTCCAGTCAATAACTCTAAAAGATCTGAATTTTTACCTTATTTGCAAGCTAACAAGTTAGTTTACCAATTTTATAAATGCTGGAAGATGACACAAGGTGATTCTTGCATCACAGACAAAACGAATATTACAATAAAAACAGTAGGTAAAGTATCAGTATTTTTACCAGTTTCCTAACTGTGAAAATGGATAACTGATACTCGCATCCAGTAGGATGTGTTATGGGAGAAGAACTCCAAGCTCAGGAAACCCAAACTTTCTATAATGGGGAATAGGCCTGCTTGAACTTTATGCTGGAGAGAGTTTAATCTTATACTAGATAGTAAATAGATATGCTCTTTGACTGCAGGGAGGCACAGTATCTGTATTCCAAGACTGTTCACTGCATAAATATAATTTAAAAGATAATCTAGAACAAATGTGATCAGTGTCTCTGCTTGGAAGACATGCAGAAGCACAAACAAACACACAAAATCCATTGAGAGTTATCTCCCAACAGATAAATATGAAGATATCTAAAAATTGAAAATAACATTCTTAATTAGAGTCTCTCACTTTGAGTTAAGAAATATAATTGTGTTTGCGGATAAAGACTTCAGTGAAGAGAAAAACTTTATATTATTTTGAGAAAAATACTTCCTATGAAGACTTGCCATTTTTATCATTTAACTGACAAAGAGGAATGCTCAACATATTCTATTTCACATCTCAAATGGAAACTACTCACATCCTTAAATTCCAGAACCAAGGAAACAAAATGAGTTGGAACAAACCTTACTGTTCTGCATCCTAGAGTACTCCTGCCCTGGGAGATGCAATGGTTTCAAAGCATTCTGGAATGGAAATTTTTACCTCCCCACCCACACTTCCATTCTGCCTACTCTGCCCCCCCACCCACACTTCTCCATCCTCTACTCACAAGCCCCATCTTCTCTACAAACACATACATGCTATCAGAAATGTAATTGTTTTACATTTTTTTGGCAATATATCCAGATGTATCCACTCAACAATATATACACATAATTTGTCAATAAATATCGATTCACCAGCTACCTCTTTATAACTACATGGTATTTTGTCATATAGATGTATTTAATATTTAATCAATCTCCTGTCGACTGAAGTTGAATATGTTTCTACTCTTATTATTATAACAAGGCTGCAGTGAATATCCTCGAACATCTTTTAGCAGCTTTCTATAATTTCTTTACAACTTAACCATGATATTTAAATTCAACCATAAACGTAAATTATTGTGGGTAGCGATACTTATATAAACATGTTAAATGAGTCAAAAGAGGCCAGGCATAGTGGTTCATTCTTGTAATTCTAGTGCTTTGAGGGCTGAGGCAGGAGGATTGCTTGAGCCCAGGAGTTTGAGACCAGCCTAGAGCTTCAGCCCAGGAGTTTGAGACCCTGCCTCTAACAACGACAATTTTTTTCTTAATTAGCTGCACGTTGTGGTGTGTGCTTGTAGTCCCAGCTACTTGTAAGGCTGGGAAGTGGTAAAAAGGGCTTGGGTGGAGGATTCCTTAAGGCCAGGAGGTCAAGGCCATTGTGAGTCATGAAGGGGCCAGTGCACTCACTCACAGATTGAGATTCTGTCTCAAAATATAAAATAAAATGAAATAAAATAAAACAATAAATGAGTCAAAGCAATTTTTAATACAGTTTAATATTATCATTTTCTCATGATAAATATGCAATGCTTTGTTTTGCATATGCAGGATTTTGATTAACTTTATCCTGAGATGATTTCTTTTCAAATAGATTTTTTTCCCTCAAGAGAGAATATAATTGAAAAAGAAAGCTGAGCCACATTTACCACATCTAATCTGTCATCTGAAACTTTAAAAGTCAGATTGTAACTACGTAAATCACTTTTTTTTACACTGGATTAAAAATAAAAATAAATTAAGGATCAATGCTGATACATATGTGATAAAATCTTTCCTCTTTATAAAATCTTTCCTCTTTATAAAATCTTTAGCCTAGAGCTTTCCTTGCCCATACTTGTTAAATTAATAATTCTTATAAACCCCAGAAACTTGAAAAAGGTATATTTCATTAGTTATATTTCATTAACCAACAGAACTTTGCAGAAAAAGGACTACTGACCAATATTACTAGGTGTCAGTAATTTAGGGAATAATTAAAGCTATAATTAACACTTATGAAGAATCTTGCCTTTTTCATAGCTGTAAAACAACAGCAACAAAAAGAAGACCTTGATAATTGGTTCACTGAAAAGTCAGGCACTTAAATTACCCATTATAGTTGCTAAGAAGGTACAGAATTTGATTCTTACCTATACTTACTCTGAGAAAGAACACTCTATCACATTACTAGTCATCAAAAATGTAAATAATATGTTGCTTTACAAACTTGAAGCATTGTTCCAATAGAATTGTCCAGGATATATAATAGTATCTGGAAAAGTCACCAAGGGAACAATATGTAAGCTTTTTAGGGATATAAGCAGGTGGCAGATACCCTGAGGAGCCAAGTTCCAGAAAGCCTTCTTATCCTGACCATGAAAATTGTGAGGCAGCTTTTCTTACCCCCCATGAGAGCCCTAGGCTCTAAGTCAGCTTCTGGATCTGCAGCTTGGTTACTGGAGAGACAACCAGAGCCGCTGCTGATACACTTGCTTCTGAGGACAGCTCGCTCAGTGGAGCAATCCAGAAGGATGTTCTGCAGAACCTTACAGAGCTGTGTTTGTACAGTAAAAAATATTTTTATATGTTGAACTGTAGCCTATGAAGTGGCTGTGGCATTTTCTGTTGTTAAATTATATCTATTTGAGTTTGGTTTCTCCTATGACATGCATTCTCTTACCCATTCCTTCCCTTTCACACTCTCCCTTCACACTCTCCCTTCACACTCTCGCTTCACACTCTCCCTTCGATTTCTAATCCCAAATCAGCATCTAGAAAGTCTGTTTCCACCAAAAATCTCTTCCAAACTTTCTCCCTCCTCATTCTTTAATGGGCTGTTCCCCAAATACTCATCACTCTCATTACACAAACACATTTGCTTCACTATTAGTTCATATGGAAAAGATGCACCTTGCAGTCTATTCCAGAATCTAATCCACTTCTCCTTTATTGCCTGGTTAGAACACTATTGAGATAGTGTTAAATCCACTTGTTGACCTTGTCAGGGGACTTATACAAGGAAGCCACCTGTGCAACATTTTCTCCACAATTAAATTCATTTCTTTATCCAGCATGAAATATTTCCATTATACCCAACCAAGACACCCAAGAGGACTTTAAAGTCGTTTTTAAAACGTCTACTTTGAAAAACATTGGTCTAGGAAGCTTTATGGTCCTTTTACACTTTACCAGTCAGAAAATTTGGCAGATTTCCCATTAACTTATGGAGCCCAAGGCAAGAAAACTATTGGTGTTGCCTTGATCTAATTACTGCAGGATTTCAATTTGTGCCCAATTAAACTGAACAGTATTAGAGCCTGGGTTTCAGCTGCACTAGCGTTCTAGTAAAAGGGCATTTACCAGAAGTCTGCCAACACTCTCCAGAGGGGAGTGTGAGAAATCACATGTGAACGAAGCTCTGTTTCTATGTGGGATTAAACATAGTACCTGTGTTTTCATTCTGAAAATGGAATTCGATAATGGCAACAGTCCTTGTAGAAAGTGTAGGCCATAAAATTGTACTTTAATTTCAATTTTCAGGTAACTGAGGCAAAAGTAGATCCAATTTATCTACCTAAGCTTGAGTAGATTGAATTAAGTTATCTCAGTGAAAGAAATTTAGACTCTGTTTTAAAAATATTTCCAGGGAACAAAATCCATTCATCTTCCTCCCGGTGTGCTGGCACTACCTTACATAAACAATCAACCCAACTTCTCTCCATTCATTAAATTTCAAGTAATATATGCAAGATTTGGTGGCACATTTATAACATCAAAATATGTCCACCGAAGTATAGCCCAGCATGACATTATAGGTGTTTAATAAATGTTTCCAAAATAAATAAAATCTTATATGCATTACTAGTGGATAGAATTTGTCTTTGGCTAGAGATAAATGTAGCCCAGTCTTTATCACACGTAACTCCTTCAGCTAACCCTTCTTTAGATAATCTTGTACAAGACTTCTGTGTCAAAAGGTTTTTATTTTTGTGTGTGACTCTGATGAAGAGTTATTCTTCCTTCCCTTTCTCAAATCTCCTACAGGTCTGCAACATTATTTATTAATTTAAATGTTTACTTTATGCAAATGATGTGCTGGATTATAGAGATAAATAATGAACAATATTGAAATTATTTCTGTACTCAAGCAGCATATAGTCTATACAATAACAATTGCCAATGACTGAGCCCCTGTTAGGCATGACATTGAGTGCCATGTCTGCACGTGTTACTCCAGGCACTTATGAAAGCTATGGGGCATTAGCCCCATTTTATAGATGGAAAACCTGAGCTTAAATCACCTTCTTAACATTTTGCAGCTATTAAATGTCAAAGCCTCATTTTGAGTCCTCGTCTGTCTGTCTCAAGAGCTGCTCTTCAATACTGTGATCCAGATGAAGCAGCATAACCACTCCATATAGCCACATTACCTCCAGATTTAAATAGGTCATTACATCTCTGGAATCCTATGTCTGTGTTCTATTTTATAAAGTAAAAGTCATTGTACTTTTACAAAGTAGGCTTTAGCTCTTCACAGTTCCTTTCTTAGTGTTTCCCTTCTACTATTGGACCCAAAGAAAAAAGGGAGGAGGACAAAAACTGCCATTAGGAGAAAACATTTCATGGTTAAACACCTTCTCTTTGCATTAAATTAAAATGTGATCTCATGATACAGCTCTAACTAAAATACTATTATTTTAATATTGTTATATTTTTGCCATTGGAATTTGCAGGAAGTTTGATATCTCATACTTCTAGACAAATAAATAGACATAATTAATACAGGGTAAGAATTTTCTAAAGTAAATATTTTGAAAGCAACTAATATTCAACAGACTTCAGATTTAATTTTGAATATATCTTCCCGTTATCACACACTACTTTCTTCATATTTACCAAGATTTTTCTCATTTAGTTCAGGAATATAGTCTCTCACCTGTCACATGAATATATATTTTTCCTCAAACTTGTTTCTCCCCAAATGATAAGATTATTTTGTTGATGAGAGGTATTTTTTGAAAAGATGAAAAAGTTCAACAAAACTTTAACCATACTAAACAAAAAGGAGACTATTAGGAACAATTATACAACAACAAGTTGAATAACCTAGAGGAAAGAAACACATTCCTGGACACATACGACATACCAACATGGAATTATGAAGAAATACAAAATCCGAACAGATCAATAACAAGTAATGCTATTGAATTAGTAATGAAAAGTTTCCCATCAAAGAAAGCCCAGGACCAGATGACATCACTGCTGAATTCTCCCAAATATTTAAATAACTAATACCAATTTTACTCAAAGTATTTCAAAAAATTGAAAAGGAGAGAATACAGTACTTTCAAACTTATTCTATGAGGCCAGCATTACCTTGTTACCAAAACCAGACAAGAATACAAGGAAATGAAATACACCCCAATATCTCTGATGAACATAGATGTGAAAATCCTCAGCAAAATTCTAGCATACCGAATTCGACAACACATTAAGCAGATTGTTCACCATGATCGAGTGGGACCTATCCCAGGAATGCAAAGATGGTTAAACATACAAAAATCAATAAACACAATACATCACATTAACAGGGTGATGTTATTTTAGATTATGATTTCCTGGGCAATCCATGGTTTCCTTGGTAGTGACAATGTATCTTATGGAATTAAAAAGTGATATATTCTACTGATGAATAAGTAATGATGATGATTATGATGACTAATTGTATTCATCAATTTGATTGGGCCATTGGGTGTCCAGATATTTGGTTCAGTGTTATTCTGGGTGTTTTTGTGAGATTGCTTTTTCGGTGATATTAGCAATCAAATTAATAGACTGGGAAAAGCAGATAGCCCTCCCTAATGTGTGTGGGCCCCATCCAATCAGTTAAAAGCCTGAATCAAACAAAAAGGCTGCCCCTCTCCTTTGAGTAAGAGATAATTCCTCTGTCTTATTGTCTTCAAACTGGGACATCTTTTTATCTTGCCTTTACATTCCAACTGAAACATAGGCTCTTTCTTTGTCTTGCACCTGCTGGCCGTCTAATAGGAACTATACTCTGAGCTTTCCTGGTGTCCAGCATGCCAACTCACCCTGCAGATCTTGGACTTGTCAACCTCCACAATCACATAAGCCAATTCCTTATAATAAATTCTTCATATATTTATTTATGAATATGAATATATAAGAATATTAAAAATAATTACATCAAATAATAGATATATAATATACACATCATATATTTATTATATATAATATAATTATATATAAGAAGACAAAATATAATAAATAGCAGCTGAGTAAAAGACGAGAACAGTTTAAAATGAAGGGATTCTACATGAATAACCAGGAGTTTTAATACTATGGACATTGAGCACTGATGTGGGGAGAAAGCACTGAGTGGATATCAAGCCAATATCAAGCCAGTATCAGCATTACTGAGCAAAATGAAGAGATACAAACATACCTGGAGAGCAGTCTGGAGACAGATTTCTCCATAACCCTAGCTTTTAAAAGATGAGACTATAAAACTTACATTGAAGTGTTCACAAGTACATGGTTTCTGAAATTGTGAGTGCTTGAGTGCTATAAATCAAAAGGCAAAGGTAGTTTTTTTTTTTTTTTAAGACGGAGTCTCGCTCTGTCACCCAGGCTGGAGTGCAGTGGCCGGATCTCAGCTCACTGCAAGCTCCGCCTCCTGGGTTCAGGCCATTCTCTTGCCTCAGCCTCCCTAGTAGCTGGGACTACAGGCGCCCGCCACCTCGCCCGGCTAGTTTTTTGTATTTTTTAGTAGAGACGAGGTTTCACCATGTTAGCCAGGAGGGTCTCGATCTCCTGACCTTGTGATCCGCCCGTCTTGGCCTCCCAAAGTGCTGGGATTACAGGCTTGAGCCACCGCACCCGGCCTGATCTTTTCTTCTTATCATCTCTTCACAAGTTCTCGTTTAGCTATCATTTACATACATGCATGCAGGAAGCACACAGCAGAGGTCACCCAGTGATGTCAGAACAATTTGAGCAAGTTGTAAATCCAATTTGAGCATCAAGTAAATCCAATTTGCACATTGGAAGTTACCCACTGAGGAGTCAAGACAACTGGAAAGAACCGATGATATCCACACAGTGTCATTTCAAGGGTGTTGAGATGATTTGCCCTCCTCCTTCACAGAAAGCCTTCTCTATCTAATAATGTCTGAAATAATATTGTCTTGGCTTTGTCACTTTTGCTTATGGCTTTTATCCATTTTGAAATTAAAATATATGTGAGATGGATTATAAATTCAAGTTGTTATCACTCACTGACATCTTAGTAGAAGCAATTTTTAGTTTCTCTTAGCAGCTTTTGATAGGAAGAAGGGGATAAAATATGAGGAAGTGGATTGCTTGAAGGATTTCATAAAGCCATGGGAGACAAACAGAGCTCTGAGAAGTGGGGCTGGGAATACTTCATTTTGCACGGAAAAGGCAACAAATAATACTTGTCCAATTAAAGAAAAAATAAAACTTCACTGATTTATGATTTTTCTGTAGCTGTTCTAGTGACTAGAAATTATTCCTTTTATTCTTCTTTTGTCAAAGGCCAATCCTCAATAAGAAGAAAGCAATAGTACAATATTTTTGTGTAAGAAGAAAAGTTTCAAATTTCATCTTAATGTGTTTCTTATAATGTGACAATGTTTTAAAGAAGCCAAAGAGAAAGGGCATTCAAAAATAACAAAGTAGGGTTTAGTACAAAAAAAAACTTGGAACAGATAACATTCTAGATAAAAAAAGTCTCAAGGAAGGATTTTACTCATAAGAAAAACTTATATACGTAAGGCAATGGTAATGTTAATTAAGAGACTCGATTTAAGAGACAAAAGGCAAGACAATGCATAGGTGCTATAAGAAATCTAATGCAAAGTTTATCTGCTTAGGATAAGGCTGTGCAAAGGATACCCAGCAATATCTGGGCTTTGAATTCACTATATACAGAGGCTTGGAGCCATGTGCACAAGATTATAAGAAACAAAAGTTAAAGTTTGGATTGCAAATAGTATTAATATTCCTTTGTACATGGAAAATGGGAGAAGATTATTTTTATTTCTCGCATAAAATCTCCAACAGAAGGAATGATAAATCACAAAACAATGTAAAAGAGAATTCCTAACTCTTCTCCTTCTCTACCAAAAAATCAATTAATCTGCTCTGTGTTCTCAGTTATTCACCGCATTTCAGCTGACTGTTTCTGTTTTCGACTGGCCATGCTGAATTGATGTGAAGAACATTTGCACAGAAGGGGCAATGTGATAGCCGCATTTTGCTCCTAGTCCCAAGAACAATACTTGGTCCATAGCAGAAACTCAATGTTGAACTGAATGAATGAGTGAAAGAAACAGAAACGGAAGTTGTGGAGAAGAGAAAGAAACTACTCTTATCCTGTCTTTATATTTGGTCCTTTATTATTTCCTCTCTACACCTGAAACTGATGGTTGAGTTAGGAATGTCGGATGCACTTAGTTTGGGGTAGGAGATATGAAGCCCTGTAGAGCTCTTTAATCTGGATGTCATGAGGGAATATTGCTTTGGAGGTTATTAGGGAAACAATTTAAATTAAATTAAGGAAAACTAGACTGAGGTTATGCAGCCTGGGTACCACTCTGAATTCTAGTGAAGTTTCTGCTGCAATCCATGGCATTTTCTTAGACATGACGCTCATTTAACAAAATGTCTTATCTGTAGACTCGAATCTATGTCAGGCTGATTTACATTTCCTCTAATGTTTTAAATCAAGAATTATTTACTGGCCGGGCGCGGTGGCTCAAGCCTGTAATCCCAGCACTTTGGGAGGCCGAGACGGGCGGATCACGAGGTCAGGAGATCGAGACCATCCTGGCTAACACGGTGAAACCCCGTCTCAACTAAAAATACAAAAAACTAGCTGGGCGAGGTGGTGGGCGCCTGTAGTCCCAGCTACTGGGGAGGCTGAGGCAGGAGAATGGCCTGAACCCAGGAGGCGGAGCTTGCAGTGAGCTGAGATCCGGCCACTGCAATGTAGCCTGGGCGACAGAGCGAGACTCCGTCTCAAAAAAAAAAAAAAAAAAAAAAAAAGAGAATTATTTACTGGGAGCCTGTCTTAGTCAGTTTAGGCTGCTATAACAAAATACCTTAAACTAGATAATTCTAAGCAACAGAAATATATTGCTCAGAGTTCTGGAGGCTGGAAAGTCCAAGACCAAGGCACTGGCAAATTCTGTGTCTGGTGAGGGCTTGCCTTCGGTTTCAAAGATGGTGCCTTGCTGCATCCTCATATGGCACAAGGAGCAAGGTATTTTGCTGAAGACTCTCTTATAAGAGCAAGAATCCCATTCATGAGGGAGGAGTTTCATTAAATGACTTAATCACTTCCCAAAGGCCCCACTTCTTAACCCTATGACACTGGGCATTAGGTTCCAACATGAATTTTGAAGGACACCAGTCTGGGCATAGTGGCTCATGCCTGTAATACCAGCACTTTGGGAGTCTGAGGCCAGTGGATCACCAGAGGTCAGGAGTTCGAGACCAGCCTGGCCAAACTGGTGAAATCCCATTGTCTCTACTAAAAATACAAAAATTAGCTGAGTGTGGTGGCAGGTGCCTGTAATCCCAGCTACATGGGAGGCTGAGGCAGGAGAATCACTTGAACCTGGAAAGCAGAGGTTGCAGTGAGCCAAGATCGGGTCACTGCACTCCAGCCTGGGAGACAGAGTGAGACTCAGCCTCAAAAAAAAAAGGACACCAATGTAATATGCCAAGCTGTATGTTGGACACTAAGGAAACAGCTGTCTGAATTGTTAATTAAATATGACAATCTAATCCACTTTTGGATAGAATAGTTTTGTGACAGTTTCAAGCATTAATAAATAGCAATGATAAATTATAATTTTGTTAATACTTTTTTATTATATACCTTTCTTTGTTATTTTATGTTTTTATCACGTACACATTATATTTTCACAGTAATAAATGCAGCTTTGAAAATAGGCATTTGCAAATTATCAAACAAACTTAAGTTATTCCCAATTTACTCCTTAGTGCAGATTTAAGGAAGACAGAGATAAAAAGTGGATTTAGCTACTAAATTAAGTTCTGTGAACTTTAAAATGTGTATTACAAACTGTATTTTCAGTGGTTAATACATTAATAAGGCCCAACATTTCTTGGAAGATACATTTCAGGAAACTTATTTACATATTCATATCACTTTGTGTCATTGGTGTGAGGCATTGCAGACATGGTCCTAGCTTTGCTCCTGGCACCTGGTGCCTTTCCCATATGAAATGTAACTATTCAGTCAACTTTCTTACAATGATGACAGTCAATTTTGTCTTTTAAAACCAACCTTTGACTGGGCGTGGTGGCTCACACCTATAATCTCAGCATTTTGTGAGGCCGAGGCAGGCAGATCATGAGGTCAGGAGATCGAGACCATCCTGGCTAACACAGTCAAACACTGTCTCTACCAAAAATACAAAAAAATTAGCTGGGCATGGTGGCACGTGCCTGTAGTCCCAACTACTTGGGAGTCTGAGGCAGGAGAATTGCTTGAACCCAGGAGGCTAGGTTTCAGTAAGCCAAGATTGCCATTGCACTCCAGCCTGGGTGACAGAGTGAGACTTTATCTCAAAAAAAACAAAAAAACAAAAAACCTTCAGTGTTGGCATTTTACCATTCCCCTTGTCCAATTTAGCAAATGTACCAACATGGATGTTATAAATTTTCTCCAGGCTTACAATTTAAGATTGTTAGTTGTTTTGTTTTTTTCTATAATCTAGGAATTTGGGGAAAATATCTACTGTTTCCTCTTTAGAATCCAAGGCAACTTTTTTTCCTCTCATTTTTCTTAAGTTCCAAAATACTAGGAAATTTTTAAATCTTTTCTTTCTATTTTTATCTTATTTGCAGTTAGATTTTGACGGGTTATAAAAGTAGCATACAGAATATCTTCGTATTGAAATGCTGCTAATTAAATAAAGATTCTTTTTAATTGAATTACATTTTACAAAAGGAAAAAAGCCACCAAGAAACGTATAAGATAATTGTAACAGCAATGAAGCTAAACTTCTCCAGGGTTTTTTGATACCCTGGGATATAATATTTCTGAGAACTCTTCTGCTGTAATGAAAAATTCCATAGTTATCCAGACAGATCCCAGCATGGCTGTACATTATTTTGAATTTGATAAGCCAAGAACATATGTATTTGTTTCCCATTAGTTCAGTTAGCTGGTGAAAAACATACTATTCAGTTGACGAAGACATATACATAGTTTGCTTGATCTTCATGCACCCAAAATAGGTTTAACAGTAAGTCTGTATCAGTGTGCTCTGATGTCAGAAAAATGTAACCCTAATACACGCAGAACACCCAAATAACCCAGTCTTTATGGAGAGTTGCATTTAAAAATATATAATTTAGTAGCCATAATGATTTTTAAATACTGCTACTTTGACTTTTTTTCTTACCAAGAGCATTAAAGTGGATCTAATTCATAACTCCAATAACACCTATCAAAAGTCCTTATCTGATGTTTCAATGCTGTTATACCTTTCTGCTGTTCTATACTTTTTGGATGCCAAAATTCTCCTGGCACAGTCTCTTATCTTTCTCTGTCTTACTACATTTAGGGTATGTATAGTCCTAATCTATTTTCCAATCAGAAAAATATACTTCCACTTTAGCAAGAAAGAGAAGAGGGAAATAAGTGGACAATAGAAAATCCTCTTTTGTGGGCAGGATGACTGGAGGAAGGCAGTGACATTTACCCAGGCAGAGTATTCCTCAAGAGCTATTCCCAGGCCTGACTTCCTGTTCTTCCACTCAACAAATGGCTATCAAGCACTTGCCACATTTCTGGGACTCTTATAGAACTTATACTATAGCTGTGAACAAGAGAGAAAACTTTTCTATGTGGTATTTGTTTTCTGTTGCTGCTGTAACAGAAATTACCACAAACTTAGTGGCTGAAAATAACATAAATTTATGATCTGACTGTTCTGTAGGTTAGAAGTCTGACATGTGCATCACCGGGCTTGTATCTGGTGTTGGCAGGGCCGTACTCTTTTCTAGAGAGTAGGGGAGACAGTAGGGGAGAACCCACTTCTTCACCTTTTCTGGCTTCTACAGGCTGTCTGCATGTTCTATCTTGTGGCCCTTTCCTCCATCTTCAAAGTCAGCAATATTGCTTCTCCCGGGCCATTATTCCGTAGTCACATCTCTTTCTGAATCTCCTCTTCTGTCCCTTTCTTCTTACATTGGGCCCACCTGGACAATTTAGAATAATTTCCCTGTCTTAAAACCAACTCATTAGCAGCCTTGATTCTATCTGCAACCTTACTTTCCCTTTGTCAAGTAACATAACATACTCCCAGTTTTTAGCATTAGAATATGGGCATCCTAGGCAGGGGCCAGGAGTGGTGGTCATGATGCCTATTGTGTATCCTCATAGATCTCACAGTTTAGTGGAAAATCTAAACAGGTAAGTGGGCAATCTCCATACAGTGTACTAAGTGCAGATGGGGGAAGGTTAGAAGTGCCTACAAGGGTCACCAAACAGGAATTCCAGGTTAGAGAAGGCTTTCCAGGGAAAGTGGCGCTAAGGCTGAGATCCAGAGGTTGAGTAGGCATAGTCAGCGCAAGAAGAGGTTGTGGGGTGGTGGGGTGAGAGGCAGAGAACAATATTTTATACGGAAGGAATATGAAGTACAGCATCCCAGAGATCATGGAGGGGAGATGGAGCATCACTCAAGTCAGGGACTAAAAGAAGTTTCTGACAGCTGGGGCAAGGGTCAGGTGTGGGGTTGGAGGCATGGAGGTTGGATTAATAGAAAAGGGCCAGATAAGGAAGAGATTTGTGAGCCTTGACAAGTGGGAAGTGGGGTTCAGGCCCTGCCTTACTAGTCATGAAGATCCTAGCTAGAGGATCTAGCTAGAGGATCCTAGCCCTGGGGCAGGTTTGGATTTGGTTGGTCTTTGAGAAAAATCATTCTGGCTGCTCTGTGGAGAGTTGATTATAAGAAGGTCTGATGGAACATCTTATTAGTGACCGAAACGGTTAAAAGTAAAAGATGATCCATTAGCCTAGCATTGTAGAAGCCCCATGGGAAGTCCAAGGATAATAATGTTGGGGAAGTGACCAGCATTTCTAGGATGTGTTCGGATCTGAGAGATGTTGATTATTGAGAGAAGCAATAACAAACATGTGGAATTAAGTACAGAGGATGAATAATCAGAAAATAAAACTTCTGAGGAAAACATGTTTGAAAAATACCTGTTGATCACATTAGAAGTTTATCTAAAATGTATCCAAAATATTATAAATACATATAGCAAGTTGTGTAGAAGTCGGCAATTAGTTTTAATGAATCAGGTCATAATGGGATCATTCTGTGGCCCAGCTGTCCTGTGCAAAGAGGTGGAGTGTGAGGGGGCCCTTTGTAATATGACACTGTGCCAGAGTGCATAGATAAAATTTATAATGCAATTATTTCTACAAATTGGTCCCTTAACTTTAAATGTTTTTAATAGCATACTTTTAGCTCTCCTGAAATTTAATTTCTCCCAAAATCTTACTGTGATATTTGGCACTCCTTTTTCACCATATATGGTCCTGACCAATAAATCTTTTCATATTTGACAGACAGCAGTGTTACATTTTCCTCTAGGATTCTGGTCCTAATTTATCTGACAATTTAGTCTGTATTTACAACAAAATGAAAGGGAAAGTTATAATTTAAGCCAGTAAAGATTTATAAAAAATATACTATTGCTGGGAAAAGGTAAACCCTAAAAGTTGGGTTATAAATTGAGAGAATCAGATAAATGGAGGGAAGTGTTTTTATACCTCTTACACTTTCCAAAGCACCTGGGGCTGGCAGCTTGAGGAGCACATCCATAGCAGGCTTTCTGGTGAGAGTTTGGACACTTCCACTTCTGGTCCCTATTGGAAATATCACAAAACAAGCCTTCTGTGCAGCATTTTAGTAATTACTGTGCCAATTTATGAATTACAAAAAAAAGAGAGAGAGAATGAGAGAAAATTTAGCCAAAATGTTCAGAACTTTAAAAGGCTTTTGTTCGAAAGTAATGGTCAAGCTCTAACATTACTCCAAAATCCCTAAGCTGAAGATAAGGATATCAGTAAGGAAAGATTTTACGTGAAAGTACCCAAATTTGGGCTAACATGAGCTTAAACATGAGGTATTTGGTGTTACTTAAAATGCAAACGGAGGAGTTTGGCCTCCGGGGCTGGGTCAGCCACTCTACAAGTTGATACTATCACTCTTCCTTCTCTATCAGCTTCAGAATCTGGAGCTTTTTCCTAGACTGACCATATAGTTTATTGTCTAATCCAGGACACTTTTGAGTTTAGAGGTGGCATTGTTAATAATTATACTGGGGCAGCAGGGGTCACTGGGATTGTGCTGGATAAACCAGTTCATGGGGTTATCTAATTTTTTCTCATGCTGTTGCTCTGTGATCTCAAAATGGCTGCCATGGTTCCAACTGTTGATCCTCACACCATATTCAAATGCAAGAAGCAAAGGAAGAGAACACACCAGCAAGCTTTCTTCCCAGACCTGCCTCTTTATTAGAAAGAAATTCTTTTCTCAGGCAACCTCATTAGATAGCCACTTACATCTCATTTCTGTAGCTGCAAGAAAAGCTGCAAGTGTGAGTGTGCCCACTTGAAGCAGAATTGTCATGATCAGCTTGGTTATTGGAATATATATATATATATATATATATATATATATATATATATTAACCATAAAATATATAATAGCCCAGAGAGTGGTGGCAAGGTGGCTGAATAAGAAGAGCTCCAGTCTACAGCTTCCAGTGAGCTCAACATAGAAGTCAGGGGGTTTCTGCATTTCCAACTGACATATCAGGTTCATCTCATGGGGACAGGTTGGACACTGGGTGTAGCCCATGGAGGGTGAGCCAAAGCAGGGTGGGGTGTCAACACATCCGGGAAGCATAAGGGGTCATGGGATCTCCCTCTCCTAGCCAAGGGAAGCTGTGAGGGACTGTACTGGGAGGAACACTACACTCTGGCCCAGATACTGTGCTTTTCCCATGGTCTTCACAACTGACAGACCAGGAGTTTGCCTCTGGTGCCTATGCCACCAGGGCTCTGGGTTTCAAGCACAAAACTGGGCAGACACTGAGCTAGCAGTAGGAGTTATATATGTATACCCCAGTGGTACCTGGAACGCCAGCGTACCATTCACTCTCGTGGAAAGAGGGCTGAAGCCAGGGAGACTCCACCCCCATGGAGCCAAGCAAGCTAAGATCCACTGGCTTGAAATTCTTGAGCAAGGCCGAGGCAGCCAGATTGCCTCTCTAGATTCCTCCTCTCTGGGCAAGGCACCTCTGAAAAAAAGGCAGCAGCCCCATTCAGGGACTTACAGAAAAATAAACCATCTCCCTGAGACAGAGCACCTGGGGGAAGGAGTGCTGTGAGTGCAGCTTCAGCAGACTTAAATGTCCCTGCCTGAAAGCTCTGAAGAGAGAAGCAGATCTCCCAGCACAGTGTTCAAGCTCTGATAAGGGACAGACTGCCTCCTCAAGAGGGTCCCTGAGTCCCGTGTATCCTGACTGGGAGACTCCTCCCAGCAGCGGTCAACAGACACCTCATACATAGAGCTCTGGCTGGCATCTGGCAGGTGTCCCTCTGGGATGAAGCTTCCAGAGGAAAGAACAGGCGGCAATCTTTGCTATTCTGCAGCCTCCACTGGTGATATCCAGGCAAACAGGGTCTGGAGTGCACATCCAGCAAACTCCAGCAGACCTGCAGCAGAGCGGCCTGACTGTTAGAAGGAAAACTAAGAAACAGAAATGAAGAGTATCAACATCAACAAAAAGGATGTCCACTCAGAGACCCCATCAGAGGGTCACCAACATCAAAGAACAAAGGTAGATAAATCCACGATGAGAAACCACTGCAAAAAGGCTGAAAATTCCAAAAACCAGAATGCCTTTTCTCATCCAAAGGATCACAATTCCGTGCTAGCAAGGGAAAAAAAAACTGGACGGACAATGAGTTTGATGAATTGACAGAAGTAGGCTTCAGAAGGTACTTCAGAGGGTAATAACAAGCTCCTCCAAGCTAAAGGAGCACGATCTAACCCAATTCAAGGAAGCTAAGAAACTGAAAAAGGGTTAGACAAATTGCTAACTAGAATAACCAGTTCAGAGAAGAACAAAAATGACCTGGTGGAGCCGAAAAACACAGCACAAGAACTTCGTGAAGCATACACAAGTATCAATAGCCAAATTGACAAAGCAGAAGAAAGGACATCAGTTTGAAGATCAATTCAATGAAACAAGGCTGGAAGACAAAATTAGAGAAAACAGAGTGAAAAGAAATGAACAAAGTCTCCAAGAAATATGGGACTATGTGAAAAGACCAAATCTATGCTTGATTGGTGTAACTGAAAGTGATGGGAAAATGGAACCAAGTTGGAAAACACAGTTTCAGGATATTACCAAGGAGAACTTCCCCCACCTAGAGGGCAACACTCAAATTCAGGAAATACAGAGAACACCACAAAGATACTCCTCGAGAAGAGCAACCCCAAGACACATAATTGTCAGTTTCACCAAGGTTGAAATGAAGGAAAAAATGTTAAGGGCAGCCACAGAGAAAGGCTGGGTTACCCACAAAGGGAAGCCCATCAGCCCATCAGACTAACAGCGGATGTCCCTGCAAAAACCATACAAACCAGAAGTGAGTGGGGTCCAATATTCAACATTCTTAAAGAAAAGAATTTTCAACCCAGAATTTCATATCCAGCCATGCTAAGCTTCATAAGCAAAGGAGAAGTAAAATTCTTTGCAGACAAGCAAATGCTGAGAGATTTTGTCACCACCAGGCTTTTCTTACAAGAGCTCCTAAAGGAAGCAATAAACATGGAAAGGAACAACCAGTACCAGCCACTGCAAAAAACACACCAAATTGTAAAGACCATCAACATGATGAAGAAATTGTATCAACTAATGGGCAAAATAACCAACTAGCATCACAATGACAGGATCAAATTCACGCATAACAATATTAACCTTAAATGTAAATGGGCTAAGTGCCCCAATTAACAGACACAGACTGGCAAATTGGATACAGAGTCAAACCCATCAGTATGCTGTATTCAGGAGACCCATGTCACTTGCAAAGACACACTTAGGCTCAAAATAAAGGGATGGAGGAAGATTTACCCAGCAAATGGAAAGCAAAAAAAAGCAGAGGTTACAATCCTAGTCTCTGATAAAACAAACTTTAAATCAACAAAGATCAAAAGAGAAAAAGAAGGCCATTACATAACGGTAAAGAGATGAATGCAGCAAGAAGAGCTAACTTTTCTAAATATATATGTACCCAATACAGGAGCACCCGGATTCATAAAGCAAATTCTTAGAGACCTACAAAGAGATGTGAACTCCCACACAATAAAAGTGGGAGACTTTAACAACCCACTGTCAATGTTAGACATATCAATGAGGCAGAAAATTAACAAGGATAATCCAGGACTTGAACTCAGCTCTGGATGAAGCAGACTTAATAGACATCTACAGAACTCTCCACCCCAAATCAACAGAATATACATTCTTCTCTGCTCCACATCTCACTCATTCTAAAATTGACCACAAATGCAACAGAACAGAAATTATAACAAACAGTCTCTCAGACCACAGTGGAATCAAATTAGAACTCAGGATTAAGAAACTCACTCAAAACTGCACAACTACATGGAAACTGAACAACCTGCTCCTGAATGACTACTGGGTAATTAAAGAAATTAAGGCACAAATAAAGATGTTCTTTGAAACCAAGGAACAAAGAACAAAGACACAATGTATCAGAATCTCTGGGACACATTTAAAGCAGTGTGTGGAGGGAAATCTATAACACTAAATATCCACAAGAAAGCAGGAAAGATTGAAAATCGACACCCTAGCATCACAATTAAAAGAACTAGAGAAGCAAGAAGAAACAAACTCAAAAGCCAGTAGAAGACAAGAAATAACTAAGATCAGAGAAGAACTGAAGGAGACAGAGACACGGAAAATCCTTCAAAAAAATCAATGAATGCAGGAGCTGGATTTTTGAAAAGATCAACAAAAGAGATAGAGCAATCACCAGAGTAATAAAAAAGAAAAGAGAAGAATCAAATAGATGCAATAAAAAATAATGAAGGGGATATCACCACGGATCCCACAGAAATACAAATAACCATCAGAGAATACTATAAGTACGTCTACACAAATAAACTAGAAAATCTAGAAGAAATGGATAAATTCCTGGACATATACACCCTCCCAAGACTAAACCAGGAAGAAGTCGAATCCCTGAATAGACCAATAACAAGTTCTGATATTGAGGCAGTAATTAATAGCCTACCAAAAAAAACCGCCCAGGACTAGACAGATTCATGGCCGAATTCTACCATAGGTACAAAGAGGAGCTGGTACCATTCCTTCTAAAACTCTTCCAGCAGTAGAAAAAGCGGGACTCCTCCCTAACTCATTTTATGAGGCCGGCATCATCCTGATACCAAAACCTGGCAGAAACACAACAAAAAAAGAAAATTTCAGGCCAACATTCATGATGAACTTTGATGTAAAAATCCTCAATAAAATGCTGGCAAATAGAATCCAGCAGCACATCAAAAAGCTTATCCACCATGATCAAGTGGGCTTCATCCCTGGGATGCAAGACTGGTTCAACATACACAAATCAATAATCCATCACATAAACAAAACCAATGATAAAAAACACATGATTATCTCAATAGATGCAGAATAGACCTTCAACAAAATTTAACATCCCTTCATGCTGAAAACTCTCAATAAAGTAGGTATTGATGGCACGTATCTCAAAATAATAAGAGTTATTTATGAGAGACCCACAGCCAATATCATACTGAATGGGCCAAAACTTAAAGCATTCCCTTTGAAAACCAGCATAAGACAAGAATGCCCTCTCTTACCACTCCTATTTAACATAGTATTGGAAATTCTGGCAAGGGCAATCAGGCAAGAGAAAGAAATCAAGGGTATTCCGTTAGGAAAAGAGGAAGTGAAATTGTCTCTGTTTGCAGATGACGTGATTGTATATTTTAAAAACCCCATCGTCTCAGCCCAAAATCTCCTTAAGGTGATAAGCAACTTCAGCAAAGTCTCAGGATACAAAATCAATGTGCAAAAATCACAAGCATTCCTATACACCAATAATAGACAAACAGAGAGCCAAATCATGAGTGAACTCCCATTCACAATTGCTAAGAAGAGAATAAAATACCTAGGAATACAACTTACAAGTGTTGTGAAGGACCTCTTCTAGGAGAACTACAAACCACTGCTCAAGGAAATAAGAGAGGACACAAACAAATGGAAAAACATTCCATGCTCATGGATAAGAAGAATCAATATCATGAAAATGGCCATACTTCCCCAAGTAATTTACAGATTCAATGCTATTCACATCAAGCTACCATTGACTTTCTTCACAGAACTGGAAAAAACTACTTTAAATTTCATATGAAACCAAAAAAGAGCCTGTATAGCCAAGACAATCCCAAGCAAAAAGAACAAAGCTGGAGGCATCACACTACCTGACTTCAAACTATACTACAAGGCTACAGTAACCAAAACAGCATGGTACTGGTACCAAAACAGATATAAAGACCAATGGAATAGAACAGAGGCCTCAGAAATAACACCACACATCTACAACCATCTGATCTTTGACAAACCTGACAAAAACAAGAAATGGGGAAAGGATTCCCTATTTAACAAATGATGTTGAGAAAACTGGTTAGCCACATGCAGAAAACAGAAACTGGATCCCTTCCTTACACCTTGTACAAAACTTAACTCCTGATGGATTAAAGACTTAAATGTAAGACCTAAAACCATAAAAACCCTAGAAGAAAACCTAGGCAATACTATTCAGGGCATAGGCATGGGCAAAAATTTCATGACTAAAACACCGAAAGCAATTGCAACAAAAGCCAGAATTGACAACTAGGATCTAATCAAACTAAAGAGCTTCTGGAGAGCAAAAGAAATGATCATCAGAGTGAATAGGCAGCCTACAGAATGGGAGGAAATTTTTGTAATCTATCCCTCTGACAAAAGGTTAATATCCAGAATCTACAAGGAACTTAAACACGTTTACAAGAAAAAAAAAAAAAAAATCAAAAAGTAGGCAAAGAATATAAACAGACATTTCTCAAAAGAGAAATTGATTTATGCAGCCAACAAACATATGAAAAAAAGCTCATCATCACTGGTCATTAAATTAAATGCAAATTAAAACCACAATGAGATACTATCTCACACCAGTTAGTTTGGCAATCACTAAAAAGTCAGGAAACAACAGATGCTGGAGAGGATGTGGAGAAATAGGAACACTTTTACACTATTGGTGGGAGTGTAACTTAGTTCAATCATTGTGGAAGACAGTGTGGCGATTCCTCAAGGATCTAGAACTAGAAATGCGGTTTGACCCAGCCATCCCATTACTGGGTGTATACCCAAAGGATTATAAATTATTTTACTATAAAGACACATGCACACATATGTTTACTATAACACTATTTACAACAGCAAAGATGGGATCCAACTCAAATGCCCATCAATGATAGACTGGGTAAAGAAAATGTGGCACATATATGCATGGAATACTATACAGCACTAAAAAAGGATGAGTTCATGTCCTTTGAAGGGACATGGATGAAGTTGGAAACCATCATTCTCATCAAACTAACACAAGAACAGAGAACCAAACACCACATGTTCTCACTCATAAATGAGAGCTGAACAATGAGAACACATGGACATGAAGGGCGGGCATCATGCACTAGGATCTGTCAGGGGATGGGGTCTGGAGGAGGGATAACATTCAGAGAAATACCTAATGTAGATGATGGGTTGATGGGTGCAGCAAACCACAATGGCACGTGTATACCTATGTAACAGATCTGCATGTTCTGCACATGTACCCCAGAACTTAAAGTATAATAAAAAATTAAATTAAAAATACATATATATAATATTCATACAATCATCATATCAGCTATGGTTATCAGGTCCATAACTCACTGTGTAGGCATCAGTCAATGTAACCATTCATCTTTTTAAAACACGGGAATTGTTAAGACTTCTGTCCTTGAATGTAATTCTATGTCTGTGTCTCTAGTGCACAACAGTATCCAAGTTCTCCTGGGTATACATCCCATTTATATTTTCTACTCCTCCTGGCATTTTGGTGTGGCCACATAACTGAAATCTGCCTAAAAGAAAGGGAGTAGATGTCATCTGTGCCATTTCTAGAAAAGGCCCTTAAAAATATTCTAAAAGCATTTCTCCCTTTCTCTGTCCATGCACTAACAGGGAAGAGAGGGTTCTCAGGACACAGAGGAAGGGGAAACCTGGAGGTGGAAAGAGCTTGGGCCCAGAATGGTAGTGCCCTGCAAAGCCCCAGACTCTGCTATTAGCTACGTCAGGCTGATGGGCCAGGGACATGGCAAGGCATTGAAATTCTGAGGTCATTCACACCAGTTAGGGTGTTCCAAAGAATATACTCCATTTCAGCAAATGTCTTCTACAAATGTACTTATTTACTTGCCCAGAAGTGGTAGGAAGAACCATTCCATTCTTACATCCCTAGCATATAGCACAGAGCTTGGTACAGAGTAGATTCTCATTACATGTTTATAAATGAATGAATGAGTGAACATGGAGAGAGAAAAGAAAAACTTCCAAATACAATGAAATGTGCTTTTCCATCTGGTATCTTTAAAACACAAATCTTTACCACATGTTTTGTGTCCACAGTTAAAGGGGGTTGTTGATAATAATACTGAATAGTTTTTGGCTTTTTAAAAAATTAATAAAAATTGCATCTATTTATGTTATGCAACATAGTGTTTTGAAATAAGTAAAAATTATAATTTTGTTTTCCAAAATCACCTTCCTCCTCTCAAATTGTAACCATGAGGGAAGGAAACATTTGTCTTCTGTGCAGAGGCTCTTTGTACACAAATAAACGCTGTTCTTCTTCGCCTGCCATCAGGGATCATGTCAAGGGACCGCTCTCATCACCTCTGCTTCTCTGTTGACGTGAAACACGTGTGAGGCTGGAAGCTGCCAAACCTGAGGGAGCCTGCATTCCTCTGCCCTGTCAGTGGGTCTTCACTGTGACTTCCCAAGCAAAGCACTGGGGGCCTATCCAGTTTCACTTCCTGTGGGCTTGTTCTTGCAGGCCAGAAGGAAGCCAAACACTGCCTGGCAGGGAGTGCAGGGCCATGAGATACAGCTGGGCCATCCTCCCTGTCGCTGGGCAAGGACACCAGTCTCCAGGTCACAGAGAGCAACTCTCACTGTTTTTCATTGTGGGGATTTCTTTGGATCCTTTCCTCAGATCTTTCGTTAAGCCAGCAACACCACCAAAAGTAAATAAATGAAAATATCAAATTGACTTTGGAAAACATTATCTGCCATGAACTACCTCTAAGATAGCCTCGTTCAGCTCCTTTTGCTGTGCTCAGTATGGGGAGACATGAGGAGTACATGGAGGTTCCCAGGGCTGCCATGAGAACCTCAGCTTTCCCCTTCACTAGCTTCATGGCTGTGACCCAGAACTTATCCTTTCTGAGTCTCATTTTTCTTATCAAAAAAAAAAAAAAAAAAAAAAAAAAAAATGAGAACAGTAAGCAAAGCATTAGGATTGTGTTGGAAGGGGAATATGAGAAAAAGCCTGGCAGATAGACAATACCTGTTATCACACTGAGAGCCATGTGTCTTGGTAAGACATGAGGGAGCACAGGCAGTTGGATCTCATTTCCTGCCAGGAGGAAAGGAGCCAAGACAGCTCACCCAGGGTCACTGAGGGCCTGAGTCTGTTAGCCAATGAAGCCAGAGCTGGAGCAATTCCTGCCTCATAGTCCAGTGCCATTTCTATGCTGTCTTAGCAAAAGCATTCCCACTGCCCAAACCATCTGCATGTTCATTCCTTTGGGTGACACATTTCTTTCCCAGCCCTAAGTAAGTGTTACCCAAAAAAGTATTACTCCACTGTCCTCAGTAGCACCTCCACATCCAGCCTGTCTCTATCATAGTCCCACTGTGCCAAGTGTCCTTAGCCAAGGGCAAGAGGTAGCAGGGGACCGTAGTGGTTCCTCTTCTTCTTAAAAGAACTTTAAAAAAATGGCAATATCCAAAGGAGGGGTCCTAAACACGTCACAAGAGTCCAAGTTGCTCCCTGTGCACTGGTCTTTCTTGTGCTATAAAATCTAAGGGAGCAATTAAGTGCTTAGTTGTCTCAAAAGCTGAGCTTGGGCGTCTCAGTCCTTCTGTGCTCCCAGTGCGAGGGGCCCTGCTTGTGATGCTCCCTAAATGACACAGGCCTTCCCTTTATGAAGTCTGTCATCCTGAGACTCCTGCTAATTGGTGATTCCTTCAATTCTGGAGTTCAGTCTATCACATAGTGTTGCTGACCACATCAGAGCAACTGCTTGAACATTATCTAAGCTCAACTGACGGGGGTCTCCCGTGCAATTGAGTAGTCAGCTGTTTAGTTTTGTAAATCTGCAGCAGAGAGACTTGGGCTGTCCTATTGCAAAATGAATCCTGTTGCAAAGTCTGGGAAGAAGATACTAGAGCCTAGGGTTGACAAAATTCATTCCAGTTATTTCATTCCATGTTAAAAGTATCAAATAAAAAGTGAGACAATTTTATTAATTTTCACATGTGATACTTAGCTTATCTTCTCATTAAAGATATACATCTTAATTAAAAGCTGTTTAAGATGATATGCTATGCTGATTTATTCCACCCAAACAAACAAAACAAATATTTACTAACCATTTGTTTAATGTGTCAGGAGCCTTATTCTATACTTTACATGTTATTTCGTTTTATCATCACAAATAAATTATATCACAAATACTGTTCTTTAGAGATTACTATGTGCCAGGCCCTGTACTGACGTCTCTACATGTATTATTAGTTCATTTTATTGTCATAACCCAGTAAAACTGTTACTACAGAATGAGTAACCCTAATTTCAAAATCCAAAATTTGAAACTTTCTGAGCCCTGACATGACATGTGTAAAACTCCACACCTAATCTCATGTGATGGGTCAACATACACAAACTTTGTTTCATGCACAAAATTATTTAAAATGTTATATAAAATTACATTCAGGCTATGTTATAAGGTGTATATGAAACATAAGTTAATTTTGTGTTTAAACTTGCATCGCTTCCCCAAGAGATCTTGTTATGTACATTCAAATATTCCAAAATTTAAAAATTCTGAAACCTGAAACACTGATGGTCCCAACCATTTTGGATAAGGAATATTCAACCTGTATTATTATCCTCATTTGTCAAATGAGGAACTTTAGGAACAGAGAAGTTCAGTAACTTGCCCCAGGTCACGTAGTCGGCTCAGAGCTGGGATTTTCACACAGGAGCCTGGCTCCCAGGTGTATAAGCTCTCCAACTGCAGCTGCCTTCCCTAAGAAGTTTCCAGCACAGCCTCTGGCAAAGGTAGTGGCCTTCAGGACTTTCCACAGAGGGACTCATTTCTTTCTTTGCCTTCTCACTCTGTGCCACGTGCCTGAAAACCAGAGACTGCATTTCATAAAAGTTGCCTGACTCAATGAAGGTGTGGGTAGGTATAATTATTCTAATTTTGCAAGAAGAATTAGCTCTGAAAAACTAAGTCAGTCAGGGCAGAACCACTCAAGATTCAATCTTGGGCCACTGTGCATCTAACATCTGTGATGTTTAACCTGCCTCACAACACATACTCCTGTCTGCCACATGTGCTCATACCTTTGCTATAGAATTTTCCTAGCATACGTTATTATTGACGTGTTTGCAAGGCATTATCTTCAATTCACCTGGGATTATTCTTCAGGATAGAGGTCGAGGGTGGGAAGGGAGGGTCATTTTGTCTTTCTGGGCAACCCCAGCACCCCACTGTTTCTGACAAATACAAGGCACCCAGCAATGGTTTGTTGAATATATGACAAATGAGAGAATAAAGGATAACTTAATAATAATGCCTTTATTTGCTTCTCTAAAACAACCTTTTCTTTGTTTTTTACAGAAGGCTACAGTCAGCAATGAGATCATTTTTATTCTATCACTATAGCTTTTGCTTGAGAAAAACATTAACAAGTATCTCCTTCCAGAAATCTTGCAGATCAATTTGTTTAGTCATGAGGGCTCAACAGCCATCTGTTACTCAGCTGCAGTTGTTTATTCATACTTTTGCCCATTCATCTGTTTTGTGTTTCCTTTTGTCCATATCTCACTTAAGATAAACAAAATCCTGTCAGTGTGTGAAGAAAGCCAAGCCTCCGAATCTGCCTGTGCTGAGAACAAGGGTATTATTTGTCAGAAGGACGAAAGAGCCGAGGGTGAAGGAAAGAATACACACTTCTTGTGCTTGAAAAGTAGAAGGTCATTGAACATTACTAATTATGGAGTCCTACTCATTCTGACTTTAAAGTACCCACTGGGTTATTTAGGAGTATAAGATGCAGTCATTCCAGTCCTGCAAACATTTCCAACACTATATCTGCTTTTCACATTATTTGTAGAACTTCTCATTTTTTCACCTTGGCAAAAGATTTTTCTTCTCTAATTCAGAGAACAAGATCATAGACACAGACAGGTTTTCTAATGAAAGAGAGAACATTCTCCTACCAACTCAGAAACCATGGGAAAGACATCATTACTTGTTCTTCACCATCTTCTAATGAGAATTTCAAATCAGTTCCCTGCCACTAAATTTCTTAAGTGACAAAATTTCCCATCCAAATTGGCTTAATCATAATGAAATTCCATGTACCTGAAAACTCCAGAGTTAGGATGGAATTCAGAAAACTCTTGATCAGAATTTACATGATTTCTTCTGCCTTTCACTCCTGCTGGCCTCTGTATGGGATTTCATTCTCATGGGTTTCATACCATGGTGAGATGGAGGTGGGAGCTTCAGAGACGTGTTTACAGCTATGCTACAGGGAGAAAGGATTACCCCTTTCAGTTCCAGAAGCTGCAGCAAATATTTCATTCTTGCTCACTGACTTTGATGGTGGCACAGGCCCATTCTCCAACCTTCCATTTAGGCCAGAGGAAACCAAGAATCTAATTGATGAGCCCCTTACAACTTTTGGAACTTTTGGTCCTGAGATTTGGGACCAGAGAAGTGAGTCCACTCTACTGGAACCACAAGTGGGTCCCCAGAAGAAAACGTGGAGCTATTAACTCAAGAAGGGCATATAGTGAACAAATAGTTAACTGACTGAAGGTACCTGCATCCTGTAGAAACTTATTCAGCCACTGAGTCGCAGCCAAATTTTACCAGAGGTAAAAAGAGGAGTTGGTACCATTCCTTCTGAAACTATTCCAAACAATAGAAGAGGAACTCCTCCCTAACTCATTTTATGAGGCCAGCATTATCCTGATACCAAAACCTGGCAGAGACACAACAAAAAAGGAAAATTTCAGGCCAATATCCCTGATGAACATCGATGTGAAAATCTTCAATAAAATACTGGCAAACAGAATCCAGCAGCACATCAAAAAGCTTATCCACCACGATCAAGTCGGCTTTATTCTTGGGATGCAAGGCTGGTCCAACGTATGCAAATCAATAAATGTAATCCATCAAGTAAACAGAACCAATGACAAAAACGACATGATTATCTCAATAGATGCAGAAAAGACTTTTGATAAAATGCAATATTTCTTTATGCTAAAAATTCTCAATAAACTAGTTATTGATGGAAAGTATCTCAAAATAATAAGAGCTGTTTATGACAAACCCATAGCCAATATCATACTAAATGGGCAAAAGCTGTAAGCATTCCCTTTGAAAACCACCACAAGAAAAGGCTGCCCTCTCTCACCACACCTATTCAACATAGTATTGGAAGTTCTGACAAGGGTAGTCAGTCAAGAGAAATAAATCAAGGGTATTCAGTTAGGAAAAGAGGAAGTGAAATTGTCTCTGTTTGCAGACAATATGATTGTATATTTAGAAAATCCCATCATCTCAGCCCCAAATCTCCTTAAGCTGATAAGCAATTTCAGGATATAAAATCAGTCTCAGGATATGAAATCAACGTGCAAAAATGGCAAGCATTCCTATACACCAACAACAGACATGCAGAGAGTCAAATCATGAAGGACCTCTTTAAGGAGAACTACAAACCACCACTCAAGGAAATAAGAGAGGACACAAACAAATGGAAAAGCATTCCATGCTCATGGATAGGAAGAATCAATATCACGAAAATGGCCATGCTACCCAAAGTAATTTATTGATGCAATGCTATTCACATCAAGCTAACAGTGACTTTCTTCACAGAATTAGAAAAAAAACTACTTTAAATTTCATATGGAACCAACAAAGACCCCACATAACCTAGACAATCCTAAGCAAAAATAATAAAGCTGGAAGCATCACGCTACCTGACTTCAAACGACACTGCAAGGCTACAGTAACCAAAATAGCAAGGTACTGGTACCAAAACAGGAACAGCACAGAGGCCTCAGAAATAATACCACAAATCTACAACCATCTGATCTTCGACAAATCTGACAAAAACAAGCAATGGGAAAAGAATTCCCTGTTTAATAAATGGTGCTGAGAAAACTAGCTAGCCATATGCAGAAAACAGAAACTGGACCCCTTCCTTCCACCTTATACAAAAATTAACTCAAGATGGATTAAAGACTTAAATGTAAAACCCAAACCCATAAAAACCCTAGAAGAAAACCTAGGCAGTACCATTCAGGATGTAGACATGGGCAAAGACTTGATGACTAAAACGCCAAAAGCAATTGCAACAAAAGTCAAAATTGACACATGGAATCTAATCGAACTAAAGAGCTTCTGCACAGCAAAAGAAACTATCATCAGTGTGAACAGGCAGCCTACAGAATGGGAGAAAATTTTTGCAAGCTACCCATCTGACAAAGGGCTAAAATCCAGAATCTACAAGAAACTTAAACAAATTTACAAGAAAACAAACAAACAACCCCATCGAAAAGTGAGTGAAGGATATGAACAGACTCTTCTCAAAAGAAGACATTTATGCAGCCAACAAGCATATGAAAAAAAGCTCATAATCACTGGTCATTAGAGAAATGCAAATCAAAACCACAATGAGATACCGTTTCACGCCAGTTAGAATGGTCATCATTAAAAAGTCAGGAAACAACAGATGCTGATGAGGCTGAGGAGAAATCAAAACACTTTTACACTGTTGGTGGATGTGTGAATTAGTTCAACCATTGTGGAAGACAGTGTGGCGATTCTTCAAAGACCTAGAATCAGAAATACCATTTGACCCAGCTGCCCCATTACTGGGTATATACCCAAAGGATTATAAATCATTCTACTATAAAGACACGTGCACACATGTGTTTGTTGCAGCATGTTTTACAATAGCAAAGATTTGGAACCAACCCAAATGGCCATCAATGATAGACTGGATAAAGAAAATGTGGCACATATACACCATGTAATACTATGCAGCCATAAAAAAAGAATAAGTTCATGTCCTTTGTAGGATCATGGGTGAAGCTGGAAGCCATCATTCTCAGCAAACTAACACAGGAACAGAAAACCAAACACTGCATGTTCTCACTCACAAGTGGGAGTCGAACAATGAGAACACATGGACATAGTGGGGGAACATCACACACCAGGGCCTGTCAGGAGGTGGGGGATAAGGGGAAGGAGAGCATTAGGACAAATATCTAATTTATGTAGGACTTAAAACTAGATGTCAAGTTGATGTGTGCAGCAAACCTCCGTGGCACATGTATACCTATGTGACAAACCTGCACGTTCTGCACATGTATTCCTGAAGTTAAAGTAAATTTAAAAAATAAAAGAAAGTTACACACACACACACACAGACACACAATTTTGAGTGACAACATTATAATCACAATAATATATATGACCTGATTTTATTAAAACAAATGTATTTCCACACTAAATTATGTCTGTTAATACAAAATAATTGGGGGAATATAACAGAGTACCACCCCTGCACCATCCATTTACTTCTTTGTTCTTCTTCTTCAGAAAACAAACAGAAAACTGAAACAAGAAGAAAAAATGCTATATTTGTTTTCCAAGGTGTATTGCTACCAGTGCTAAATGCACATTCTCTGTCTCCCTGCTTGACATGTACAGCCACTTGTCCAAGTTCTGGCTAACACTGTGAGTAGCAGCATAGTGAAATGTTAAGAAGTCTTTCCAAAGTGGAAGTGGTGTACTCTCCTCTTCCTTCTTCCTTTCTATCGGCTGGAATGAAGAGGATCTGGCTACACCAAAGTTGCCATGGATAAATGTGTCCCGAGTCCCTAAAATGTGTCCCGAGTCCCGAGTCCTGGCGTTATCTTCAGTCTTCTATGACCACCTCCAGATTCCTTTTGTGTGCTAGTGAACTATATTTCTATCTCACTTAAGCCAGTGTAATTTTGAAAGTTTTGTAGATGTCATCATTGTTTCAGACAGTATTATACACAGTGACACAGATCACATACTAAATTTTTACAGTAGTTTCCCTAAGGGGCAATCATGGAAGAACAGATTGGAAGTGAAAATTAATATTGTAAGTAAAAACAAAATTGAAAATTGTTTCATCTATTCCCACATTGTGGAATTATATATTTATATTTGTATAGCATATAAATAATATAATATAAAATTTTTAATATAATATAATGTGGATTTGTAAATAATGGTCAAATTGGACTTCATTTTAAAAAGATAAGTTCAGAGAACTGTATTTTGGTATAAAAGTTTGATCAAGGTTACTGTATCTCATGTCCAGTGAATAATTTGAGTCTTAGTTATTAAGCAGGATTCCTTGTATATAACAGTTGGACACAGGCACGAAGGGCAAGGTCCCTGCCTGCAAGAATTGCAAGTGTCAGATGAAGACAGATAGGAAAGCAAGCACTTGATAAAGAGTGGGAAATATGCTACTTTAGAAGCAGGCTCAGAGTTTCATGACTGCACTGCCTCTGGTCTTGGTTAGTTAGGAGACTTCCTGAGGATATAATATTTCTCAGGGGATTGAGGGAGAGGAACAGGAGGGGTGAGAGAGGAAAAATAAAAGAGAGCAAAGGAAAGTAAGTGCAGAAATTGTCCCTTTAGAATAAAGTGCATACATCTTTGATAGATTAACAATGCAATGAAAATAGAAAAATTTGATTTCACCTAAATTGTCCATATCCTCAACCCTCCTCTAAATGATAGACCTGTCTTGGCCCCAGAATAGCAGAATAGCAAAGAAGAGAGAGTAAAACTGTGAAGCTAGTATAGAAATATTATTTCCCAAAATAAGTTCCTACATTTGAATTTCTTTTCGGATTGGGAAACTGATAGTGGTATGGAATATAATTTTGGCAGTCACACACAAAAGAATCACATTTTTTTGCTCTGTACTGACACCTCAGCTCTCTCTCTGATTTAATGCTGCTTTATACCTCAGAGGTTCATGCAGCCTCAAAATGAACAGTGTTGTGACTTTTGTTAGGATGATCTCTTTGGAACACAGACCTGAGGAGGTCCTATGCTTGAGAAAGGCTGTGAACTCCCTTAAAGTGAAACAACAGAAATCTATTAGTTATTATTAAGAAACCCACTCTCTAATAAAAAGTTGGTGCTGTAACATACACAACCTTGCAGCAGATAAGATTCCAGAGCAGAGTCACATATAGAAAGTAGAACAATGCCATATGGATTACAACCACTTCCTTCCTGAATTCCAAATGCTGCAGGGCTTGGAAAACTCGGAAGCCTACAGGGATGGGCAGGTAGTGCAGATGACTGACAGGTGGGAATGACAGAAACATCAACCAGTCCTGCGACTGTCTATTCAACTAAGGGAGAAGCAACTTACTCAGCTTCAAGAGATACCACCACACAGCAATGCAGCTCAGTTTCCAGAGCTTGTCTTCAAAGACAAGCTCAATGAGATTTTAATGCGGATTCTCCTCTTTTTTATATTAACAGTTATAGGCTCTATCAGGCCATATGCTGCCACATGCAATCTCTGCAAGGAACAGTGGCAACATCAACTTACACAGGTCGAAGATCCCTCATTTGAATGCTTGAGACCAGAGATGTTTTGGATTTGGGATTTTTTAAGATTTTTGAATATTTACCTAAACATAATGAGATACCTTGGGGGATGGAACCCAAGTCTCAACACAAAATGTATTTATGCTTAATATATACCTTTTACTCATACACTAATTTTGTACAATATTGTCAGTAATTGTGTGACTGAAGTAAATTGTGTGTGCATTGAACCATCAGAAAGGAAAGGTGTCACTCTCTGTGTGACCCATGTAGATAATCTGTGGTTATTTGGCATCACCATCATTCCTGCTGAATTTAAATGTTGCCAATAAGTAATTATTTTCTCACACTTATTCACACATAAGTACATAATAGTAAAAAACATGATATGCCATTCATACAGTGAAAAAAATACCATGTTGAGGGTAACTGAGCAGCACAGTAGCATCACCAGAATACCCGTGTCAGCTGTTCTGCAACAGTAACAACAGACACCGCCAGGCTAGATGGCTAAATGGCCAAATGGCTAAAAGCCTTTTAAAAACGTTTCCTCCAGAGTCATCTGCCTCATTAACAACATGTATTTTTCTTGAAGTCTCTCTGATTTTATAAACGAGCATGATTTCTTGCTCTGCTATGAATGCACATTGCTCTAATTCTTCAATAAGCCCATCACACTTTTTTCCCGTGTCATCTACGGCCACTTTTCCTGCAGTGTTAAAAACATCATCTTCATTGTCCACTTGTGGCATCATAGTGAAGCTCAAAAAGTTTCAAATTTTGGGTTAAGGATTTTTGAATTAGGGATTCTTGATCAGCAGCTCATCTGCACCCTAAGAGAAACTGGCTGGATAATGTAAAAGAACAAGAGATTTCTCTCAATATCTACTTTAAAATAAGAGGGTCAATTTCACTTGAGAGGATCAATAGAGACCTATTCTACATGAATGACCAAAAAAAAAAAAAAAAATAGAGACCCTTCAGTACAAACCCACCCCCTCACCACCCACGCCCAGAATATAGAACCAGATTATTCTAGCTTCCAGTAAGTTCCCTGCTATTTTGCAAACTCCAACAGAGTGCTGGATAGAGTTCCTATTTTAATATTTACTTGAGAAGGGTAGATGGGTGAGAGATGAATAAAGAATTCCATTCGGCGGGGCGCGATGGCTCATGCCTGTGATCACAGCACTTTGGGAGGCCGAGGCAGGTGGATCACCTGAGGTCAGGAGTTCAAGACCAGTCTGGCCAATGTGGTGAAACCCTGTCTCTACCAAAAATACAAACAAACTAGCCCGGCATGGTGGCAGGTGTCTGTAATCCCAGCTACTCGGGAGGCTAAGGCAGGAGAATCACTTGTACCCAGGAGGCAGAGGTTGCAGTGAGCTGAGACGGCACCATTGCACTCCAGCCTGGGCAACAAGAGTGAAACTCCATCTAAAAAAAAAGAAAAGAAAAAAATTCATTCTTCAGATTTTGAGACCTAGGAAAGCTCCACTGCTTTGTTCTCATGGAGCTAACTTGTTAAGATATTATCTTAAAGTCATTATCTTTTATTAAACCATACTTTTTGTTATCTTTAGATATTCTAGAATACTTAAAATTTTATCTAAAAATAGACATGTGGAGATTCATCTTTCATAATAGCTTCCTAGTCAATCTCCTAGCGGGCAGCAGAGGGAATCAAATCAAGAGGTTAATCAATTTGTACACCATTGTGGTGATTTTCCAATATGTTCACAAAGACCATATTAGGCATATTGATTTCTTGAGAGGGATAGAAAAGAAAAAAGTCAAACTGTAGCCTTCCCGGCTGAATTTCCAGGATATATGTTAATTCACTAATTCAGCAAATATTTTGAGGGGAGCAGTTCCTATATTTTCTAGCATTCCAGATTCAAAAAGAGAAATAAGTCAGGATTCTAACAAGGCAGACAGTCACCTATCTTTTTTGGTGAGCCTGTCAAGTGGACTGTTGCAGTCTTAAGTAATCTTCTTCATCCAATTGTTTAAAATTGTAAATAAATTATTTACATGATAAAATTTCATAGATTCTCCAAAGCTTCACATCTAGACAGTAATGTCCTAAATGTTAGGGGCCAATGCATTTAGCTGGGGCTCTGGAGCAGCTTGTGTATCTGAAGCTGTGTCTCTCACACCACAGATGGCAAGGTTCAGGGGGACAGAGATTAATTTTCTACTGTGTACCAGGAAGAGTTCTAGATCCTTGGGCCACAAGTCAGCATGGTCCCTGCCCCCAGGAAGCCCCAAGCATGGTGGCACCTTAATACTACCCAGGCTGAAAGACAGGGGCAGGAAGGTCCTTAGACACCCATTTCCTAGTACACTTCCTGCTATTTTGTGAATTCCAAAAGAGTGCTGGATAGAGTTCCCATTTTCATATTTACCTGAGAGGATAGATGGGTGAGATATGGATAAAGAATTCTGTATTTTAGAACTTGACACCTAGGAAAACTCTACTGCTTTGTTCTCAGTGAGCCAACTTATGGAGTAAACAAATTCAGATACATTAGACTTTGGTAAGCAAAAGGTATGTGACCAAAAATATTTGTATTTGTTTATTTAATCATTTATTCACGGTCACCTATCCAGCAAATATCTGTGGAGTAGCCATGTGTGCCTCTGGAAATCCCTCCACTGGCTTAAATAACATTCTCTTGTTCTTCCTTTACCTCTTTCTGTCCCTTCTTTTGATGGCCTTTCTTGGTGCATCCCTTAAATTCAGACACTCTCAACTGACCTGTCCTGTGCACACGTGCCTCTCTTGACAGTCTCCATTGGGAATCTCATTTACACTAAATGACCCCCACAACCATACATCTAAGCTTGGCCCCTCTCCAACATTCAAGCCCCTCATTTCCAGTTTACAGCAGACGCTTCTATCTGGAGGTGTTAGTACTTCAATCCCGATGTGTTGCAAATAATCACCTTTTTAAAAAACTTTCAAATGGTTCTTCCTGCTATTCTCCTGTTTGTGTTGAAGACATGTATCTGAGCTGATAATCAACTCCTGTCATCTCCATGCTCCCCACAGCCAACCCATTGGAGAGTTCCAACTATTCTTACTTGGAGAAACACCTTTCCTCTACTCTGTCTTTTTGTCATCAATGGTATGATTCTGATTCAAATCTCTTTATTTCTTCCCAGGGTTGGAGCAGTGACCTTCCAGCTGGCCTCTACTCTTCTCTCCTGCCCATCCATGCTATCCATGGCCTCTAGATTAATCTTTCTAAAGTACATCTCTTGGTAAGGATTCCCCTGTGAAAGTCTCTAACATTTTTTTCTGTCCCAAAGGGCTAAAGTACATCTCCCCAAAACTCACATGTTGAAGTCCTAACCCCCAGTGCCTCTGAATGTGATTGTTTTGGAGACAGGGCCTTTATAAAGGTAACTAAGGTTAAATGAAATAATTGGGGTGGGTCCTAATCCGATATGACTGGTGTCCTTATAAGAAGGAGATTAGGACACAGACAAGCACAGAAGAAAGCCCACGTGAAGCACAAGGAGAAGATGGCCATTTGCAAGCCAAAGAAGCCTCAGGAAAAACCAAACTTGCTGACATCTTGATCTTGAACTTGAACTGGAGTAATCACTCAAATCAGTCTCTCCAAATTCTCAGAGGCTGGGGTTTTTACAGACAGTTTGGTGGGCAGGGGCCCAGGGAATTGGTACCGCTGATTGGTTGAGAATGAAATCATAATGGTGTGGAAAACAGTCCTGGTGCACTGAGTTCGCCTCTGGGTGGGGCCACAAGACCAATTGAGTCATGAGTCACCAGTCCAGGTGGGATCAGTCTAAAAAATATCTCAAAAAACCAATCAGATTCTGCAGTAGTGATGTTATTTATAGCAGCAATTGGGAAGGCCAAAAATTCGCAACCTCTGGCCACATGACTCTTGAGCAGTAAGGGATTATAGAAACTACAACTACATCTTAGCAGAGTTCAAGCCCCTCTCATAATCCTAACCTTGTATCCTTTCATTAGTTTTACAAAGGTGGTTTAGTTTGGGGAAGGCCTATTATCAAACTTGCTTTAAAGTTAAACTGCAAATTAAATTTCTCTCAAAGTTAGTTTGGTCCATGCTCAGGAATGACCAACGACAGCTTAACAGTTATAAGCAAGATGGAGTCATCGATGTCAGAAGCCTCTTACTGTCATAATTTTACAAAGGCAGTTTCATCTTCACTTGTTCAAGATTAAGGCCCACCTCACATGCTGCTTCCTCCATGGGAACTTCTCAGTCAGGGGTAATCCAGCTTCTCCTAAAGTACTAATTGTGTCACTACCATTTTTATGAGATTTTTCACTTCTACTTTATTTTATGTCTAATTATGTATATGTCTCATTTCTTTTATTATAATGCATATTTTTTGAAGTCAGTGTATTTCAGCTTCATTCTTAAATTTCCAAAGCCTGTGGCACAGAGCTTGTCAAACCTGAGAGAAAACGACATCTAAAGCTAAGCTTCTCTGTTTTAGTATAAAAGTGGGCACCTTTAATCCTTTCTTCTACCACCACTATTAATCTGCGTGTATTAAGGAAAGAAAATCTCAGTTAAATGATAGGAGAAAGCTAGAGTTGGATTGTATTTATACACATATTGCAAATATAGTTGGATTGCCAAACCAAGTTGGCCAAATAAAATTAAAAAATGCCAAGCCACTCAGATGAAAATAATGATAATGGTGATACTAACAAGGGTGGTTGGCAGTATCAAATACCATCATTTAGGAAGTGTTCAACTACTTGCTACATAATAAACTGTCTTACATGCGGTATTTAATTTGGTCCTCACAAAAATCTTGTGTCAAAGGTATTATTTTTAAAAAGAATAAATTCTGTAAGTAACCAGACCAATGGCCCCAAAACTAATAAATGCATGCAACCCTGTCCAACTCAAAAACCCCTGCTCTTGACATTTACCCTTGTGGTAGAGTCGCCCAATCAACGTTAAATCAGTTGGAGTACGCATTTCCACAGAATATTTATGCATAGGGTATGCTCCTGATTGTATCAGTAGCTTCTGCCTGCACATCTCTTATATGCCAGTGCTGTCTTGCCCCAGCCTCTCCTGCCTTCAGTCACCACTTGCAGCTCCAGTACCAGATCAGAGCTGGGGCTTGGTCCTGACTCCAGCTAGAAGTTCTTCTACCTTCATAATTTGACATTTGATATCAAACAAACCATACTGTATTTTAGGTCTCAGTTGGGATATCATGTTTTTGCCTTCACAGGAAACCTAGTTTATACCAGGTACCCCTTCATTCAACAAGAAATCACTTACTATTTGAATGCCTAAAATAAGTTCAGTACTATTCCTGAAATTGGATGTGTAATGATGAACGAAACAAACACATGCCTCTGTTCACTGCTCTCACCCCAACACCTAAACCACTGCCTAGACAGCAGTAGCTACAATAAATACTTGTTTAATAAAGAATGAATGCATGAGCCACTGGGCTTTTGCCTTGGCCTTGTGACTTAGCTTCTTCCTTTTCTTACCCAAGTCACTCTTCCCTTCAGGTCTCAAATTTTGATTAAAAGTTTTCTCTCTGGGCCAGCATTCCTGCAGCCCTCTTCACCTCCACCGTTGTGTCTGACCAGCTCAACGGCTGGGCTAATTTCTACTTTCAAGTTTCTACCACAGAGTGCTATCCAGTTGTAAGTAATTGTACCAGAAAGTTTAGACCCATTTACACTCTGGGAACTACTGATCCCAATCTCAGTGGCTCAGAATGGCCAAGGGCAAGTTTATTTTTCATTTGCATGACTGTCAACAGATGCACCTCTACTCCAAGAGCAGAATATCTGAGACAGGCTAATATCCACTAGCAAGTAAGATGCTAGAGCCACAAGATGGCTCTTGGAGTTTCTACTTGGAAGGAGCATCTAATGCTGCCATTTATACTTCACTGGCCAAAGTCATGTGACCAAACCTCAATTCAAGCATACCACAAGTCTTCTGTCCACACCCATTGTCAAGGAGATAGGACATGTAACCCTTCCACAGGGAGAATCTGAACCAAGCCACATCAAGCTGGCCCTTAGAAAGCTGGTAATCTAGATGGATATTCTGCCTCCAAAATCAATGGAACCCTAATTAGGTTAGAAACTGGAGAGGTCTTAAAATAAAGAAAGGATGTCATTGTCTAATGCCACCCACAGACTGTACTGATCTCACAGCGATATTAAAAAGCATTATCTTATCATTTTAAGCTTGAATTGTGATGTCCAAACTTCTTTTCGTCTCCACATTCCATGTAAAAGAAAAAAGTACTGGAAGTGTCTTTGTGGAACCCTCAGCAGTATAGACCATTCTGGCTTTGTGGCTATCATTTTAACATCTCTTAAAGTGTGAATATGAAATCTAGGGAAAGGTTCAATAGAGGATTTTCAAAATTACCCTGAAACCAGAAGAAGCAATGTTCAACAGAGGAGTATCCACTCGATACAGTATGTTACTGTCCTCACATTGGAAATCTTCCTGGCAATGGTTACTCTTTGTGACTACGTGCACTTTTGACAGCCAAGCAGTATGAAAAACAGCAGCCTCCATCCCCTTTTGCACTAAAGATTGTCCTCGGATTTGCTGCTAGTTGAAAATCTTGTCTTTTTCAAGGCTGTTCCTCCCTCTTTAGTTTCAGCTCACTGCTACTCAAAAGTAGTTATTCATTCCTTTCAAAATATGAAACGTGCCTTTAAAATGAAGTTCTGGTGGCTTGTTTTTCTGGTGTGAAAAATTAGAATTCAGGCTGTTCTAAACCAAAAGATAAGAGTTATATTAATATAAAGACAAAACAAGGTGGTGGGTAGTAAGATTCACAGTGACACTCAAAAGTTGAGCAAATTAAACAAAGACAGCTACTGTGTTTGTCTAGGCATCATTTTTATGAAGAATTCTAAAAATTTCTAGCTTTAATCAAAATAAGTAACCAAATCCACTTTTTGTTTTTCTACCAGCTGCATAGGCCACCAGTGGCCAAGTTTGGTGTCCTCATACAAACACATGACACCATATGAGAGAGCTTGTGGGCATGGTCTGGCAGGGCAAGATTCCATGTGTATGCCAACCTATGGGGTGGGAGACAATTTGACCTTGGGAGGAGCTTATCACCCCGTGACTGAAGCAGCTTGAGCTCAACATGACAACAGAATCAACAACAACTATGTGTGAACTGTGAACCGATTACTTTTCGGTCAATCTTGTATCACAGTTCAATCAGAAGAAACCAAGAATGTGGTATTTTATTGAACTGGACAGTACAGTGACAGAAACAGCTGTGTCTATTTGTGGGAAAGTTTTTGGAAGATCCCCTCAGACCGTGTTCTATTTCACTATTTGACTACAAATCAAATGTCTGCTTTAGGTTTGTTAATCTCCAAACTTCCCAGAAAACATTCAAATATCAGGGTTACATCATGTGCAAGACATGATTTAAAATTAAAGCTACATTTAAGATGTAAAAGCAAACTTCCAGGTGTTTCATCCCTTTTAAAGAAGCTACTATCACTACGCTTAGTTCAAATGCTGCCCTTCCAAGGATAACACTGACGAGAAAAAAAGTCTCACTTACTAGGTCACAAGTAGTTGATGGGAATGAATTAACAACTCTTCAAGGCTTGCATGGCTAACAAAGTAAAGTAGTGTTTCTCAATTTTTTTTCCTTCAACCATTTCCCCATTTTAATGCATTGAAATCTCACTCAAGGAGTGATCTCTGGCCCAGTGGAAACTATATACTGAGCCACAGAGGGAGACTGAGCCACGGCAGACTTCAGACAACGGGCCAGAAGTTTTGTGGCTAATGAAACTACGGTGGTAAACCTTCATTTTATCCCTCGCCAACTGTCTGGATCTTTGTTAAAGGGGAAAACTTCCAGGTTATCCTTCCTACCAACTTTTCCCAGTGACGGTATCTTTATGGAAGGAAGTAAGTGGTTCTTTCTTACATTAAAAAAACAAAATTGGGAATGTTTATAGTCACAATTTAGTTTTACCCCAAATTGTCTTACCTAGTGGAAATATTTTATTTATTCAGTCACATACTCATTCCTTCATTCAGTAAATATTTACTGAGCCTATCTGTTATGCCAGGAAGTATGCTGTGAATGGCAATGCACGATTAATGTAATGTTCTTCCCTTATGTTACTTACATCCTAGGAAAGAACAAACAAGAAAATTGATTGTAAAACAGTCTGGGACCTGGGGAGACTGAAGTCTTGGTCTCAAATGTTAGGTGTTTCTGAAAATCAAATCCATCTTCTAAAGTTTAAAGCCTCCTTGCCAATGAGCCTATGTAAAGGGATGCATTGAAAACACATCCTTTTAGCCTCCTCATTTCTTGAATTGGTCTTCATATCTCTTTTATTCTACTTCACTGTATGTTTCCTCTTCTTGTGTTGCTGTAAAGAAATACCTGAGGTTGGGTAACTTATAAAGAAAATAGATTTATTTTGGCTCATGGTTCTGCAGGCTGTACAGGAAGTGTTGGTGCCAGCATCTGCTTCTGGTGAGGCCTCAGGAAGCTTCCAATCATGGCCAAAGGTAAAGGGGAGCAGCGTATCACATGGCAAGAGCAGGAGCAACAGATGGAGAAGGGGAAGGTCCCACACTTTTAACAACCAGATCATGCATGAACTGATTCATCACCAAGGGAATGGCGCTAAGCCATTCATGATCCAATCACTTCTCACCAGGCCCCCAACTCCAATGCTGGAGGTCACATTTCAGTATGAGATTTGAAGGGGACACACATCTAAACTACATCAGTGTCCTTAAAGATTTTCACTTGTTCCCACTACTTTAATTCATGCTAACACCATTTCTTGCATAAAATTCTACTCTTGCCTTCCAGGCTCTTTCCTCCTACCACACATCTTTCCTCCCTACCATTCATTCTCTATATCTGAAGGCATTTTATTCAAGTCCACATGATGTATTTCCCTGCTAAAATTCCTCCACTGACTCTCACAGTCTTCCAGACCTTATCTAAACATCTACACATGACTTAGGACTATCTTAGTGAGTGGGCATCTGTTTACCTCTCTAATTCAGCTTTCCAAAGCCTACCTAGTCTGTACAACAGCAGTTTCTTGGAAGTTAATAAGGGATCTTCAAGGAGAAAAAATTTTATGGTGAAATAATTTTGGGAACTGTGGAAAAAACCAGTTACACAGGTTTTCTCATTAGAGTCTTCAACATGTAAATGAGTTCTCTGAATCTCCAAGAAAAAATACATTATTCAGTGTTTCACAGATTTGTCTAAGAATCTTGATGCATACATATGAACAGACACACACACAAATGCACATACACACACACACATCTGCACACTCCTTGAGGGTGCCTCTACACTATGATAGACAGAATCATGGCACCCAAAGATGCTCTAATCCCCATGGCAAAAGAGGCTTTGCAAACATGATTAAGGTTAAGCACCTTGAGATAGAAAGATTATCCTGGATTATGTAGATGGGCCTAATTTAATCACATGAGCACTTGAAGCAGAAAACGGAGTTGAGCGTCGAGCTGGAAGCAGAAGAAATGAAACAGAAGGAAAAGTCACAGAAACTTCAAGCACAAGAAGGATTCCATGCTCCATTGCTGAGATGTAGGGGGCCTTATGGAGGGACCAGAGAGAGAGCTCTGTTGCTAAAGGTGGCCCCCAGCTGACAGCCAGCAAGGAGATAGCAACCTGGGTCCTAGAAACATGGAGTGGATTCTACCAACCACCTGAATATGCTTGGAAGTAGATTCTTCCCCAGAGCACTCAGAAAGGAATTCAGTCCTGCCAACTCTTTAATATCTGCCTTATGAGACTGTAAGCAGAGGACATAGCTGAGACAGGTTGTACCAGACTTCTGACCCACAGCACCAGGAGATAAGAAACTTGCATTGTTTGAAAACTCTATGTTTGTGATAATTTATTGTGGCAACAACAATAACAAAAACCTAACGCACAGGTACAACATTTGCCTTCATGTCTCATCTTTGCCTACCTATATAGTGCACACTCTATTTTGCTCAGCTGGGATGCCCTAGAAACAGGTGTTCTCTCAAATATCTTGGATTTGATCATGATGCCTGGAATGTTCTTTCATTTAATTTTCTTCTTTCCAAGACACAGGCTCCAATATTCACCTCTTACTCCCAGTCTTCTGGCCAGGCCTGACTGCTAACTCCAACTAATCCATCAAGACTTGGTTTAAGCATCATCCACTCTAGCATTCTCTGGCTTTCCCATATGATCTTGTGGTACCCTGTTCACTTGCCTATCTTCCCCCAGAAGGCCTTAAGGACAAGAACAATATCTTACTCATCTTTTCCTCTCCAGTATCAACCTGGCATAGAAAAGATGATCTGCAAATGTGCAGAACCAATGAATTCAGATAAAGATAACTAATTAACAACTGATAATACAAGACTCAACCTCAAAAAAGTGACAACTGCCAATAGAGATACAGGATCATTCAATATATGGATGTCCTTTGAAGTGCGTGGATAACACAGTTCACCCAAGCAAAAAGAATGAGGATAATAGCCTTGAAAAACATATTACAAAATATTTTCCAAAGTATTTTTCAGTCTCTGTAAATTCTATTGCCCTGAATCTCTCATTTCATTAATTAAAAATCATTCATTTATTCAAGGGAGGGACAATACAACCTAGCGAAAAGTGTACTTATTGGCTCTGAGTTTCCTATTAGACTTTTTGATCCATAGTAAGGCAATAGACATGAACTCCAGCTCTGCAGAGAAAAGCAAGGATTTTCTAAATTCCAAGAGCTTTTCATACAAAGACATGGGCTTGAAGGCTGAGCATATAGTTTTTTTGTTTGTTTGTTTTTTGTTTTTGTTTTTTTTCTTCGAGACGGAGTCTCGCTCTGTCCTCTAAGCTGGACTGCAGTGGCGCGATCTCGGCTCACTGCAAGCTCCGCCTCCTGGGTTCACGCCATTCTCCAGCCTCAGCCTCCTGAGTAGCTGGGACTACAGGCGCCTGCCACCACGCCCGACTAATTTTTTTGTATTTTTAGTAGAGACAGGGTTTCACCGTGGTCTCGATCTCTTGACCTTGTGATCCGCCCGCCTGGGCCTCCCAAAGTGCTGGGATTACAGGCGTGAGCCACCGAGCCCGGCCGAGCTTATAATTTTAACATAAGCCACAATGTGGTAGGCATTCATACATTTTAGCAAATTGTCCAATGTTACACATCCAGTGACTTAAAAGTAAGTAGTTCAGCCCAGGTGTGGGTGACTCCTAAACCCACACTTTCTCCCACTGTGGCATGTTGTCTCAAAATAATTTACTACTCCTGGAAATGGTGCATTCCCTGTCACTGTCATATGCAATCTGAGGCTAAAGGACCTTATACCTTTAATGATGCAGAGAAGATTTACACACAAACGGATGTCCTTTAGGTGACCTTTAAAGTCAGGTCCTTAGACTCTAGAATGTTATGAAAATGTTATTTTTCTTACTTAAATATCAGTTTCAAATTTCATATTTGCCTCATATTTAAATTAAACACTCTTAACCACTTTAGATGATTCAGTCATTCAACTTATAGGAAAAAGATATTAGGCACATAAATTGTTTGACTGAAATGAGCAGCAATTTAGTTTAAAGCAACAAATGGTTTGTGATATCATTCCTTCCCACTAGAGAAAATTAACTTTGGGCATGGAAATATCATATGCATTGGAATCCCATGTAGCTATTTAAAGAATAAATTTAGTGTATACGTGAAATATTCATGATCAACTTGAAAAAATCAAAGTGAGTAGTAGTATGTATGGTGTAATTCTGTTTTTATTTAAAGTTATCTCTCACTATATAAAATATCAGTAGAAAAGCCTGGAAGTATATGCATACATGCCTGCCTTCATTTCACTTAGCTAAACTGTGGTTATTTCAGGAAAGTGGAACTAGAGCAGGAAGTATAAATAATGTATATATAAATGGAAGAATCATTTATATATACATTCAGTTATTTATATATGTGTGTATATATATACACACATACATATAAAATACACACACATATGTATGTAATCAAACTTTTAAAGTTTTAGACAAGAGCTGTTGATGTTCTAATTCTTTAAATAAAAATGCATGTTCTCAGCTTACAGGGGTAACTGGCTTTCAGGAGAAGCGAAAGTACTGGCAAATGTCTCCAGTGCGCTGGAGCTGCAGGCCCTATTCTGAATGCTTCTGTGATCCTCGCCTGCTCACATTTAAAGGCCCAGCAAGCCTCCAGTCTTTCTTTCAAAGACCCTCCAAATTCCACCAAAGACTCTCCAAATTCCACTCAAACCATGATTCATGGTTTGAGTCTTTGGTCTCAGTTCCGCAGGACCCTACTGACACAAGAAACTCAGTGGGCACAGAGCAGGCAATTTCCACAAAAATTAAAACTCAAAGGATGCAGGAAGTCCCCGGTGATCACTGGGCGGCGCGCCACAGGGCAGCCAGAAGAACGGAGGTGCACGCATGAGCATTTGCTTCTGTTCTGCTGTGGATGCACTTGTAGCCCTGGGTAGGAGAGTTTTCTGAACAAAAGGGACGGAAGCTGAAGGCAAAGTGCTCAGAGTAAAGCAGAGAAATAAAACAGGCTGCTGGTGGAGGGTGTAACTGGTGCAGCAGGTGTTATTATTTTTTCCCTTTCACGCTAAAAAGTGGAGGATGCTCAGACCCAATGAGGAACCACCAGTAGGAGAGCACACAGGAAACTAGAGACCACAGAAGAAAGAGACAGCAGGAAAGTGAGTCTTGGAAGATCAGTGACCATATATAGGAAGTTATACTCCTGATCCATGAGAGAGACAGGATGACAGAGTGAATTCAGGTAAACAGAGATGTCAGGAGAAAAAGATCTTCTTCAAAGACATGCACACAGAGTGCAACAACTAGAAACATCATTATCATTATTAACATGGAAAGCTATTTTAAATGATCTCCAGGAAGCCAGAAATAAAATTTTCAAGGGAAATCAAACATATAACCATAAGACTCATTGCACCTATTATGTCCTGAAACATGTTGCTGCATTCTCATAATGAATCTTATTCTCACGTTCTATATTTTCCATTCCAGAAAAGACAAAAATAACTTGTCAGTATAGTAAAGGCAAGGAAAAAACCCTTAACACTGCCTTCTTTTATACTGACTGAAATTGCTTTCCGCCTGCTTTCTTTCTGTTCTCTGATCTATCTCAGAGATAATGGGGGCTGTTTCACCGTGGCAGTGGAAAGCATTCACTGTGGTTATCTGTTTGGGATCACCTGACAGCAGACAGCACACAATGAAATGTGGTTTACAGAGCACCTGAGCTCTTCCATCAGGGCCCCTCACCACAGACAACAGGGGGGTCATGTGGTTATTAACTAGCTTTTCCCGAGAACTCTGAAGAGGAGTGAACTTATGAATCATTTTCAAAGGCTAGGAATGAAGCCACCAATCTATTCCATGACTGTCAGAAAAGAGCTGCCTTGCTTCTTTACCTAAACCATCTTCTTTTCATCTCTTGTAAGTTTCCAAAATATGTGAACATTTTAAAAGTACAAAACTTTCTTTAAATGTGTGTAAGTCTTGTTTTGGAACTTGGATTCATTTTTTTAGTAGAGAAAAGCAGTTATGGGGCTCATTTTTGCTCCCTGAGCAATATCAATATTGCGTTAGCCCACAGTGTTTCTGAAACAGGGCATACTCAAAAAGTTGTTGTGGGAAGAAATTCTGGAGCAGGGAGGAAATAGAAGGCCTGGGAGAGAATGGCAGGCAGAAAGATAAAGAGGGGATGGTGTTTTGTGACCCTTAATGCAAGCAGGTCTAGTAATATTCAAAAACCTACAAGAGCAATCCTTCCATTTGGCATCCTTCCCCCTCCCTTTCTACATGTCTCCTCTCCTGCTTCCTGGCACCTGCCTCTCAAGGCTTCAGTCTCCATAGCACTAGGTCGGTGAGCCTCAAACTGGATGTGCTTGCCTCTGGCATACAAGGGCAGCACTTTTACTTCTGTAGGGACTTTATTTTCCCCCAGATGTACTCTTGGTGAATCTGACCTTCAAAAAAACACTCCTGAGATCATGTGTGCTCTCCTTTGTGATTCCTCTTTCACAATCACCATACTCCCACTTTGTAAAAACCTCTTAACTCTCACCCACCTTGTAAACTGCATGACAGAGCCTAGTCCATCCTAAGGTCCTCAGGTTCCAACCTTTTTCAAGTCAGTTGATCCCAAAATCTTTACTGTCAATAAAATGGAGTGAGAGCCTGGCACAGTGACTCATGCCTGTAGTCTCAGCTACTCAGGTGGCTGAGGTGAGAATATCACTTGATCCTAGGAGTTCGAGTCTAGCCTGGGCAACATAGTAAGACCCTGAATCAAAAAAAAAAATGGAATGAGACTTAATAGTTTCTGCTCATAAATTATTTATAAATGTTTTTGATGGTAGAATACAGTAAGTTTTGGCATATGATAAAATATATTGTGTCACTACTATTAAAACTACTTTCATAACATTTCATGTATTAATTTGAACAAAATAGCTCAGTATTTATATGTCCAAAAATTTTAAAAATAGGAATAGAAATGACACTGAACTCTAAATCATTCTAGCCATCAATAATAATCATGGATGGATACATGAACAAAATAGAAAGAACGTTTCATTCCTATAACTAAAATGCATTCCCAATAGCATTACATTTTGATGTTAAATACCTGTTTATCAAAACAGGCTATATTTTGAGCAACTATGTTTTGAAAAGAAAATAACGACTAATCAATTTAGAAGGTGTATTTTTTTTTTAACATTTACATGTTTATGGGCAGAATTATTCCTTTGTTTATTCAACAAAGTTTTCCTAAATATGTATAATGGTTGTTCTAGATGATGATAATACAACTTAAATTAGCCAGACTACATCTCTGATCAATTCAGAGAAAGGCAATAAAGAAATAGGCAAAAAAGTATCTATATTTTACCACTATGCAGAAAATTTAAACATAGCAAGATGATAGACATAAAAGGGTGTTTCCCTTAGACAAGTCAGTGTAGACTTCCCCGAAGAAGCCAATGCTAAGATGCGATCAGAAACGCAAGAAGGAAGCAGCTGTCTGAAGATGAGACGAAGGACTGTTCCATGCCAAGAGAACAGTTGATGCAGCCTTGAGCAGATAGCAAGGTAGGTGGGATCAAGGGAGCAGTAAAGAAGACCAAGGTGGGAAGAGTAGTTGGAAAAATGACTCTAAAGTGGGCACAAGCAGTTCACGGTTAACATCAAGAGCAAGTGTGAGGATGCTGGGCATTTTTTTAGCGGGGTGATGGCCTTGAAGCAATTTTAGCATGTATATTATATGAATATAAAATAATATACAGCAATGGATTATTATCCATTTCCCTACTGATGGGTATTTAGGTTGTATCCAATTGTTCACTACTGTGAACAGTGCTTCTGTGAATGTTCATTTTCCAATTTCCTGTGCACCTATCAGAAGGTTCCTCTGGGATATACACATAGGATAGAACTGAGGAAGAGTATGTTTTTTCAGTTGGACAAGATAGTGCCGAATTGCTCCGCTAGTGTTTGTACCAGTTCACACTCTCACCAACCAGCATCATATGGGAATTCTATTTCCAGACAACTTCCCTATCATGCAATATTGTCATCTTTTTAATTTTTGCTAATCTAATGTGTGTGAAATGATATCTTGTTATTTTTAAATTGCATTTACCTAAATAATAAGGCACTCTCCCCTGTTGCTTAACCTTAAAAAATACATTCATTTCTTCTAAAAAACGTCTTCTTCCTCCATCATGGCTCCATCCTCACCTTGATTACCACAATAAGTTGCAGGTATCTTCATTATGGTACTTACAATTTTGTACTCAGTTACCTATTGATTCATAATTAACAAAAATTCAAAATTACAAGCAGGGTAACTCGTGAAAACCTCCAGGATAACAACTGAAAAATGTTCATGTGCCCTAGATCATGGTTGAAGTTCAGAAAATGTTTATTAAATGTAAATTTATACTTCATATTTTCCTTTGCTTTTAAACTTGCTTGTAGTTTTGAATTTTTGTTACTTATTTACAACTTTCACCTACTGCTTTGCCATATACTTTTTTTCTGTTTTTCAAAATAAAATATAAATTTAACATCTCTTATTATATGATCTCAAACTTTGTATATCTGCTTATTGGAATAGCCTTTTGAAGGAAAATAGTCAAATTCTATTCAGTTGCAAAAGAACTTGATTACTGGGATCATTTAATATAATGAAAGCAATGATCTTGGGAAGTTAACTGGAGCTCAACAAAATGTAAGTGCGTACCACTAGAAAAAACAAAGTTCAATTCTTTGAAATTGTAACACTGCATATTCAGCAATGTATTTTCACAATTTGAATTACTTTAAAGTTAAATCATGAGAAATGACATCTTCACAATGGGTTTGGTGATAAAAGCTAATGCTTATGAGAGAATACTCACTATGACATACCTTCTAGTGTTTGACATGCATCCATTTCATTCTTATAAAACCCTTGGATGTTAGTACTATTGTCAGCATCATCCCAGTTTTATAGATCGGGAAATCAGACACAGAGTTGTAAAGTAACTTGACCAAGGTCAGTGAGCTGGGATTTCCACCCAAATGCTTCCCCTCCAGAGCTCCGGTCCTGCCCACAGTGCCTCAGGCCACCATAGGGATGGGGTGTCCAGCCATTCAGCTTGAGAAAGAAGACTCTCTCCGTTGCTCTAACTTACCACGGTCATCTTTGTCTTTTGCTTGGTTTTAATTATGATAGATTAGACATATTGATTCTCTATCTACAGAGCATAAAGTAGGTAGAGTATTAAATAGTGTGCTTAAGAAATATTCACACATTCAAGGGTTTGGAAAAATACTGAGACATTTTAACAAACTCTTCCGGTGGCTTCTTCTGAACCGCATCTTTAAAACGCCATATGTCTTTATGGAATATATTTCAAGCCCCAAATCTACTTTCAAGTAAGAGCTGATCCCTGCTTAATATTCTTTAAAGGAACTTTTCTGAAGGGAACACTGTTCCAGGAATACATAAAGGACTACACCTTCAGTGAAATAGCTATGAGAAATAATCTCCTGTGAACAGTGAGTAACTATATGAATCAATGGAGGAGGTGTACACAGGCAGGAAACATTGCTGAACGGCAAGTCCAACACATCAAAACCTGGACGCCTGTGAAAATGGAGAGGAGTTTATTTGGGGAAATATATAAGTTAATTTTTCTTATAAATAAAGTTTCATAATAAAATATTCAAATAGTGATTCATCTGGCAGCTACTAGCTTCCTATAAGAAAAGCTCAAGTTTACTGAATTGAAATTAGCCCAATAAAAAATCTTAACACTTGCCTTCAAAATAATTAACCCTATGATTTTAGGTCTAGGTACTTGCTCATAAGTAATATACACATTAACACACACCCACACATATACATATTCACACATAACCCAGTTTTACAAAAGTACAATCTTTTAGTGCATAAGACAGTCAAATATACCTCCCATCACCAAATTCCAAGAGTTGTCTTTGACTTACAAAGTGATGTTTGAGGGTTCATGGATGTAGAATAGGCAGAGAAAATCAGCATTAATTGAGCCCTGGCAAGTAATATGTAAGATTCTTTATAGATTCTATCTGTTTATATCTTCTAAGAAAACAGGAGGGAAGATATTACTATCCCAATTTTACTGGTTAAAAAAATTACAACTCAGAAATATTTGCATTTATAACATTTCTTTCTATCTTAGATTTTTTCAAGTGACACACATATATATTCACACCTAACAATGGGGACATATTTTCAGAAATGTGTCGCTAGGCTATTTCATCATTGTGCAGACAGCATAGAGTGCATTTCCACAAACCTAGATGGCATAGCCTACTACACACCTAGGCTCCATGGTCTAGCTTATTGCTCCCAGGCTACACACCTGTACAACAGGTCACTGTGCTGAATACAGTAAGCCATAGGTATTTGCATACAGAAACATATCCAAAGCTAGAAAGGGTACAGGAAAAATGTGACATAAGAGATAAAAAATGTTACACCTCTATAGGGCACTTACCGTGAGTGGAGTTTGCAGGACTGAAATTTGCTCTGTGAATTAATGAGTGAGTGGTGAGTGAATGTAAAGGCTTAGGACTTTACCATACCCTACTGGAGACAAACACGTTAGCCTAGTCTACACAGGATTAGGGTCATGAGTATCACTGTCTTCTACTCCACCTGTTGTCCTGCTGTAAGGTGTTTAGGGGCAATAACAGGCATGGGACTGTTTTGTCATGTGGCAACAAGGCCTTCTTTTGGATACCTCCTGAAGGACCTGCCTGAGACTGTTTTACAGGTTTTTTTTTTTTAATGTAAATACATGGAGTACACTTTTAAATAATGATAAAAGTATAGTATAGTAATAGATAAACCAGAGGCATAATTTTTTATTTTCATTACCAAGTATTATGTACTGTACATAACTGTATGTGTTATACGTTTATACAACTCATAGTGCAGTAGGTTTGTTTACACCAGCATCACCACAAACACATAGCACAGATGTGCTATGATATTAGGATGGCTATGACATCGCTAGGCAATACAGATTTTTCAGCTCTGTTATAAACTTATAGGAACACCATCATGTATGTGGTTTGTCCTTGACCAAGACATCATTATGCTGTATATGACTATAAATAAATTCTAGTACTGTTCTACACCTCAAGCCTGCAGTCCTTACCTCTCCACTTACTTCTCTGGGGAATGGTGAAGAACTGGACACTTCCTTGGGAACTGTCATCTGAGCAGTTTGGAAATTTCAGAGAGGCAGAGGAAAACAAGGACATAGAGAAGCAAGAACAACTCTGCAATGGTCTAGCCAATTAGTTCTACCCCAGTCGCGGGGGTGGGGAGAAACATTTCTTCTTTTGGTCTTGATATTTTTTTTTTTGAATGGATAGGTATTTCTATTTTTATTGTTTTTATTTATTTTTTCTTTTCAACTTTTATTTTAGGTACAGGGGGTGCATGTACAGGTTTGTCACATGAGTAAATTGTGTGTCACTTGGGTTTGGTGTACAAATGATCTAATCACCCAGGCGATAAGCATAGTATATGATAGTTTTTCAATTCTCACCATCTCCCTATTTTCCATCCTCAAGTAGGCCCTAGTGTCTTTGCTTCCTTCTTTGTGTTCACGTATACTCATTGTTTAGCTCCCACTTACAAGCGAGAACATGTGGCATGCAGTATTTGGTTTCCTGTTCTTGCATTAATTTGCTTAGGATATGGTTTCCAGGTCCATCCATGTTGCTACAAAGAACATAATCTTGTTCTTTCTTATGGCCGTGTAGTATTCCATGGCATATATGTACCACATTTTCTTTAGCCAGTAGACCATTGATGGGCATTTAGGTTGATACCATGTCTTTGCTATTGTGAATAGCGCTGCAATGAACATACACATGCATGTGTCTTTACAGTAGAATAATTTATATTCCTTTGGGTATATACCGAATAATGGGATTGCTGGGTTTAATTGTAGTTCGTTTGAAGTTCTTTGAGAAATCTGCATACTGCTTTCCACAGTGGCTGAATTAATTTACATTTCCACCGGCAGTTTATGAGCGACCCCTTATTTTTCTCACATCCTCACCACCATCTGTTATTTTTTCACTTTTAAATAATAGCCTTTCTGACTGGTGTGAGATGGTATCTCACTGTGGCTTTGATTTGCATTTCTCTAACGATTAGTGATGTTGAGCATTTTTTCATATGCCTATTGGCTGCATTTACATTTTCTTTTGAAAATTTTCTGTTCATGTCCTTTGCCCACTTTTTAATGGAGTTGTTTGTTTTTTGCTTGTTAGTTTGTGTAAGTGTCTTATAGACTCTGGATATTAGACCTATGATAGCTGCAGTTCACAAACATATACTCCCATTCTGCAGATTGTCTGTTCACTCTGTTGATAGTTTCTTTTGCTCTGCAGAAGCTCTTCAGTTTAGTTAGGTCCCACTTGTCACTTTTTTTTTGTTGTTTTAATTGCTTTTGACATCTGGATCATGAAATCTTTGCCACGACCTATGTCCAGAATGGTATTTCCTAAGTTTTCTTTTAGGATTTTCATAGTTTTAGGTTTTACATTTAAGTCTTTAACCCATCTTGAGTTTATTTTTCTATATAGTGTAAGGTAGGGTCCCAGTTTCAATCTTCTGCATATGGCTAGCCATTTATCACAGCACCATTTATTGAATAAGGAGTCCTTTCTCCATGGCTTGTTTCTGTCAACTTTGTTGAAGGTCAAATAGTTGTAGGTATGCAGATTTATTTCTGCGTTCTCTAACCATTTCCATTGGTCAATATGTCAGTTTTTGTATCAGTACCATGCTGTTTTGGTTACTGTAACTTTGCAGTATAGTTTGAAGTCAGGTCATGTGATGCCTTTAGTTTTGTTCTTTTTGTTTAGAATTTCTTCGGCTATTTGGGCTCTTTTTTTGGTTCCATATTAGTTTTAAAATAGCTTTTTTCTAACTGTGAAAAATGTCTTTGTTAGTTAGACAGGAATAGGATTGAATCTATAAATTGCTTTTGGTAGTATGTCCATTTTTAAAATGTTGATTTTCCCTATCTATGAGCATGGAATATTTTTTCATTTGTGTAATCTCTAATTTCTTTAAGCAGTATTTTGTCATTCTCATTATACAGCTGTCTCACCTCCCTTGTTAGCTGTATTCCTAGATATTTTATTCTTGTTGTGATTATTGTAAATAGTATTGTGTTCTTGGTTTGGCTCTCAGCTTGGATGTTCTTGATTTATGAAAGTGTTATTGATTTTTCTACATTGGTTTTGTGTCCTGAAACTTTGATGAAGTTGTTTCCCAGATCTAGGAGCCTTTGGACAGAGACTGTGGGGTTTTACAGGTGTAAAATCACATCACCTGAGAAGATAGACAATTTGACTTTCTCTCTTCTTATCTGGATGCCTTTTATTTCCTTCTTTTGCCTAATTATTCTGGCTTGGACTGCCAGTACTACTTTGAATAAGAGTGGTGAGAGTGAGCATCCTTGTCTTGTTACAGTTCCCAAGAAGAATGCTTGCCGCTTTTGCCCTTTCAGTATGATGTTGACTATTGGTGTCATAGATGGCTCATATTATTTTGCATTATGTTTTATGGATGCCTAGTGCATTGAGGGTTTTAAACACAAAGGGATGTTTAACTTTATCAAAAGCCTTTTTTCTGCATCTATTGAGATGACCAGGTGGTTTTTGTTTTCAGTTCAGTTTATGTGGTGAATCATATTTATTGATTTGTGTATATAGAATCAACCCTATATACCAGGAATAAAGCCTGCTTAGTCATGGTGGATTAGCTTTTTGGTCTACTGCTGGAATCTATTTGCTTGTATTTTGTCGAGGATTTTTTAATCTATGTTCATAAGGGATATTGACCCAAAGTTTACTTTTTGTGCTGTGTTTCTGCCAGGTTTTGGTATCAGGATGATGGTGGCTGCCTAGAAGGAGTTACAGAAGAGTTCTCCTTCTCAATTTTTTGTAATAGGTTCAGTAGCAATGCTACCAGCTCTTATGTCTGGTAGAATTCAATTGTAAATCTCTGTGGTCCAGGGCTTTTTCTGGTTAGTAGGCTTTTTATTACTGATTCAACTTTGGAACACCTTATTGGTCTGTTCAGGATTTCATTGGCTTCCTGATTCAATCTGGGGAGGTTGTACGTTTACAGGAATTTATCAATTTCTTCTAGGTTTTTTAGTTTTTGTGCATAGAGGTATTTATAAAAGTCTCAAAGAGTTTTTTGTACTTATAAGGGGTCAATGATAATGGCCCCTTTGTCATTTCTTATTGTGTATATTTGAATCTAATTGGTTTTTTCTTTATTAGTCTAGCTAGCAGTCTACCAATCTTATTCAGTCTTTCAGAAAACCAACTTTTGGTTTTATTGATCTTTTGTATGGTTTTATGCCTCCCAATTTCATTCAGTTTGGCTATGGTTTTGGTTATTTCTTTTCTTCTGGTAGTTTTGGCGTTGGTTTGCTCTTGTTTTTCTAACTTCTGTAGGTGTGATGCTAGGTTGTTAATGTGAGATATTTCTTTTTGATGTGGGTGTTTACTGTTGAAAACTTTCCTCTTAACACTGCTTTAGCTATGTGTCAGAGATTCTGGTATGTTGTATCTTTGTTATCATTAGTTTCAAAGAATTTCTGGATTTCTATCTTAATTTCATTGTTTACCCAAAGGTCATTCAGTAGCAGGTTGTTCAATTTCCATGTAATTGTATGGTTTTTGAGAGCTCTTCTTAATACTGATTTCTATTTTTATTATGCTCTAGTTCAAGAATGTGGTTGGTATGATTTCAGTTTTTTTGAATTTCTTAAGTTATTTTATTGCTGATTGTGTGGCTGATTTTAGAGTATGTGTCCTGTGCAGATGAGAAAAAATGTATATTGTGTTGTTGGGTGGAATGTTCTGTAGATATTTCTTAGGCCCATTAGAATAATTAAGTATTGTTGTTGAATTGGACTCTTTAATATTACATCATGCTCTTCTTTGTCTTTTTTGATCTGTTTAAAGTCTGCTTTATCTGAAATTAGAATAACAATCCCTGCCTTTTTTGTTTGTTTGTTTTCCAGTGCTTGGTAGATTTTTCTCCATTTCTTTACTTTGATCCTGTGGGTGTCATTGCATGTTAGATGGGTCTCTCAAAGACAGTACACTGTTGGGTCTTGCTTTTTTTAATTATTATTATTATACTTTAAGTTCTAGGGTACATGTGCACAATGTGCAGGTTTGTTACATATGTATACATGTGCCATGTTGGTGTGCTGCACCACTTAACTCATCATTTACATTAGGGATATCTCCTAATGCTATCTCCCCCCCGTCCCCACAATAGGACCCAGTGGGTGATGATTCCCTTCCTGTGTCTAAGTGATCTCATTGTTCAATTACCACCTATGAGTGAGAACATGTGTTATTTGGTTTTCTGTTCTTGCCATAGTTTGCTGAGAATGATGGCTTCCAGCTGCATCCATGTCCCTACAAAGGATGCAAACTCATCCTTTTTTATGGCTGCATAGTATTCCATGGTGTATATGTGCCACATTTTATTAATCCAGTTTGTCACTGATGGACATTTGGGTTGACTCCAAGTCTTTGCTATTGTGAATAGTGCCGCAATGAACATACGTGTTCATGTGTCTTTATAGCAGCATGATTTATAATCCTTTGGGTATATACCCAGCAATGGATGGTTGGGTTATATGGTACTTCTAGTTCTAGATCCTTGAGGAATCACCATACTGTTTTCCATAATGGTTGAACTAGTTTACAATCCCACCAACAGTGTAAAAGTGTTCCTATTTCTCCACATCCTCTCCAGCACCTGTTGTTTCCTGACTTTTTAATGATTGCCATTGTAACTGGTGTGAGATGGTATCTCATTGTGGTTTTGATTTGCATTTCTCTGATGGCCAGTGATGACAAGCATTTTTTCATGTGTCTGTTGGCTGTATGCATGTCTTCTTTTGAGAAATGTCTGTTTGTATCATTTGCCCACATTTTGATGGGGTTGTTTTTTTCCTGTAAATTCGTTTGAGTTCTTTGTAGGTTCTGGATATTAGCCCTTTGTCAGATGAGTAGATTGCAAAAATTTTCTCCCATTCTGTAGGTTGCCTGTTCACTCTGATAGTAGTTTCTTTTGCTGTGCAGAAGCTCTTTAATTTGATTAGATCCCATTTGTCAATTTTGGCTTCTGTTGCCATTGCTTTTGGTGTTTTAGACATGAAGTCCTTGCCCATGCCTATGTCCTGAACAGTATTACCTAGGTTTTCTTCTAGGGTTTTTATGGTATTAGGTCTAACATTTAAGTCTCTAATCCATCTTGAATTAATTTTCGTATAAGGAGTAAGGAAAGGAACCAGTTCCAGTTTTCTACTTACGGCTAACAAATTTTCCCAGCACCATTTATAAAACAGGGAATCCTTTCCCCATTTCTTGTTTTTCTCAGGTTTGTCAAAGATCAGATGGCTTTAGATGTGTGGTATTATTTCTGAGGACTCTGTTCTGTTCCATTGGTCTATATCTCTGTTTTGGTACCAGTACCATGCTGTTTTGGTTACTGTAGCCTTGTAGTATAATTTGAAGTCAGGTAGCGTGATGCCTCCAGCTTTGTTCTTTTGACTTAGGATTGTCTTGGCAATGCGGGCTCTTTTTTGGTTCCATACGAACTTTAAAGCAGTTTTTTCCAATTCTGTGAAGAAACTCATTGGTAGCTTGATGGGGATGGCATTGAATCTATAAATTACCTTGGGCAGTATGGCCATTTTCACAATATTGATTCTTCCTATCCATGAGCATGAAATGTTCTTCCATTGGTTTGTGTCCTCTTTTATTTCACTGAGCAGTGCCTTGTAGTTCTGCTTGAAGAAGTCCTTGACATCCCTTGTAAGTTGGATTCCTAGGTATTTTATTCTCTTTGGAGCAATTGTGAATGGAAGTTCATTCGTGATTTGGCTCTCTGTTTGTCTGTTACTGGTGTATAACAATGTTTGTGATTTTTGCACATTAATTTTGTATCCTGAGACTTTGCTGAAGTTGCTTATCAGCTTAAGGAGATTTTGGGCTGAGATGACAGGGTTTTCTAAATATACAATCATGTCATCTGCAAACAGGGACAATTTGACTTCTTCTTTTCCTCTGAATACCCTTGATTTCTTTCTCTTGCCTGATTGCCCTAGCCAGAACTTCCAACATTATGTTGAATAGGAGTGGTGAGAGAGGGCATCCCTGTCCTGTGCCAGTTTTCAAAGGAAATGCTTTCAGTTTTTGCCCATTCCATATGATATTGGCTGTGGGTTTGTCATAAATAGCTCTTATTATTTTGAGATACATTCCATCAATACCGAATTTATTGAGTGTTTTTAGCACGAAGGGCTGTTGAATTTTGTCAAAGGCCTTTCCTGCATCTATTGAGATAATCATGTGGTTTTTGTCTTTGATTCTGTTTATATGCTGGATTACATTTATTGATTTGTATATGTTGAACTAGCCTTGCATCCCAGGGATGAAGCCCACTTGATCATGGTGGATAAGCTTTTTGATGTGCTGCTGAATCCGGTTTGCCAGTATTTTATTGAGGATTTTTGCATTGATGTTCATCAGGGATATTGGCCTGAAATTCTCTTTTTTTGTTGTGTCTTTGCCAGGCTTTGGTATCAGGATGATGTTGGCCTCATAAAATGAGTTAGGGAGGATTCCCTCTTTTTCTATTGATTGGAATAGTTTCAGAAGGAATGGTACCAGCTCCTCCTTGTACCTCTGGTAGAATTCAGCTGTGAATCCATCTGGTCCTGGACTTTTTTTGGTTGGTAGGCTATTAATTATTGCCTCAATTTCAGAGCCTTCTATTGGTCTATTCGGGGATTCAGCTTCTTCTTGGTTTAGTCTTGGGAGAGTGTAAGTGTCCAGGATATTATCCATTTCTTCTAGCTTTTCTAGTTGATTTGCGTAGAGGTGTTTATAGTATTCTCTGACGGTAGTTTGTATTTCTTTGGGGTCAATGGTGATATCCCCTTTATCATTTTTTATTGCGTCTATTTGATTCTTCTCTCTTTTCTTCTTTATTAGTCTTCCTAGCGGTCTATCAATTTTGTTGATCTTTTCAAAAAACCAACTCCTGGATTCATTGATTTTTTGGAGGGTTTTTTGTGTCTCTATCTCCTTCAGTTCTGCTCTGATCTTAGTTATTTCTTGCTTTCTGCTAGATTTTGAATGCGTTTGCTCTTGCCTCTCTAGTTCTTTTAATTGTGATGTTAGAGTGTCAATTTTAGATCTTTCCTGCTTTCTCTTGTGGGCGTTTAGTGCTGTACGTTTCCCTCTACACACTGCTTTAAATGTGTCCCAGAGATTCTGGTATGTTGTATCTGTTCTCATTGGTTTCAAAGAACATCTTTATTTCTGCCTTCATTTCGTTATGTACCCAGTAGTCATTAGGAGCAGGTCGTTCAGTTTCCATGTAGTTGAGCGGTTTTGATTGAGTTTCTTAGTCCTGAGTTCTAGTTTGATTGCACTGTGGTCTGAGAGACAGTTTGTTATAATTTCTGTTCTTGTACATTTGCTGAGGAGTGCTTTACTTCCAATTATGTGGTCAATTTTGGAATAAGTGCGATGTGATGCTGAGAAGAATGTATATTCTGTTGATTTGGGGTGGAGAGTTTCGTAGATGTCTATTAGGTCTGTTTGGTGCAGAGATGAGTTCAATTCCTGGATATCCTTGTTAACTTTCTGTCCCGTTGATCTGTCTAATGTTGACAGTGGGGTGTTGAAGTCTCCCATTATTATTGTCTGGGAGTCTGAGTCTCTTTGTAAGTCTGTAAGGACTTGCTTTATGAATCTGGGTGCTCCTGTATTGGATGTATATATATTTAGGATAGTTAGCTCTTCCTGATGAATTGATCCCTTTACCATTATGTAATGGCCTTCTTTGCCTCTTTTGATCTTTGATGGTTTAAAGTCTGTTTTATCAGAGACTAGTATTGCAACCCCTGCTTTTTTTTTGTTCTCCATTTTCTTGGTAGATCTTCCTCCATCCCTTTACTTTGAGCCTATGTGTGTCTCTGCATATGAGATGGGTCTTCTCTTCTTGTTTCATTTCATTAATTTGATCCTCAATTGCTGATACTCTTTCTTCCAGTTGATCGAGTCGGTTACTGAAGCTTGTGCATTTGTCACGTAGTTCTCATGTTATGGTTTTCATCTCTATCAGTTCTTTTAAGGTCTTCTCTGCATTGATTATTATACTTATCCATTCATCCATTCCTTTTTCAAGGTTTTTAGTTTCTTTGTGCTGGTTAGGTAGTTCCTCCTTTAGTTCTGAGAAGTTTAATCAGCTGAAGCCTTCTTCTCTCAACTCATCAAAGTCATTCTCTGTCCAGCTTTGTTCCATTGCTGGTGATGAGCTACGTTCCTTTGGAGGGGGAGACGCGCTCTGATTTTTTGAATTTCCAGCTTTTCTGCACTGCTTTTTTCCCATCTTTGTGGTTTTATCTGCCTTTGGTCTTCGATGATGGTGATGTACTGATGGGGTTTGGTGTGGGTGTACTTTATGTTTGTTAATTTTCCTTCTAACAGTCAGGACCTTCAGCTGTAGGTCTGTTGGAGTTTGCTTGAGGTCCACTCCAGACCCTATTTGACTGTGTATCAGCAGCGGAGGCTGCAGAGGATAGAATATTGCTGAACAGTGAGTGTTGCTGTCTGATTCTTGCTCTGGAAGCTTCGTCTCAGTGGTGTACCCCACCATGTGAGGTGTTAGGTGTCAGTCTGCACCTAGTGGGGGATGTCTTCCAGTTAGGCTACTCAGGGGTCAGGGACCCACTTGAGCAGGCAGTCTGTCCATTCTCAGATCTCAACCTCTGTGCTGGGAGATCCACTGCTCTCTTCAAAGCTGTCAGACAAGGGCATTTACCTCTGCCGAAGCTTCTGCTGGTTTTTGTTTAGCTATGCCCTGTCCCCAGAGGAGGAGTCTATAGAGGCAGGCCAGCCTCCTTGAGCTGTGGTGGGCTCCACCCAATTTGAGCTTCCCTGCAGGTTTGTTTACCTACTTAAGCCTCAGTAATGGCGGGTGCCCCTTCCCCAGCCTGGCTGGCACCTTGCAGTTAGATCACAGACTGCTGTGCTAGCAATGAGGGAGGCTCCATGGCTTGGCACCCTCTGGGCCAGGTGTGGGATATAATCTCCTGGTGTGCCGTTTGCTAAGACACTTGGTAAAGCACAGTATTAGGGTGGGAGTTACCCGATTTTCCAGGTGCTGTGTGTCTCAATTTCCTTTGCCTAGGAAAAGGAATTCCCTTCCCCCTTGAGCTTCCCAGGCGAGGCAATGCTCCACCCTGCTTCAGCTCTCCCTGGTTGGGCTGTGCCCGTGGACCAGCGCCAACTGTCCAATATGCCCAGTGAGATGAACCTGGTACCTCAGTTGAAAATGCAGAAATCACCCATCTTCTGTGTCACTCACACTGGAAGCTGGAGGCTGGAGCTGTTCCTATTCGGCCATCTTGAGCGCGCCAGTAGGGTCTTGCTTTTTTATCCAACTTGCAATTCTGTGAGTTTTAAGTGGGGCATTAGTATATTTACATTCAAGGTTAATATTAATATGTGTGGATTTGATCCTGTCATTATGTTGTCAACTGGTTATTAAACAGACTTGATAGTGTAGTTGCTTTAAATATCAATGGTCTCTGTACTTAAGTGCGTTTTTGTGGTGGCCAGTAATCATTTCCATGTTTAGCACTCCCTTCATGACCTCTTGTAAGGCAGGTCTAGTGATAACGAATTCCCTTAGCATTTGCTTTTCTGAAAAGGATCTTATTTCTCTTTAGCTTATGAAGCTTATTTTGACTAGATATGAAATTCTTAGCTGGAATTTCTTTTCTTTGATAATGCTGAATATAGGCCCCCCAATCTCTTCTGGCTTGTAGGCTTTTTGCTGAAAGATCTGCCTCTTCTCTCTAGCTACATTTAATATTTTTCATTTCAACCTTTGAGAAACTGATGACTATGTGTCTTGTGGATGGTCATCTTGTATAGTATCTCACATGGGTTCTCTGCATTTCTTGAATTTAAATGTCAATCTCTCTAGCAAAATTGTGTCAATTTTAGTGGTCAATATCCTCAAATATGTTTTCCAAGTTGCTTGCCCTCTCGCCTTCTCTTTCAAGAATGCCAGTAAGTTGTACTTTTGGTCTCTTTCATAATCCCGTATTTCTCAGAGGTTTCATTCATTCTTTTTTATTCTCTTTTGCTTATCCTTGTCTGACTGAGTTGATTCAGAGAACCAGTCTTCTAGCTCTGAAATCTTTCCTTAGCTTGGTCTATTCTGCTGTTAACACTTGAGATTGTATTATGAAATTTTAGTAGTAAATTTTTCAGCTCTATCAGATCAGTTTGTTTTTTCCTTAAAATTGCTATTTCATCTTTTAGCTCTCATATCATTTTATTGGATTCCTTAGAGTGCTTTGATTCAGTTTTGACTTTCTCCTGAATCTCAGTGTTCTTCATTTGTATCCAGATTCTAAATTCTGTGTCTGTAACTTCAACCACTTTAGCCTGGTTAAGAACCATTGCTGGAAAGCTAATGCAGTCATTTGTAAGTAAAAACAGACTGGTTTTTTGAGTTGCCAGAGTTTTTGCACTGGTTCTTTTTCAGCTGTGTTGGCTGATGTTCCTTTAATCTTTGAAGTTGCTGTCTTTTGGATGGGGCTTTGGCTTTCATATTCTTTGATGGCTTTGAGATTTTGACTGTGGTATAAGATGGGTTTAGTTGACTGGCTTCATTTCTGGAGCACTTTAGGGGACCAAGGCTCAACTGAGCACTCCTGGCCTATAGCTCTAATCCTGCAGGACTGGAACTAGGTCCACAACTTTGTTCTCTGGTCCTTTGAGGCTAAGCAAATTTGCAGTGGTGGAACTGAGGCATTCCTGGTCCACTTTGTCTGGGGGATGTTGGCCAAAGTGTTTCATCAGGACAGTGGCAGTGGGGTCCATGCTTGCCCATGTGTGCCAGCAGGGACAGCAGCACAGTAGGACACATGCATTGGTGGGGGTGGGTGGTGGCAGGGTGTGCACACAACCATGCTGGCAGGTGCAGGGCTGCAGTGGCAAAGTCTGTCCATATGCACACCAGTGGCAACAGCAGAGTGGGTTCTGCACACATTCATGCACCAGGAAAGTGGTAGAATTTGTAATCACCAGCAAACTGGTGGAAGGAGGCTGTGTGTGTGTGTGTGTGTGTATGTGTGTGTGTGTGTGTGTGGTGGCCTCTCTGCTGAGGCTCTCCAATGGTTAGGTAGGCTCTGCCAGTGAAGGAACTATAGCAGTGGCCACTGGGAAGCACCCTGTTTGGGCATCCAAGGCTATGCTGTAAGCTGGCACAGCTAGGCAGGGACCCCAGGAGAGACCAGCAGACAGTGGGCTGCTGAGATCAGACTGGCTTCATCCCATGGAAAAGACAACCCTGCTCTTTCCAGGTCCAAAAGTCAGCAAAGGCCAAAGCCACCTAGAGAAGTGTAACAAGACTTGGGGTTGGGTACACCATTCTCATGCCAAACCCTCTGGCCTCCACACAGGCTGGAGTCTTGACCCTGCCACCTCTGCAAACAACTCTCTCTGTCAGCTCAAATGTCTGTGGGGATTATGGGGTCTCCTGCAGCTAGAATTGTGAAGGTCTATGGTGAGAGTGAGCCACACTTCGTGTATTTAACTCATCCCTTCCCCTGAAGTAGTTGGGGTCCAGAAACAAATCCTGGTATTTGGAAAACCCATGCAAGGTTCCCAGATTCCTCCCTCTTCAGCCAAGGATCTGCATATGTTCTTCATCCCCTCTAAATTCCTCTGTCCAAAGATCTGCTTGGAGTGTACTAGTCTTCTTGATGGTCTGTTTTTTCAGTGGGAGATGCTTCTCCTGGCTGCATGTCATTGGCCATCTTGGCTCCCAGAAATGAGATTTTTATTCCATTTATTTTTAAATTCAGCATTGGAATCAAGGCCATATAAATTTCACAATTTCCTTCATAATAAATTCATGTTTGTTTTTATACGCATATTCCTCCAAAGAGCAAAAATCAAACTTCCTCATGCTCTTGACACCTGCTGAACTGTGCCATGTCTGCCCCTACTGACCATTTTGCCTTCTCTCACATCCTGTTAAGCCTGTATTTCCTCCCATGGAGAAGCAGAGATCCAGGTAACAGATCTTCCAGTGTAGGAAGATTTTAAAGAGCCATGCTCATGTTTATCAAGAATTTTCATTTAAGAACAACAAAAAAAAAGTTACAGTAATGTAGAATGTTAACTGTAAAATTATCTGACCCCAATCAGTGTTTTCTAGACTCACATTATTATAAAAATATGATTAGTTTATAGCTCTATAAAAATAATTCATTATACTTACCCAGTTTTCTGAGAATTTTAGGAGTCTGCTCATAAGTTAGACAGAGATTCATCTACATAACTTGAATACTTAGAGATAATTATCTGTTAAAAGTTTAGCAAAGCAGAATAAAACCCAGTTTCAAAACATAAAAGTAGAAATAGCTGAACTTCCCTAAGGCATTATTGAGTATTGTTGGGGATAGATGTAAGTGTGAATCAATTTGAAAGCTTTTAATAATTAGACCAGATTATGGGGTCATTTTTAACCAACTAGAGGTTTAAAAAGGTGTGAAGTTTGTTTATATAAAATAAAAAGCATGCAATGCTTTGTTCAAAAGAATCTACATGTTGATTCATCACTATAGTCATTATATATGTATATATATGTAAAACCTCTCCCTTTGAGAAAGCAGCACATGAAACATAAACACAAACTTGTGAAATATTAAGAAAACTCTAGCTGCTGAGATATTATTTGCTATGGTAGCAATGAGAAACAAGTTATTTCTGAGGTAAAAATCTATGATACTATGAAATTGAATTGATTCCTTTCATAATACACCATATTTTGAATCAGAGTGATGGTTGATGTACATGACAGGCCATTTTACATGAAAAACAGTATAGATAGGAGACATAATGAGAATGGTGTTAATGGAATAAGGGAAAAGACAGGAAAGTTAAAGTGTGAGCCCTCATGTAGGACAGAGCTTCTCAAACGTTGGCATGTAGTGAAATCAACAAATGGCTTGTTAGAACCCACATTGCCGGGCCCGTCCCTGCCCCCAGACCACAAAGATTTTACTTCAGTGGGTTTACTGATGCAACTCAACAGTTTGAACTCTTAATAGGTTCCCAGGTGATGCTGATGCTATTGGTTTAGGGTTCACACCTTGAGAAACATTGATGTAGGAGGGTTTGAAATATTTCAGCAAAATTGGTACCAGGTTACCATGAAGCTGGGTGAAACAGATTCCTCTGCTTCTGTGACTATAAACTGCTCATTTAGGTTTTTTCTAAATGAAAATATGTAATTCCCAATAAACTAGAACTACCTTCACATTGTTTCTTTTTCAAAAATGGTCTGATTCACATTGCTGTTTGCTATTTATTTTTACTCAAATAGCCTTTCTACAGAACTCTGTCACTGCAAATAGTCTCAATTTGCCATTAACTAACATTCCATCTGAGATGCATCAGGGCTAGAAGAATGATTATTTCACAATAAATGCCTTTGGGTCCAATTTTTATGTAACTTTATACACTTGTACAGCAAATCCCCTCCTCATTTGTCAATGGTCTGAGTGGAACACATGTCCAATCCAGAACTAATCCCAATTCTGGATTATTTTAGGGTAGCTCTATGCATTAATTGGCATAAACTTCCTTTCTCCTAAGTCAATCACTGTGGTAGGAAGAATAGAGTTACTGCTCTCTCTGAACCACATTACTGCTATGCAATACCATAGGCTTTGAAAGAATGTTGGTGTACTGTCTCATGCTGGGTTTCTCAGATGCTCGCCCAAGACAAAGATTTGTATGCACATGGTTTATTAATTATCTCAACAAGACAGGAAAGAGAAAGAAGCTAGCAAACCACAGGCAACGATCCCAGGATTGCAGTGTCAGCATGAACCATGGGGGAAGCTCTGGAAGGAAAATGAACTCTAAGGGAAATCCTGAACTGAAATAAGGCAGCTGGCAGCTGGGCTTTCCTGCTTCATTGTCATCCTTAAGCCTGAGGCTCAGGCTGCCCCCAAAGGATGGAGGCTGAGCTCAGTCCCATAGAAACAGTAAGATCTAAGGAGATGTGTGCAGGACAGCAGCAGTATTCACTACAGGGTGACAACCAGACTCTGCCACACCAAGATTAAGAGATTTTATTTTATCTAATATGTCAGCACATCCAGCCAAACATGTGCAAAGAGGGAAAAATGGGACAGAGAGAATGGATAGTTCCTGAATTTGAAAAATGCTGGACTAAATAAAGTTAAATAAAAGACATTCTGCAGGTCTTTTATGAGCCTTTACTATATTAATGGGTGTTGTGAGTCAAACCACAAAATGGTTTTTATGAGACTGTCTCTTGGGAGTATCTTCTGTGAGACCGACTTTGGAAAAGGCTGCTGTGAGCAAGGGGCTGTCAAAGCCTTGTGGAGCAGCATAATCAGATCAGGATTTATGGCATGAAGTAAAAAGGGATGGAGAGAAGGAGCACTAAGAGACAATAAGATCACTTTGCCTTCTGCAAAGGTACAAATGAAATATAGTTAAATCCTGAAATAAGCAAGTGGTATAAAAAAAGAAGGAGGAAATGAATTAGACTCTCTGGTAGTTAGAATTGTCATAACAATGAAGGCTGTGGGGCACTAAAGAAGTAGGAGATCCCAAGGTCAGTGGCTCAAGTGACTCCACAGCCAATGAGGCCCTTAATGATGATGGAGAATTAATGAGGAGGACAATTTGGGGAGGCTAGATTAAAGTTTGAAAACTACATGGAGAGGTGTGGTAAACAACTAAAGCTAGAGGTGTGGATTTTGGATTTACCAGCTTTGGGCTGTGACTTAGTCTGCTTGGGCTGCCATAACCAAACACCACAGACTAAGTGCCTTAAACAACATAAATTTATTTTCTTAAATTTCTGGAGGCTGGAAGTCCAAGATCAAGGTATTAGCATCATCAGTTCCTGGTGAGACCTACCTCCTTGGCCTGCAAGCAATCACTTGCTCACTTGTCCTCACATGACCGTTTTTGTGGAAAGAGATAGACTCTTCCTCTTCTTGTAAGGACACTAGTCCTATCACGTTAAGACCCTCGTCAATCACTTTTAACATGATTGATTATTCTTTCATTATCTCACTTAACATTAATTTCTTCACTATCTCCAAATACAGTCACATTGAGAGAATGGCTTCAAAATATGATCTTTTGGGAGATAGGAGAAACAATTCAGTTCTTAACTGAAAACAAATTCAGTGCTAGTTGGAGCCTAAAGAACCAGGAAGCTGACTAGACTGAGTATTAACTGGGAATGGAACTCAGAGGGCCTCCAACCTTTGTAAGACAAGGGGGATAAAGGAGAGCCAGACCTGTTAGCTCTCAGAGCTAGCAGACTTGAGAAAACCGTGTTCACTGCTCTGCACTTCTGTTGCTTCACCTGTAAAAAGGAGCTCGTGATTGTTTTTGTTTATGGAGTTTTTATGAAAATAATATATGAGTTAGGGCCCAGTTGGAAGACAGAACACATACTGTGTTTACAACCACAAAGTATAATATAAGGAATTATTAACAGAAGATTTGCTTATAGGGAGTTGTCTGTTGGGAATTAAAGGGAATACTAAGGAACCTAGGTGCCACAGATGGAAGGAGCAGGCATGATTCTCAGGGCTGACATGAAGCACCCAGGGAAGCTCTCCTCATGGCCATCATAGCTGAGCTCCAGACGGTGGAGAATGCATAGCCGTGACTCACTGATGGCTCAGAAACCACTCAGGTGCCTCACAGTTGGGAATTACTGGAAGTCGCTCCTCTGGAGTGCTGGAGCGACTTTCCACAGAGGGATGCACAGGCCTCAGAACCTGCTAGGTGCTGGGAGACGCTGTTGGCCATTGGGCACTGCTATTCCAGGCTGGCACAGATCTCTGCATGGTTTGGTTTAGGATGGCTCTGAGCTAGCTGTCTGGGAAAAAGGTTGGGGCTGGCATACAATGAGTACTCAGTAAATGTTAGCTATTTGCTCCTACTGTGATTCCTACTGGTACTCCTGCTACTGTTGCAGAGTGGTTAAGAACCAGACCTTCACAGCCTGGCAAACCTGGGCCATTTATTGGCCAAATCCCTTATATGCCATTTATTAGCTGCAGGATAGTGGGCAAGTGACTTAATCACCTTAGGACTCAATTTTGCCATCTGTGAAATGGCATTAATAATAGTATTCATCTCCTGGGTTTGCTGAGAGCAGTAAATAGGAACATAAAGGTGAACTGCCTTATAAAGAAGCAAGCAAGTAGTAATGGATTTTCTTAAGTGGCTTTTAAAATGTTTTAAATAAATATTAGGTCACTTTCTCTCCATAGAGTGTTCTTGACATTAAGTATAAAACTGAAAGAAGGAATATAGTGAGATAGTAACTAAATAAGTTATATGAATGAAAGCTAAGTGATTTTTAATATGGTGATTATTCCATCTTATCTGTGTGTTGAGTCTGAATTTACCAGATTAATTTTAACTGGATGCCTTGTTTATCGAGTGTAGACCACAGAGAGGAGTTCTAATTCCATTCAGAAGTTCTGAGACAGTAAATTCTCCAAGTGCCTGGTCAATAGCAAATGTATTGATCATTCTGCCCTTCCAAACTCTCACATCAATACTAGTACATAAGACTCTGCAGTTCCACGTAGAATTGAAATTACAAAATCATGCAGAATAAACTAACACTCATCTTCTGCATGAGTCAGTTAAGACCTTCAATGAAAACATAGTGTCTTCTTTCTAGTCTCAGTGATTACATTTTTAATTACCACATATTTTCAGGCACAACATCGAATTTGAAGATTGATAGATTTGGTAAATTCTTCCTGACTGTTACAGCTGGGAATTAAATTCCAGTTAACATAATTGTGTTTGTTAGTGGTGGTCCATTATGGATATCTACTCCAACTGATAAACTCTCTAATCTCAGCTCCACTTGGCACAATGTGGACAAGTCCAGAAATAAGAGACTGGTTATTGTCAAAAACAGTGAGTTTAAGTGAAACCTGTGACTAGTCACAAAGACCACAGCCTTTAAGAGAACAGTCAGAGACTTTCCACAGCAATGTTAAATTAGTCTAGCTCAATTACCATTCTCTAGCTTAGTGACAGAAATAATATATTTCAGAATCTCAAGATATTACTACCTCAGGACAACAGTTCCTTGAATTCCTTATTCACTGTGCTTTGATTTCATTTTGTGTAGTTAGCACTTATAAATAAGTGATTTCAATATGTGAGATTTCCATCTGACCTATCAAATATCTGGGGAAAAATATTAAAAACAAGTCCCTAAGATTCTGTTAGTTTCATAATTGCTGTGGTCTCCTCTTTGATATTTCAAGCAGATGATTTGCAAACAAGTAGAAGTCTCCAGTTTGCTAAATAGTTATCCAAACAAGGTTTAAAGTCTCTGGCAGGAACTCCATTGCAAAACAGTTTCTAAAAAAGCCCAAATAGAACAAAATAGGAAATTTTCACCATTATATATTGGTAGCATTAGGAAACATGGCAGAAAAATACTTTTTTAAAATTTTATTGTAAGAACAATGTTAATAATTTGGTATTAGATGTTGTGTTGTTCACTAAGAATCTAATATAAAATAAACTATATCAATTATAGATGTTCAGGTTATAAATGCACATGTATTTATCATCCATAAATGATTCATGTATTACTAGAATATTCCAGCATCTGCCAAATTTACACATATTGTTTCACCTTCTTTTTTTTAACAGTTTTACAAATAACATTTAGTTTTCCTATGTGCAATGTATACTGGTTTTCTTTTTTTTTTTTTTAAAAAAAAGAAACTATTTCCACAGGCTTTTGGGGAAGAGGTGGTATTTGAATACATGAGTAAATTTTTTAGTGGTGATTACTGAGATTTTGGTGCACCCATCACCCGAGTAGTGTACACTGTACCCAGTGTATAGTCTTTTAGCCCTCACCCGCCTCCCACCCTTTCCCCCAGTCTTGTATCATTCATATGCCTTTGCATCCTCATAGCTTAGCTCCCACTTATGAGTGAAAACATACGATATTTGGTTTCCCATTCCTGATTACTTTCACTTTCATTATATACTGTATCTCAGTAGTTTATAATCTATATAAATGGACTTTAAAATGTGCAACTTTATTGTACAGGTTGAGCAGCTCTCATTTGAAAATCTGAAATCCTAAATGATCCAAAATCCATAATATTTTCAGTGTGTACTTGATACTCAAAGTAAATGCTCAATGAAACAGGTCAGATTTTGGATTTTCAGATTAAGGATGTTTAACTGGTAAGTATAATGCAAATATTTCAAAATCTGAAAAAACATCTGAAATCTGAAACACTTCTGGTTCCAAACATTTAGGGTAAGGGACATTCAGCCTGTATCCTATTTTGACATAAACTAATATGTTTTTCTGGCATTTTAAAGATAGCAACACATCTTTGAACATCCTTCCATTGAGGAACGGATCAGTTTTTCATCCCCTTGAATCTAGGCTGACCTGTGACTGTTTTGTTGAAGATATTACAGAGGAAATGATGCCATACCAGTTCAGGACTTACCCTTTAAAAGGATTGGCAGCTTTCAGCTCAGTCGCTTGGAGCCCTGAACTGTTTTAGAAGAAGGCTGACTATTCCTATGTGAGAGACCACATAGAAACTAAAAATACTTGGAAGAGGACAGGGGCTTAGTTGAGCCCAACCTTCCAGCCAGCTCCAGCAGGGTGGCAAGTATGAGAGTGAGGATATCTTGGAGCCTCAACAACTTGTGCTATCCAATAGCCTTAGGCCACATGTGACTACAGAGCACTCAAAATGTGAGTAGTTTAAATTGAGATGTGCTGTAAGAGTAAAATAGATACTGGATTTCTTTTTTTTTCTTTTTCTTTTTTTTCTTTCTTTGAAATGGAGTTTTGCTCTTGTTGCCCAGGTTGGAGTGCAATGGCATCATCTCAGCTCACTACAACCTCTGCCTTCCAGGTTCAAGTGATTCTCCTGCCTCAACCTCCCAAGTAGCTGGGATTACAGGCATGTGCCACCACACCCAGCCAATTTTGTATTTTTAGTAGAGACGGGGTTTCTCCGTGTTGGTCAGGCTGGTCTTGAACTCCGGACCTCAAGTGATCCGCCCGCCTCGGTCTCCCAAAGTGCTGGGATTACAGCCACAGTGCCCGGCCACATATTAGATTTCTAAAAATATGTTTTAAAATCTCATTAAGAATTTTATATTATGTTTAAATAATATTTTAGATATACTGTATTAAACAAAATAGGCTATTAAAATAATTCCACTTACAATTTTTATATTTGGCTATTAGAAAATTTAAAATTACTCTTTCTCTCTCTATATATATGTTTGCATCATTGGACAGCACTTCTCTCAACCATCCCAAACATCAGCTAAAAACCCGATGATTACAGTTGATATTACTTGAGCCATTCAGCTGAGCTATTTCTGAATTTTTGACCCACATAACCTGTGAGATAAAATAAAACAGTATTGTTTTAAGCTATTAGGTTTTGGAGCAGTTTCTTACATAGAAATAGATAACTGAATGACATACGTAAAAATACTAAGTAATTCATAGAAATTATGTTCAACCTCTTAGAATTTAGAAGAAAGAAATGTGCTTGACCCAAGCAACATTTTCACAGCCATGGTTAATAAATTGCAACCTAATGCCTAACTTTTTCCTACCTATTTGTAGCAAATATGGAGTCTTAAATTTATTGATTTAAAAATTTGTCTTTGATAAAAAAAACTCTTTTTTTAACTACTGAAGAGAACACATAGGAAAAGAAAGAAAGTGTAGAAAATTAAAACCAGTATTTTAATTGGTTCTATTCATTTCATCAGGGAACAGAAACAGGAGATCCCAGTGCTTCATTATTGGTTACATTATTTGCATTAACATTTGCAATAACCAATTGAAATGTCAAAAATAATCTTTATCCAGGAGTCTTAAATCAGAAAAATGCAGATTAACTATTAGGAATACTATTTTCTCGTTAGGCAATACTGAGTAAACAACATAGCTTCTATGAATCCATTTTCTTATTCACATAAAATAAATGACAACATATTAATTACCTATTGAATTATTGTGAGGATTAGAAGAGCTAATATATGTAAAGTACTCATCTCAGGGCCTGGCACAGGGTAAATGCTCTGAAAGTGAGAGATTTAATAATAATGCATAGGGTAATTACATATGAAAGATTAAAATAGTAGAGTTGTCCTGTCTCAAAAAAATTACATACTTGGTTATGGCATAATTATTGTAACCCTAGTTGTTGTGCAAATGTTATAAACTTGGCTGCCTCTTACCTATCTCTTGATTACACAGCTGGAGCATCCTGCATGATTCTATAGCGCTCAACAGGTGTCTGCCAAGCAGACAGACTACAGACCCCTCGGGTCGCATGATGCTGAGCCTCCCCTTGGACACATGAAGATTAAGTTAGTCAAGCATGGAGATTCCTCCCTCTTCCTCACAAACCCCAGATGTTTGGCATCTTCCCAATATCCTAAGACCTCCTGGACTGGGAACAAAATGAGCGCAGTGAAAGAGGAAGCAGTTTTAGTGAAAGCACCACAGGGAACAAACCAATAAAAAAGCAGGGAACTCAGCACAAGCCTGATTTATGTCACTGTGTTTTCCTACTCTCAGCCCCATTCCCCCAAACTCCCAGCAAACACACAAGCACACACAGGTACACACATGCACATACACAACACACACACGCACACACACATGCCTTCTGCCAGCAGCTCTCTTTCTCACTCTCACTTTTCTTTTCAAATGCTGGCATTTGAAAAACTCCCCTATTTTGTTTCACCCTCCTTTTCTGCCTCCCTAAAGAGCTTCTGAAGAGGAGTTTTGATGGCGTGTCTAAGTGCTAATAGATTTGGCAGTGTGAAGCTGTTGCTTGAATCTCATTCCCTGAGGGTGCTTTTCTCTTTTTAACAGTTAAGAAAGAATTGATCTAGCCTCTGTTTTAGTCTCTGTTTCTAAACAGAAAGAAAGAAAGCAAAAGAAAGGAAGGAAGGAAGGAAAGAAGGAAGGGAGGAAGGGAGGGAGGGAGGGAGGGAAGGAAGGAGGGAGGGAGGCAGGGGCATACAACGTAAAAGCAAAAACATTTTTAAGACGATCCCTTTTTCAACAGCTGGGGGCAATCCAGTGTATTCAGTTGTGTTAGTTCTGTGTCGGTCAGTAGGAAAAACCATGCAGAAGTGATGATTTAGTTTTCTTGGTGGGAACACAGGGGAACCTAGCTGAAAACAATGGTTGTGGGGTCTTGAATGGACAGGCAAGTCCGGTAGTCAGAAGCAGATTTTGATTAGAAACAGAGGAATTTCTTCCAGGAAAATACATTGTGTCTTCATGACAAACCAAAAATAAACCAAATGTTCTGAAAACTGCCCTTTAAAAAGAAAGAACAGATTGTTCAATTCAAACACTTTCCTGAAGCAAATTGTTGCAGGCTGCACAGCCGCCTTCAGTACCAGCTACCCCTCGATCCTCCCCAGGGCCGATATGAGGGGTGCATGAGAGACATGTGCATGTGGAGGACTCCACCATGATGCCTGGCTCCCATTGGACTGTCCCAGAGCGGTGTGATGGCAGCTGGGGTTAGTGTTATCTGTCCTGAAAGGGCATTCAACTCAGTTGGCAGAGAACACTCACACACATGGGGAAGCTGAGCCATCAGTGCAAGAGTTAATGCCTGTTTGCAATAATACTAAGGATGTCGCATTCATATACACTCAATGAGCAATAAAGGAATCATAGCAATATGCTCTCACAGGAGATAATGGAGCCACAGGAGATAAAGGAGGATGTCCTGGAAGAGGGGGAACTTTTTTTAAGCCAAGGGAGAAAACCGCTGAAAATTAAATCTTTGCATGCAGCTGTGCAGATCTAAAATCTGTGCTTTTAAAAAGTATACTCTGTGGAGTAGCAGTCCACATCAAAAGGTCACAGTTTAAAAGTTTTGTATTGTGCTTGGGTTATCCCTTAAGATGTTATTTATAGCATCACAAAAGAACAAGAGTAAACTGCAATTTACTATTTTTGGAGCATTTTTTTTTTGTTAGGCATTTGAAGGATGAGATGCACAGTGCCTAAGAGTGTGTCACAGTAGCAATTTCCACTTTATGCAGAATTAATACTCAATTACTTATCTGCTTACCTGGACCTTGAATGAATAATAGATTCCTAATAAAGGGTTTTTGAGCAAACGGATAGATTGGATGCATTTATGTTATAGCAGCCATAACAGCAAAAGAAAATCAAACACTTACAAAACAGGAGTCAATCAAGTTTTAACTAGAGGAGCCACCAAAGTATCATACAGTGGAGGAAAAACTCAAATGCTCTGCGCCAAGCTCCTGTCATGCCAATTGTACGTGTTTGTGTGTATGTAGGGTAGCTAGAGTTGGATGTGTGATCATCCCTAAAATTCATTTGGTGAAGAAAAATACATTTTATTTGAAATCATTGTCTATTTTTTATTCCTGCCAATATTTTGTATAACATAGAAGTCTGCCCCAGACTGTACACAAATAATGATGAAGGTCACAGGTCTAAATATACTATCTTGGTTCAATAGTGAAAAGAGAATTTTTTCCTAGTGAGATTATTTTTTTCTTTATGAACTTTGTATTAATTTAGGACTTAGACCAATAATACATTGAATAGCAACTTTTTATATTCCTATAAATTGTGATATGCAGCTTCATAATACGTTGTAAATAACCAAGCATCACTCACTAGATGGGGGGAAATGCTTTTTATCATAACCACAAAAGACACATTATGTCTCTCTGAAGCCACGGAAATTTTCCAGCTGCTGAAAGCTGTTGGCACAATGCAATGCACCTTAGCAATGGAAGCATCCCCTCTCCCCTCTCCTACTTAGACCCAGCAAAGGCCATCTGCTCATTGTTCTTGTCTTTGGGGTTCTCCCTGTGACCTGCAAAGAAGGTTCTCCATCCACATATCAATCTCTCTCTAACCCTCATTTTCTGATTTCTCTGGTACAGTCAGAATTGTCCCCGGAGAGCTCTAACGCACTACATATCTGATGCTTAAAAAAGACCTCTTCATCACATGGCTTCAATAATGGTGGCCTAACGGGAGCCCAGGCACCCTGTCCCATGCTCAGGTGAGTTAGAGAATGCTCCTGCAAGAATACTCTACATGCTGGGTACACTTGGGAAGCTCAGGGCATAAACCTCAGAACAGCTCTAGACATCCTGGGAAAGGCTGAGAAGACACAAGCCAAAACAAGCATGAGGTCATCTTCAAATTTTTTTACTTCTAAAAGAGAAAGTATCTCTTTCCCTTTCTTTAAACATGCTATTACAGTGCTGTACTATTTGTTTTTTACCACACACACACAAATATTGCCCATATCTAAATATACATCTTGCCCAAACACACAATAAATGGAGCTAAAGTTTCTTTTTAGCAAATTACAGGCTCTAGCTATCTATGACTCAGTCCATGGAGATCAGGTTGCTGCGTCACGAGGCAGCTTTTTGCCCTTTGCATGCCATGTACTGGGTGGTATGTGCTGTGTGTACAAAAGGAGACTCTTTGATGCTACGAATACTGATCTCTGTGCTCTGGCATCAATGTCTCTCTCCCGGCCTTGGGAGAACTCCATGCCATATGGTGTGCTACTCCCCTGGGCTCTGAGCATAGGGCTATAGTTATTACAAGGGAAAAACATTAACAAGCATTGCAAGGTGATGACAAGGTTACAGAAGGCAGAGGGTCTTGAATGTGGTGGTGACAGATGGTTGTCTAAAGACCCCTGAAGGAATCAGAGAATATCCGTAGACCCTTGGCTCCCTAAAGTCTTCCCTTGAGGGTCTTTGTGGAGATCTGTTTTTCTCACTCCTTCATTACCCACTTTTAATTTGACGTAATTTCTGCCAATTTCCTTTCCTAGCACTGCATCGTGCAATGCAGTAGCCATTAACCACATGTGGCTATTTCAATTTCAATGGAAATCAATTAAAAATAAATAAAATTTAACCAGCTCAACCACTCTAACCATATTTCAACTGTTTAATGGCTAATGCCGCTACTAACAACAGTATGGACAACAGAGATTAACACTATTCTAGAATAAAACTCCCCATTTCCACAGCTTCAGTCATGATCCATATTGGAATCACTGGGGACTCATGTCTTCTGGCATTCTTGATCTTCCATCTGTAGCCTCTATCTTTCTTCATTTTCACCCTTACCCTTCTCTTCACCCTATGTAGCTAGTCTAATCCATACACATTTTTCTCAAGTTTTGAATTGTTATTATTGAAAACATTTTCTTTTCAAAACACTGCAGTGCTACCCATGACTAAGTTTCTGAATGGTGATTCACAAGTGTTAGCTTTTGCTTCAAAGACCACAATATTGATTACTCAACAATTTAAGACATGCTTTTAAGGCAAAAGTATGATCATAATTCTTCAATATTTAATAATGGACTGGCTAGCTTTAGATTCAGCAATATTAAATTATCTAAGGTCAATGTCCCTTTAATTTCCTTTGAGAAGTGATTAAAGCTACCAGAATGTTACCATTCCAGGAAGGAGAAAATATATTCACTAATAATAGCTAATGTTTATCGAATGCAGAATCGATGTCAGGCATTGAGTAACCACTGAGTGCTCCACCAGATTGCCTCTTTTCAACCCACAGAGATCTTTTGATGTAGATGTTATTTCTATTTTACAACTCATCAAACTAATGCTCAGAAAAATTATATAACATTCTCAAAATAACAGAGCAAAGTGACAAAAACAGGATTTAAACTCACATCTTTCTCACTACGGAGTCCCAGTCCTTAAACTTGATGCAGTTTTCCCTCTTCAGTATGGTGTACTTTGATATTCCTAGCTTTTTTACTTATTATCTCCTTTGCTTCTCCAAGAAGTCTTATGAAGTAGTGTGGGCCTCATATTAGTGCCTGATACACAGTATCTGATGAGTAAAGCAGTGTGTCAATTTTCTTTTCCCAACTTGCAAATGACCAAACTGAAACTTAGAGAAGTTAAAGGTATAGGGACACAGAGACAATAAGATGTAGTGCTGAAAATTGCACCTGTATCTCCTGATTTCACTAGTGCTAAATTACTCTCAATCATAAATAAATAATTTCATTACTCTCAATCATAAATATATAATAGATGTTATCTCAGGAATTTCCTCCTACTGTCAATAAGGATTTCTAGTTCCAGAAAAGATGGTAAGCTTGCACACACTGCTGGCTTCTTCCCCTGAACCCACCCTGGAAAAGCCACAGAAGTGAAGAGGTTAAGTATTCTGAATATCACAGAACACTCATGAGAAACACTTGAGGAGGCACTGGAGCTGGCCCAGGACAAAACTACAAAAGCAAGAGACGCATGAGGTCTGGTCACGTCTGGGAATCCTCTACTCTCTCCATCTCTCCATACACACATTGTCAATTACGAGTCTCAGAGAATAGCATCATGGTGAAGAGGGGCACATGGGAGAGTTAGTGAGGTTTGTCTGGAGCAGAGCCCAGGGAAGAAAATGAGTATTTGTGGGGCTCTGATGGCAAGACCAGAGGTTCCACTGTCCTGAGGCACCAAAGCTAAACCTCCTATGGAAGAGAACAAGCTGCGACTTCAGAGTGTTTTCCTTCTCCCAGACCCATATTGTGAGCCAGGAGTAACAAAGAATTCTAAGAGGAATAAAACTCAAAGGGAAACAAATGACAACATTGAGAAGCACCAGTTTTGTAAAGGGCAGGAAACTAAACAACCTAGCAGGAGTTACAGAATGAATTTACCAGATATAACAGGAGTTTCAAGTAAACATAAATAAATATCTTTGGGGATGTAAGAAAGGACACTAGAAGCAAGTGACAAGTGCACAAAAAACAGGGCATTCAACTGGGGGTATTAAGTGTGAAAATGTAACTGTTGAAGTAAATAATGCAAATGATGCATTGAGCAGCAGAATGTACAGAAAAAATAATATTTTACTTCCCTGGAGGGTACAGTTGAGGAACTCTCGGGGCAGGCAACATGGAAGGATTAAGTGACTTGAAACATGAGGGAAACGTCAGAAGACGGGAGGAGAGGAGTGGACACATTGATAGATATCTGATGGGAACTCCAGAAGAAAAGCATTAACAAGTTGGGTTCAGATATCTAAGAAATGTATACTTCAAATGTCCCAGACTCGAACAGGATCAATGAGAAACATCAGCTACTAGACACATTGGAGTAATATTTAGAAAATCAGTGACATAGATAATTCTAAATGTTTCTTGGGGAGAATAAGAGGTCACTTCAAAGGAACATCAGATTTCACAACTGCAACACTAACTGGAAGAAAACAAGGTTGTAATAATTTCAAAGGATTCAAGGCAAAGAACTAAGCTACTATCTAAATGTGAGGATAAAATAAAGATATTATCACACACACAGCCTCACACAGTTAATCATGCAAAGATTCTCTGAGAGCACTCTTGGCAAAGTTCTTCAGAAAGAAGAAGAAGCAATGTGAAACAAAATATAAGATGACTAGAAATTTAAGACTTTCATTATTGTTCAAATAGGCAATGATCAAAACATGTGTATATAAAATGCTAAAAATACTTTAACATGAACGCGGGAGAGACTACGAGAAAGATGCTATCAAGAATTTGCCTTAGTTGAGAGGAAAGCATAATTACTGAGAAGGGTTTGAACATGTCAAGAAAAATAAACAATGTGGCAGTGAGGTAATTACCATAATATTAATGAAATGTTAAAAAAACAATAAAACTATAGATTCAATTGAAGGTTAAAAACTGGAAGAAAGAGACGCTATGTTTTAAACAAAAATATAAAATGAAATAGTAGAAATTGTTTTTAAATGACAGCTATTACCAAAAAAAAAAAAAAAACAAAAACAAAACAAACAAACAAACAAAAAAAAAACTTAAAACCACAAACACAAAGATTCAGATTGAATACAAATGAAAAAAATCAAGATTTTATTTAATAGGAGCAAATTTAAACAAAAAGTCAGAAGCAGTTTAAAAATAACAGGGGAGAAAAACATAGCCATGAAATACGAACCCAAATATATCCAGTGAAAGAAATTTAACATAAGACAAAATAAGATTTAAAGCTTAAAAAAATCAGTAAAGAAAAACAAGACTGTTAAATGTTAGTAAAAGTCCAATCTATCAGAGTTTATGACCTTAAGACTCTATGCACTTACTGAAATATAGTTTCAACAATTGATAGAGTTACAGGGGAAATTTTAATGTATTTATAAAAGATGGGATTTTTAATAAATTCCTCTTGAAAAGTAATTGACCAATAGTAAAAATAATTTTAAAAGGCACAGAAGGGAACAAGTTAATGTACTTGAATTAACAGATAAAGAGAACATTTTACATCCTATAAACAGAGATTATATATTCTTCTTGGATGCAAAGAAAGCAATCACAAAAACCAAGTATGTACTAACCAAAAAGAAAACACAGTAAATTAAAAAGAATTAATAGCAAATAACTATGTCTTCTGATAATCCAGAAATAATAGAAATCATTAATAATGATAAGCTAAAAAGCTTACTATGTGCCTGAAATTCAAACACACATAAAAATCACAAAATCAAAAGTTAGAACAAACACTGAATTAATGAAGCATTATAATGAAAAAATTAAAAATATTTATCTCTGAATGATAATAAAATCACCGTAGGTCTATATGTGAAGAAATAGAGAATTATTTGAATGGAAATGTATAGCTTAACTTGGAAAACAAGAAAGAATGGCAGGAACAAAACTGGCCAGAAAAAGAGCAACTAAATAAAGCAAAACAAGGAAGAGAAAAAAAAAATACGGTCCAAAATTGAAAAAGAGAACAAAAATACAACAATAGATATAATTAACATAATACAAATGGGATTCTTTAAAAAGACTAATAATTTAGATACACTCTGTCCTCAAGAAAAGAATAAGAGAAGATACATAAAAACAAAATAATCACGTAAGGGGGTGTTTATATATGTTATAGACATCTTAAAATAGGGAAATAAATGAACCAGTAACCAGAAATGTAGGTCAAAAAGCTATCTATCATACTCTTACTCCCTCTCCCATTCTCAAACTAACTGCTAAAGGTAGATTTTTTTTTTTTTCATCTAAGTTGGACCAAACTTTCCAGGAACGACTCACCTTTACATTATAGTCATTCCATAAAATGGAAAAAGAGAAAGCTGCCAAACTCATTTGATGACACTATTACAATCTTGATGCCCAAACTATGTAAGAATAGTTTAAGAAAAAAAAAATTGTTGGACTATTGCACATAAATGCAAAGTTAAATAATAGACTGCACAAACTAATTATTTATGAAAATAAATACATCATGCTAACTTATATCTTATCCCAGGAGTTCAAGAATGATTTAACTACAACAAAAAGTCTTTTAAAGGAGGAAAACCACATGGTAATCCTAATAAATATAGAAAAAACACTCGAAATGCAAACTTATTTGGGACAAAATCTCTTAAACTCAGAATCTAAGAACTAAAAACCACATCAAAACCTCATTTTTAGTGAAGAAACCATAGAAACATTTTAAATAAGTTTCAGTGTAACTGGTGGTCAAAGATAAAAGATATATAAAAAATGGGCAGAATAAAGATTAGAAAAGAATAATAATAGAATAAAGATAATTGGCCAGGCACGGTGGCTCACGCCTGTAATCCCAGCACTTTGGGAGGCCGAGGCGGGTGGATCACGAGGTCAGGAGATCAAGACCATCCTGGCTAACACGGTGAAACCCCATCTCTACCAAAAAATTAGCCGGGTGTGGTGGCATGTGCCTGTAATCCCAGCTGCTTGGGAGGCTGAGGCAAGAGAATCACTTGAACCCAGGAGGCAGAGGTTGCAGTGAGCGGAGATCACACCACTGCACTCCAGACTGCGTGACAGAGCGAGACTCTGCCTCAAAAAAAAAAAAAGAAAGAAAGAAAATCATCATGGGTGCTGTGTGCAGGATCAATAGTATTTCTCCACAATCAGTAATAGTCAAATGGATCTTTACTGAGAAAAACTTTCAAATTCTATTGAAGAACATAACAGGAAAATCTGAACTAATAGAGTATATATGTGTTTCATGGATAAGATACTTGAAACTATAAAAGTTGTCAATTCCCCATAAATTATTTAATTGGATTAAATCAATTAGAATAAATATCACAGTGGAACTCTGCAGGGAACTTTTCTATTGATTCTAAAAAATACATGAAATAATAAATTTTCACAAATAATTAAGATCCTTTTTCAGAAATAAGAGTAACAAGGTTAGTTCAAGCATGGAAAGATGTAGAACAATGGAAGAAGATAGTGATTCCAGAAGCAGACTCAGAACTTGGTATACAGTAGATGTGTCACCATGAATCACTTGGGAAAGTATGGATTATTAAAAGTACAGTATTGACAACACTGGCTGATATATAGTATTACAGTTGATTCCTACCTCAGAAATCATCCCAAAAGAAACTTCAAATTCGTAAAATACCTGAATATGAAAGGTAAAAACATCTAAACACAACTGAACAATAAGAAGACAGGAAAAATATTTAAATTATTTTTAAATATCTGAAATATTTAACTTCTAATTTGAGAGATATTTCAAAATGACTTTTAAAAAGTTTATTTACGGATCTGTTCAAGGCTACAACATTTTCTTAGTTTAAGACTTTTGAAAACCACATTGAGTTTATTTAATCAGAGCATCTATCACGTCATAGGATCCATCATGACTGCTTTGTGCTGGTCGCCCAGAGCCTCAGAGGTGTATGGAGGTGAGAAGAGCTCTCTGCCCTCTTCCCTGCCCTCGTGCAGTTGAAGTGCTGCCCACAACCACCTCAGCAGCAGTTCTCTTGGGAAAATAATGGTAGGAATGTGTGAGGTGAGAGTCTGTCTCTGATTCTAAGTGAGTTTAGCATCTTATTATACATATATTAGCCTTTGTAGTTATCATATTGGCAAAATTTAGAGATTTGAATAATAGCAAGTGCTGGGTAGGATGTGTGGAAAGAAAATATTTAGGAATTGAAGGTGAAAGTATAAACTGGTATAGCTCAGCAAAAGAGAAATCTAAAAATACCTAGAGAAATTAAGTATGAATATAATCTAACAATTTCATCCCTAGGTCTAGTCTAGAGAGATTCTTATTCAAATCTACCATGAAACATACAGACTAATATCTGTAGCATTGGTAATGGTAGCAAGGAGTTGGAAGCAACATAGGTATTCATCAGTGGAGAAAAAGATAATTAGTGTAATATATACTGTCAATAGCATATTCTGCAAGAGTCAGAAATAATGAACTTATTATTTAACTTAAAGCAACATGGCTGGATCAGAAGCTTTTGAAATAGAAAAGAAAGGGGGTTAAAAGCAGGAATAGGTCCATGGCACAGCACAATTTATGTAATTTAAACACACACACAAATATCCTATTTTCATGGATATATCTACATGAATCTGCATAGATATATAGGAGATGGATTGGAGAGAGGCACCTTAAATATATAAGGGTGGAGAAAACCAAAATATAGACAAACAAAAGAAGTACCTGCAGAAACATATGACAAAGATCTATCATATGGTTAACTCCATTCCATGCCCCCAAGGTTAAAAAATAAACTCAGAAGACAGAACTACTAAATGTTGAAAAGCTTCCATCTTCAATATGGAACCAAGGCAGCATAGACTAGCAGGTAAAAGAAGGAAATGTGTATCCAGACTTCCTGGGGTCCAAGCCCAGCTCTGCAAGGGAGACGAGTGGCTTCATGCCTTGGTTCTATCATCTATGAAAAGATAGATGATAATAGCACCTATGACACAAGATTGCTGTGAGGATCAAATAAGTTCATATTTGCAAGACAGAGTAGTATCTGGCATAGAATGTTTGATTTTAAAATGCTTAATACATTTTATTACCTGTCTTAATTGAACCCCTGATAGTACTTCACAGTGTTGGAAGCAGACATATAAATACTTTCTAGAAATGGACTACATCTCAGAGCAACAAATAGCACACATATTGAAAGAATGATTAACATAATGGCCTTGCAAACTTATAGGATAATGGGACCTCCAAATTTGAGAAAGGAGTAGACAATGTGTTTCACTGAATCATCACGCTACATACTTTGGCCCTTTGTCTTTTTGACAGTTTCTAAGGGAAAATATGTTTAAAATATCACCAAAAGACTCACAAACTGAGGTGCTTATAACTTATTATACCTATTTCTAACAGAGCAAGTCTAATCTAAAAACTTAGTATTCAGTTCAGCATTTATCAATAATGGCCCTCAACTAATAATTTTTAGTTTGTGAGTGATTTTTAAAATAGCACTTGTCTCTCCACCTTGTATCATTACTGCCCCCAGTGCAAATGCATGCATGGACACCAGTGGTCTCACTCTCTGTCCCATCCCACCACCACCACGGGCACAAATGTGTGCATGTAGGTTGTATCCACTAACACTTCATCACTATGCTGACACCACTGCCAGTGCAAATGCATACACAGAGGCCAGTGGTCATGCCCCCTGCACTGTAAGACCACCACCACTTGTGTAAATGTGGCACAAAAGCCGGCAGTCACACACTTGCCAGTGCCCCACCACAGCCAAGAAGCATGCACCCCACCATGCTGCCACTGTTACTGGCATAAGCGAATTAGCACAGATCCCACTGCCACCGATCTGATGAAGTGCTTGAATAGGCACCACCCATTGGAGTGTTGTGGCCAGTAGTCAGGGAACACCTTGGACCCTCCAGTGCAGTAGGCTCCTGACCTTGAAGGGCCAGAAAACAAAGCTGGCGCCCAGTACCAGCACCCCTGAGTTACTAAACTGAGCCTTGGCCCCCTGAAATCTTCTAGAAGCCACACCAGTCAACTGAACCCACCTTACAATCAAAACCCAAGGGCATCAAAGAAGATAAAAGCAAAAAGCAAGCAAACAAACAAACAAAAACAAAAACATCCAAAGGACAGCAGCTTCAAAGAATGAGGAAACATCAGCCAACACAGATGAGAAAGAACCACCAGCACAAGAACTCTGGAAACTCAAAAGCTAGAATGTCTTCTTTCCTTCAAACAACTACACTAGTCCCTCAGCAAGAGTTCTTAACTGGGCTGAGATGGCTCATCACAACACGGATAGGAACAAAGATCTTAAAGATTCAAGAGAAGTTGAAACCCAATCCAAGGATTTTAAGGAATAAAATAAAATGATGCAAGAGATAAAAGACAAAATGGCCATTTTAAGAAAGAACCAAGCTGATCTGACACATCTAAAAAAAAATTACTTCAAGAATTTCACAATATAATCACAAGTATTAACAGCAGAATTGACCAAGCCGAGGAAAAGTTCCAGAACTCAAAGACCAGCTCTCCAAAATAGCTAAGTCAGACAAAAATAAGGAAAAAACAATGAAGAATAAACAAAACCCCAAGATATATAGAATTAGCTGAAGATACCAAATCTATGACTCATTGGCATTGCTAAAAGAGAGGGAGAGAGAGGAAGCAGGAAGGAAAACAAATTTTGGGGTATTTTCCATTAAAATTCTCACAATGTAGCTAGGGAGGCCAACATTCAAATTTAGGAAACACAGAGAACCCTTGCACAATACACAACACAAAAAGACAAGCCCCAAGACACATTATCATCAGAGACCCCAAGGCAAATGTGGAAGAAAAAAATATTAAAGGCAGCTAGACAGAAGGAGCAGGTCAGCTCTAAAGGAAATTATATCAAACTAAAAGTGGACCTTTCAGCAGAAAACCTACAAGCCAGAACAGATTGGGGGCCTGTATTCAGATTTCTTAAAGAAAAGAAATTCCAACCAGGAATTTTACATCCCACCGAACCAAGCTTATAAGTGAAGGAGAAATAGGATCCTTTTGAGACAAGCAAATGTTAAGAGAATTCATTACCACCAAACCTGACTTAGAAGAGGTCCTGAAGGGATTGCAAGTATGGAAATGAAAGACCGCTACTGACCACTACAAAAACACACTTAAGTATATAGACCATTGTCACTATAAAGAAACCACACCAACAGGTTTGCCTAATTATCAGCTGGCAAAACAATAACAGGATCAAATCCACACATATCAACATTAACCTTGAATGTAAATGGGCTAAATGCCCCAATTAAAAGACACGCAGAGGCAAGTTAGATAAAGAAGCAAGATCCAATTGTATACTATCTTCAAAAGACTCATCTCACATGCAATAACACCCCTATGCTCAAAGTAAAAGGATGGAGAAAAATCTACCAAGCAAGCGGAAAACAAAAAAAATAGCAGGAGTTGCTATTCTAATTCCAGACAAAACAGACTTTAAACCAGCAATAATCAAAAAAAGACAAAGAAGGGCACTACATAGTGATACTTCAACACGAAGATCTAACTATTCTAAATGTATATGCACTCAACACAGGAGCACTCAGGTTCATAAAGCAAGTTCTTAGGGATACATGAAGAGACTCAGATAACCATACCATAATAGTGGGAGACTTCAACCTCCCACTGACAGTATTAGACAGATCGTTGAGGCAGAAAACTAACAGAGATATTCAGTATGTGAACTCAACACTTGACTCAATGGACCTAGCAAACATCTACAGAACTCTCTACCCCTAACAAGAGAATATGCATTCTTGAAATCTGCACATGACACATAAAACTCTAAATCAGCCACACAATCGGCCATAAAATAATTCTCAAAATTAAAAAAAAGGCCCCACAAAATCATACCAACCACACCCTTGGACCACAGCACAATGAAAAGAGAAGTTAATACTAAGAAAATTGCTCAAAATCGTACAATTACATGGAGTGAACAGTACCTTCTGAACCTGGGTTTCTATGGATACATCTGTGGGTTCTTAAAGCAAAAGACAGCAAGATTCTATTCCACCATAAGTTTCTCATTTTCTCTCATCAGGCAGCCCTGCCTATGCTAGACCTCAGGGCACTATGCCCACCCTCTGTGTATTGTCTTCCTTTTGCCCAGTTTGAGTCCTCACATTACAGTTAGAATCTCACCTGAGGAAGACTTCTAAATGCCAAGATGGGGTCCTCAACTCTTGTGTGCTTATCTGGCAAGGACCTCTCAGGACAAGTTTAACTCCCATGCAGCTTATCTCTCCTCTGCCTCAGTCTTTCTCCTAACCTGGACTTCCTGACACTGATGCCAAGACTCTGTTCCTGTCTTTTCATGCATTGCGTTGACCTGGCTCCAAGCGTGGCTTCTCTTGGTGTACTACATGGCTCCCATGCTGTCCTCATCCTGGGCCCAGCCACGCCTACTAGTGTTCATCGTCTGGGTGTCATACAAAAGCTTTCTCCTCTCTCCTCGATGGGACTGTGACATGTGACATTACACTCTGTGCCTTTTGCTTGTTTTATTTTGTTGCTTGTAGAAGATCTGTGGATAAGACAACCACAGAGGTGAATGTGTTCTCTCTATCTTTCATAAAACTATAGTTCAAAATCTTGTCCACCGTTTCTAATTAAGAACTCTTATTGTGATGCAGTAGACACTCAGGGATGAAACTCAATGGACTTTTCCAACGTTTAAACTAAGAAAGTGTTGTATCACTGTATCAATTCGTAATACAACTTGTAAAACCTCAATTTAAAATATCTTTCAAATTCGAAGTTATGAAGTATCTCAGATCCCTAAACTGTATATCCTTGCTACTGCAAGCGTGGACTTGAGCCTGTAGCATAAGCACCTTAGGGAGATTGTCAGAAAGGCAGAATGTCAGGCCCCACATCTGACTTATTGAATTGGAATCTGTGTTTTTTTTTTTTTTTCAGGATCCCCAGGTGATTCATGCATGTATTACAGTTTGAGAAATAATGTTTTTTTTTTCACTTTATTCCTTACTAGGAAGGTTCAAATTTAAACATTAACTTAAAATGTAGACATGTAGGAATATAGTATATGTTTATACACTGAAGGGAAAGGATTTCATATTCACAAATGTTTGTGTGCTGCAGACAAAATGTATTTGCGTGCGAGTGTTTGCTGCTCATCCTTCCCATCAACATTTTCACTGAAAAAATTTTATCCACATCCTTAACTTCTCTGCCCACTTTGCCTTCTAAGGAGACTTCTGTCTTTTCCAGTCTAGTTCCTTGACTTTGAAATGTAGAAGCAGAAGAACAGGCCTTGGAAGATAGGAATAAAGAGCAAGAAAGAAAAGGAAAAGAGAACAGCAGTAAAGCAGAATAGCCTCACAGGTTGAGAACTGGGGAAGAGCTGGAGGTAGAGAGGAGGATGAAGGAAGATCACATGTGATCAGCACATTCCAGCCTCAGCCATACCTAGACCAGACGAGAAGCAACAGAGATCAACTGCCAGGGAGCAAGGGGGGGTGGGTCATCGAATCAAAGAGGTGCCAGAGAGGGGAATGACAGCTGTGTGCCCAGACCAGGAGGGCTAGGTTCCGGGCATTGGAAGAGAGAAAGGCAGACCTTTGGAACAGGAACATGATTTGAGGACTGCATTGTAGACACGCACAAGCAGCCTCTGAGCATTACCTCTATAAGAGGGAGGATGCTGAGAGGGGCCAGAGTACACACCAATATAATAACATAGACTGTAACATAGACCTTATATAGAAGGAACTTTGAGGCTGCAAATCATCTCTGTGGATCAGAACACAGTCAAAGAAATTATACTTTGATGCTGTAATTTTAATGCTGCTCTTACCCCAAGCTAGGGATAATTGACTTAAAATTGCAAAGCAGTGATGCTTAAAATGATTTAGTATCAGTCAGTGAAATTGACCAAAATCTAGTACGTCTTATAATACCTATAAAAATATGTGTGTATAGATACATATATATGTGCATACTCACGCATTATATATAGTACTTATATATGAATTATAATTGCCTATATATAATATAGGCATATATGTATGTTATTTATGTGTACATATACAGTATATATGTGTGTACATATACAGCCCTCTGTATTTATGAGTTCAGTATCCATATATTCAACCAACTGTGGCTCTAAAACAATTGGGAAAAAATATTCCACAAAGTTCCAAAAAGCAAAATTTGAATTTGCCACCCACAGAATGCTATGTTGAATCCAGGCAACTGAAGTGATGTGTGGGCATTGTGTTAGGTATCACAAGGAATCCAGAGATGGTTTAAAGCGTACAGAAGGATGTGCATAGATTATATGCAAATACTACACCATTTCACATCCAGGACTTGAGCATCCACAGATTTTGGTATTTAAGGAAGGAGCTATCCCAGAACCAATCCCCTGTGGATACCGCCAGAAGACTCTATATGAGTGTGTATGTGTGTGATGGGTGTATATCAATATACACACACATATTACAATATATGTGCCTTCTATTTGTAACATTTTTTTATTCAAGAATTCACAGAATTTACAAAATTTCAAATTGCTGCCCCAGTCTATTCACCCTATAAATTGCTGTGAACCCACCTTTAGGCTCTGGAGTGAGTACCCTAAATATATTAGAGTATTGCCAGTCCAAAAACCAGAAAACGTTTTAAAAATAAATGATACTAAGTGTTAGTACCCTGCAGTTAAGATAAACAAGAGCACTCGGGTAATAAGTCACAATATAACTAGGAGGTCATGTATAGAATGATCTCTGAGAAAGTAACATTTCACTGATCTGTCATTTGTTTTTTGTTTTGTTTTGTTTTGTTTGTTTTTTGTTTTTGATACGGAGTCTCTCCCTGTCACCCAGGCTGGAGTGCAATGGCACGATCTCAGCTCGCCGCAACTTCTGCCTCCTGGGTTCAAGCAATTCTTCTGCCTCAGTCTCCAGAGTAGCTGGGATTACAGGCATGCATCACCAACCCCGGCTAATTTTTTGTATCTTTAGTAGAGACGAGGTTTCACCATGTTGTCCAGGCTGGTGTCATTTGTTTTAAATTGGTGATCTCAGGTTAAAATCCAAATGACTTTCTAGATGCTTAAATTATGTATATACTAAACTTGAATGGAGAAGTGATTTTGACCACATAAATCACTCTGCTTAGTGATCACTTTCAATTGCAATTCAACTTCTAAATCAGTCACTCTTCATTATTTGAGGAATCACAGTGTCCTCATGGTGGTCGTCACACTAGAACTACAGATTCATAGGTATTCAGACTGGCATATGGTTGCCAGGGGTGACTGAAGGCATTTCATTCCTTAATGTCATATAGGCTTTAATTTTATACATTTTTATTTCAAATGTTTACACAGTTGTCTTAAATTGCAATTTGTTAGACTGATCCTTCCTTCTGCACCAGAGAAAAATCGTTTCAAGATACTTAAGAATGCCTCCACAATGCCTCCGCCTTCTGTTCCAAACCTCATATGGATTAATTTCCAAGTTATAAGGAAATTGATCCACCACCTCTAAAAGTTATACTTCCCACATTCTCACAAGATCTAGCACTGAACACATATGCACACACACACTTTTATCATTTTGTTATTACTTTGTGATAACCTGTCATTAGACTCCCACATTGGGTTTGTTATATAACTTTCATGAATTACATAATGTACTGAAAGCTATTATTGCAAAATGGACAGTGTGTCTTTTCATTCCCACCTGTGATTCTTAAGTGAGGGTTCAGAACAAACATTACTCCCTCAGTTTTCTGTGAAGGATCTACAAATAGGATCTTTATTCTTGCAGTTCAATTCTTACATTTTAAAATTCCATGTTTTTAGGTGAGCAGGTTCATAGCATTTTCCTCAGGACCATTCCTATTAATATCTAAAATATCAAAAAGCTATAATTAAAATTTAAATATATAAAATAATAACAAAAATATTAAGTAGATTACACTGAGACTCAATGTTATTCCTTGTTTCAGTTGGCATGTGAGACTTTGAGATGGTTTTTAGTCTTTCCACTTTCCCTGGGATGTAGTTCATGCTCTCATCCACCACGCACCCCAGATCTATGAAGGCACATCTTGCCTGGTCGGGGTGATCCCAGGGATCTCCTGCATGCAATGTGTACAGATTTTGGAATTGAGCATGAAATCTTCTCTGACCCATCCTAGCAGAAGCAATCTCTCTCTCTTTCTTTCTCTCTCTCTCTCTCTCTCTTTCTCTTTCTCTTTCTCTCTCTCTCTCTCTCTCTCTCTCTCTCTCTCTCTCTCTCTCTCTCTCTCATTTTCTCCTCCTTTCTCTCTCTCTTCTGACCAGTCCAACGTATTTGTAATCTGTGTGTGTGTTTCCAGCTGCCCACTCTGGTTTCACATTGCTGTGCCCATGCCAGGGAAGAGGCAGATTTGAAAAATATTTCTAATGATTAACATCTATTCTGTTTCCATCTCTTCCTAGATATCTACAACTTTTATGTTTCAAATATATCTCCAGAGATTTGCTTCTCATCTTCAATGGGCCAAAGTTCCTGACCAACCAGCTAAAATTCCTGTACCACATTATAAACCAGATATGACAGGGTGCCACAAACAGTCTGTATCTCACCAGATGACAACTTTGGAGCAGGATTTGTTTTTCGTTCTCTAAAATAAAATTAATTCCACTAAATTAGCATTAGATGTGCTAAAATTAATAGCACATCTAATGCTAATCACTTTCTACAAATGAGTAAATGCCCAGTACAAGGTATGACCCAGGTGCTTCGCATTTCCCCTTTCATTTTTAAAAGAACAAGAGAGAAGGCATACTTCACTGATGACTTCATAGGGAGACAAAAGAGTTGGATTGTAATGTACAGAGCACAGCACCCCATAATCCCCAACAGACACATACATCCATGCATTCGTAGGCATTTTTACCTCAGTCTTTCTTCGGCTTTCAGCGGTTATGTCCCCCCCATTCCCTCTCCGTTCCCTCCTGACTTTTACTTCCTTGAGTCTCCAGTGTTCTCTATTTCATGGACACTTGCCCTGCACCTTAATAAGTTGAGCTTATTCACCTGGGTAAATAAACTTCTGCATGTGCACATCTAATGCTAATCACTTTCCACAAATGAGTAAATGCCCAGAACAAGGTATGACCCAGGTGCTTCACATTTCCCCTTTCATTTTTAAAACTTCTCAAAAGTAACAAAAATAAAACACCAAAGCACAAGCTTTATTTTCAGTGAAATAGAAACAAGGGTCAAAAGCATGTATTAAAGACAACTAAAAGTAGCCAAGTTTATGCATAGCCCCATAGACAGGGAGCTTGATAGAAACCAATGAAAGATCTCACAATGAGTGAGAAACACCACATCAGAGAAATTGCCACCACCAAATATATACTCACTGAAGGTGAGGGTAGCATTTTGAAGGGCAGAGCCAGAGCTCTTTTCTGCAACAGCATCATAGAAACAGGGCCTCCTACCTGATGGCAGATAGTACTCCCAGATCTAGTTTGGGTCAGAAGAACAGAGAAGACAGGACTCCTTAGTTAATCACACAAGCCTTATTTTTAGTAACTGGTAAAGCTTTGGTATCTGAGAAGATGCCTTATGCATGGACCTTCCATGCACATAGGAAACCTTTGCAAACAGCTTGTCAAAGAAAACCGAATTCATTCAATCACAAGTCATAAAAAGAACTATTCAGCAAGCATACAAAGACACTATAAGGCAGAAAGAATGAGGAGCAAGATTTCTTAAAAGGTGAGGAATATGGCCAGGCACGGTGGCTCATACCTGTAATCCCAGGACTTTTGGGGGCCAAGGCAGGCAGATCACAAGGTCAACAGACCGAGACCATCATGGCCAATATGGTGAAACCCCATTTCTACTCAAAATACCAAAATTAGCTGGGCATGGTAGTGCACACCTGTAGTCCCAGCTACTTGGGAGGCTGAGGTAGGAGAATCGCTTGAACCCGGGAGGTGGAGTTTGCAGTGAGCCGAGAAAGCGCCACTGTACTCCAGCCTGGTGACAGAGCAAGACTCCATCTCAAAAAAAAAACAAAAAGCAAAAACAAAGGTGAGGAGTACTCATAAGCAAAAGTTTTCCATGGAACAATAAAAATGTGGACAAATATTTTGCCTTAAGTTTAAAATAATAGAACTTAATGGCAGAATGATCTCTGTAACAAGAGACCATGAGCTAAAAATGCAAGAATTTAAGGGGAAAATGGTGAGAAGGCAGGAATGGATAAAGTGTGAACTTGCAGAGCTCAGTAAGGAAGCAGAAAATATAACACCTATAAATAAATGAAGTAAAAGTAGGAGAAAAGAGATGAATAAACACAGCAGGAAACATAAAATGGGCATGGAGAATAGAAACAAGAGAAGTGAATAAAACAAAAAACTTCTATTAATGGGTACATATGACAATGAAAAGCAGATGACATACAACATATATTGAATTATACTCCTAGGAGAATAATAATGCAAAATAATGGAATAGAACAAATGCTTCAGATGTAATTTAAGAAAACTTTCCTGATATAAAAGAAAACTTTACTCTGCAAATTGAACTGGCATAACTTGTCAGAGAAAGTTAACTGGAACATAAAGAAACATGTGCAAGATACTTTAATACTTTTCCCATATGCCCCTAGAATACTCGCCTGTGACCCGTACAGGGGCAGCATTTACCCCGAGATAACTTTGCCACAAAATATCTCATTTTTATTACTATTTTCACTTCACTCTAGCATATCAACTTTGAAAATGAAAGACATAATTCTATTTAAAGTATTCTGTTTTTAGTAGTGGTATTTCCATTTACAAAATATAGTAATTCTCGATCGCTAAAAATGTCAAATCCTAGAAGATGGCAGCATTCCTACTCATGATGTTAACATCATTCTCCAATAGTCGTTGGCCAAAGATTCATTTGAGGCATCTGATTTTTCCAAAATAAACCATTCTGATGATTCAGATGATACTGATGTTAGCTCTGTTTAGAAATAATTCCAAGAACAGTTTTAATATTTAATTTCCACATTGAAAATCAGTCAAATTTGCTTCAACCTCAAAGAGTGTGTTTATATAAAATTAAATGAGCGCTGGCAGAAAGCTGCACTTTTTTTTCCTAAATGAGGAAAGAGTTAAAGAGAAAGAGAGAGTAATAAGAATTTCATAAAAGGCCAACTTTATTGCAAGTCTAGAGGCTACAGTAGACAAACAGTTTTGAGCATTCAGGTACTCAGGAAATACTGCTCCCAAAAACCTTTAATAAATGACTACTATGGGCAAGAGTAGTGGCTCACACTTGTAATCCCAGCACTTTGGGAGGCAGAAGTGGGCAGATCACTTGAGGTCAGGAGTTTGAGACCAGGCTGGCCAACATGGTGAAACCCTGTCTCTACTAAAAATACAAAAATTAGCTGGGCGTGGTGCCATGTGCCTATAATCCCAGTTACTGGGGAGACTGAGGCAGGAGAATCGCTTGAACCTGGGAGGGAGAGGGTGCAGTGAGCCAAAATCACACCACTGCATTCCAGCCTGGGCATTAGAGTGAGACTGTCTCAAAAAAATAATAATAATAAATGAATAAAAAGACTACTAGAGGAAGAACTTCAGCCAGCTAATGGTTAAGGAAACTGTGTCAGAAAGACTTAGGGTATGCATTAACCATATTTGATAGTAAAACTAACACTAAGAAAAGCCAGAATATTTGAGTGGCAAAATATAATAGATGTTTTATGCCTTGACATTATAAAAATAATAAAACAAAATTAAGGAGAGAGAGTTGGAAATGGAAAGAATATGTATGCTAATTGCTTCACCTGTAATAGCGGGGATTCAGGAATCTTATAAAGAAGTAAGATAATTGAAATAATATTTAGTATCTGAAGGAATCTAAAAGCCATATTGTAACAATGGTGAACTAAATGATTGTAGAACAACTCTACTGTGAGAACTAGAAAAACTTTAAAAAGAGGTTAAGAAAACAAACAAAACTTTTTTAAGGCAGCAAGGACTTGAGTAGCCAAGATCCAGAAAAAATGAGGATCACTCAAAGGTTGGCTGACATTATTTTTTTCTGTTAAAAAATTTGCTGACTGAATAGACAGGAGACAGATAACAAAATGATAAAGTGACAAATGAGAGGGAAAAAGCTAATCTGAGCTACTGACAGCCTTATAGATTTAGTGTGCAAATATTGAATCTTAGAGTTTAAAGCTTGCTTCAAAGAAAAAATATTGGTGACCCTCTCAGGACTTTAGCTAAACCCACCTCATCAAAGGGTTACACACTGGGAATAAGGATAGCAAATATATAGAACATACCTTAAAGACACTGAAGCTGTGATTAGATGAAGATGAATGGCCTCTGATCTAACTGCCTATAAGCTGCAAAACTAAATCCTCTCTAGGGGAAAATAATAATATTCAGTGTCTCAAATTTTCTCTCTAATTCATCAAATATAATGGCAGGTACTCAATCAAAAATTATTTAACAAACCAGGAGATGAGACTATCTGACCAAATTCCAAGGAAAACTTCAGACAATGAAACAGAGACCTAGATGATAAGACAAGATCTTACAATTAACTTTGGTTGTTATATTCATGATATTAGATGACAAGAAGGAGAAGTTTAGCAGAATACCTGAAATTTAAAATAATTAAATGGAAATTATTAAACTGAAAAATGAAACAACCATTAAGAATCATTTTGCTGGCAGACAAAGCTAGAGACTGAATTCTTGAACTGGAAATTAGATAAGAAGAAAATATCCAGACTACGTTATAGGGAGGAAAAAGAATGGAAGTTAGAGAAAAAACTTTAAAATACATATGAAATGTAGTTTAAAAGCATAGCATATATGTAACAGAAGTAGTAAAAGGAAAGTAGAAAGATAATCATGTGGAAATAAAGAATTAATGACAAAATGCCTTAGACTACTCCCAAGTAGATAAAAAAATCAGACCACAGACTCAAGAAATGTTGTGCACCCAGGTAGAATAAATACAATTGAGCTACTCCAGTGTGTATCATAGTAGAAGTACTGAAAACAAAAAAGAGCACAAACGACAAGGTTAATTGAGTAGGGAAAATAAAATAATAATTTTTTTTGCATTAAATAGTAGAGCTTTAAAATATATGAAGCGAAAATTAAGGAAGTATATAAAATGGAAATAAACATTATGAAAATTGTTGACATACATCAAAAAACAGTTGACGTACATCAAAAAACCAAAAAAGGAAGACGTAAAATCTGTATTTAAATGTGAGACACTATTTGAGTCTAACACTTGCAGAGCATACATTTTTTCAAGTTTATAAGATATATTTGTCAAAATTGATATATGCTGGTTAATAAATGAAATGTCAACAAATGTCAACAAACTGAAATTATGTGTACTATTTTCTCTAACCACAATGGAATTAAGCTAGAAATTAATTTTTGAAACACAAGACTCTAGATATCTTCCCCTCCTATGAAGAAATAAGCAATATCTTTCTATACAACTCATGAGTTCAAATCCATATATACATCTTAATGAAAAGAAAAGATGCATTCAACCAAGCGCTAATGAAAATAAAACATATCAAAATTTGTGAACCCATCTTTCTAAGGTAGTTAATAGCCAAAGATGCATAGATTAGATAAAGAAAAAGCATGAAAATCAAATATTTAAGCATCCATTTCAACGCATTTGTGTAACAGGAGCTAATTCAATGTAAAGAAAGTGGAAGGAAAGAAACAGTAAACAGTAAAAATTAGCAAAATAGAAAATGAATTCACACTTATTCTTTTCACATATTAAAGACTTTTGAAAAGCGTTTTGATGTCTTTTCAAATGCTTCACACATTGAATATGAAGTTTAACTTCACATATTGAAAGTCTTTCCAAACCATCATCATTCTGTCAAGACTACACCCCTGCCCCATCCCTGCCACAAAAAAAGAGAGAAAGGAGAGAAAAAAAGAAGGCACACATTGTCAATATTATGGAATGAGAAAAGCAATATAGTTAGAGATCTTAAAGATATTAAAACTTTAAAAAGAACACACTGTATTCTTACATATACATAAAATGCTAGAACTGGAAAACTTAGTATATGGAAAAGAAGAAAATCAAAACAAGAATTGGCTCTAGGGAAACTGGAAATGTGATTTATTGAGAAGAGGTATGAGAAGACATTCTGGGATGATGACAATGTTGTGTATCTTGATAATGATTTGGTTTGCAAAGTTAGAAGCTCACCAGATGGAACACCTAAGTTAGGTGCATTTTACTGCATGTAAATTTTATCCTGAAAGGAAAAAAGTAGAAACAAGTATTGAACACAAGTTAGCAATATGCATTCTGAAGTATTCATCAGAAATTGCACTGACTTTTGCAACTTACTTTAAAAAGCATTAAAAAAGATGAGTTGAAGAATGAAAAAATGAATAGTTGGAGAAATAAATAACAAATTATAGTAAATATACCTTGTAGAATCTAGGTAGTGTGTATGTGGGAGTTCACTGTAAAATTTTTTGACTTTTGTATGTTTCTGAAATATAAATTGTAGAATCCAGGTAGTGTGTATCCGGTTGTTCACTGTAAAATTTTTTTTAACTTCTGTATGTTTCTGAAATTTTTATCATATAGAAAAAAACAGAACATAATGAAAAAGTTTATCTCAATAATTTGAAAATTTAATAAAATAACTACATTTCTAGCAAAAACACAACTTACCAAATCAAACACAAGAGGAAATAAAAAAAACCTGTGTAACTTTTTATCCAAAATAGTTGAATTCATATTTACAAATCTTTCTGCAGAGAAAATTCCAAGCTGGAGTCCAGAAACAGACTCATACTTACAACACTTGCTTTTTTTTCAAAAGTGGCACTACAGAGCAGTAGTGAAAAAGGGAAAAATCATTTTTTCAACAAGTAGTTTTATGGAAATAACCATAGTAAAATTGGTATATATATAACATAAGAAACTAAGCTAACCCGTACCTCACTCCAAACAAAAAATTTCAATTCCAAGTAGACTGCCGAACTAAATGTGAATGGTAAAACAATAAAGTTTCTAAACTACGACATGGAAAAATGTTTCATAACCTTGTGGTAGAGAAAAGATTTTTACACAGTACACGAAAGCATTCTTCATAATTGAAAAAAGTATCAGATAGGAGCAAATTAACATAAGAAACTTTTGTTTATCAAAATGTATCATTCAGAAGATACAAATCCGTGCCACAGAGAGGGTCATGCTGGGTGGCTGACTTTCAGACCAAGAAAATAAAGCAAAGTTACTGAATCCTTCAGTGTTTGGGGACTGGCTAATTAATGCTGGTTGTAAATTAGTTCGACCATTGCGGAAGACAACGTGGTGCTTCCTCAAAGATCTAGAACCAGAAATATCATTTGACCCAGCAATCCCACTACTGGGTATATACCCAAAGGATTATAAGTCATCCTACTTTAAAGACATATGCACATGTATGTTTATTGCAGCACTATTTACAATAGCAAAGACTTGGAACCAACCTAAATGATAGAAAGGATAAAGAAAATGTGGGACATATACACCACTGAATACTATGCAGCCATAAAAAAATGAGTTAATGTCCTTTACAGGGACATGGATGAAGCTGGAAATCATCATTCTCAGCAAACTAACACAGGAACAGAAAATCAAACACCACATGTTCTCATTCATAAGTGGGAGCTGAACAATGAGAACACATGAACACAGGGAGGGGAACAACACACACAGGGCCTGCTGTGGAGAGAAAGGGACAACATTAGGTTAAATAGTTAATGCATGCAGGGATTAAAACCTAGATGATGGGTTTATAGGTGTAGCAAACCACCATGGCACATGTATACCTACATAACAGACCTGCACGTTCTGCACATATATCCTGGTTTATATGTGGTTTATATATATGGTTTACTTTAAATTAAATATATTTAAATATATATAATATATAATATGTTATATATTATATATAATATATAATATAATATATAGAAAATATATTATAATATTATATATTATAATATATTTTCTAGTTAATCAGATGCACTTTCCCAATAAGACTGTCTGGAAAGGATAATAAATGACTATTTCTATCTCATTATCATATTAGATTTCTGTACAATCTATTATACGAAACAACAAAGGTACATTAAGAAGCGCTCAAAAGGCCAGGTGTGGTGGCTCGCACCTGTAATCCCAGCACTTTGGGAGGCCGAGGCGGGCGGATCACAAGGTCAGGAGATGGAGACCATCCTGGCTAACACGGTGAAACTCCGTCTCTACTAAAAATACAAAAAAATTAGCTGGGCGAGATGGCGGGCACCTGTAGTCCCAGTTACTTGGGAGGCTGAGGCAGGAGAATGGCATGAACCCGGGAGGCGGAGCTTGCAGTGAGCCGAGATGGTGCCACTGCACTCCAGCCTGGGCAACAGAACGAGACCCGATCTCAAAAAAAAAAAAAAAAAAAAAAAAAAAGGGCGCTCAAAGAACAAACTCATTATCACACGTAAAATGCTGGTGGTTGGCAAAAACAAAGGCAGAGAAACATGGAAGTAAGAGAACAGTGAATATTTGAGTATTTGTAAGACATATGAAGAGTGACTACACAGGTCTAGAAGAGTGGCTGAAGCCAGGTCACAGGGGACTTTAACTATAAAACTTCGTGTGAACTGCATGGTTTTCCATGGAACTATAGTCAGTTCATGTGACATATTCCAGAACAAATTTAAATGAGTCCGCCTTAATCTGTCATTAGTCTTACGTAAATGCAATTTACATCCTTCTGATAAATGCCATAGGATATTATAAAATAGCTGAGTAGGAAATACTGTGCTTTGAATACATTGTCTGCTATTTTTCAGGAAAACAGCTCAAAAGTAAACCCCCAGGAAGTGTTGTCTGGCTGAACTATTTTGCAGCTAACTTGGCAAAAAGTTCAGGACATGAGCACGCTTGAGAAACTGATAAAAGCAATAGTCATTGTTCTTCCCAGATACTGTATTTCCGGATGTTGAATGATAATGACTGGATAAATCAATAAGCCTTTTCATGTGCAGAAGGCCAACATAGAGCATTCATCTTTTTGTTGTTGTTTGTTTCATTACTGTAGAGAAGGGTGTTGAAATGTCTTCTTTCTTTTACAGATGAAGAAGTCAAGCTGGTGAGAAAGTCAGCAGTGCCTTCTCAGGCTTGCCCATATATCACTGTAAGTGTCCCATTGCTTATGTCATTTGGATACTACCAACCACAAGGAATGGCTGACTAAGGTAGTGGCTAACCAGTGTGAGAAGTGCCTTGGGAAAACAATGTGATTGTGGAGAAAAGGCCACTCAATCAAAGGCAGGGATGATGTCCTTCCAAGTGGGAGGCTAATGAGTAAAGGGGAGGAGACAGAGGTCCCCAAAAGGAATCAGTGCCTCCAACTCCTGTCCATGGGCCAGCCACAACTGGGTTGCTCAACATCTCTACACCTGGGAGGGCAGGGAGGCAGGAACATGGCAATTGGTAGTATTTCAAGAAGCTAAATCTGAAGCAAAATTCACATGCTGACTTGATACTGCACATACATGTGAGGTTTCTCAAGAAAGTAAGGGTCAGACATGGTGGTGGCTCTTGCCTCTAATCCCAGTGCTTTAGGAGGCCAAGATTAGGAGAATCACTCAAGGTCAAGAGTTAGAGACCAGCCTAGGTAACATAGCAAAACCCCACTTTCACATTTTTTTTTAATTAGCCAGGTATGGTGGCAAACACCTGTAGTCCCAGCTATTCAGGAGACTGAGATGGAGCAATTGCCAGAGATCAGGAGTTCGAGGCTGCAGTGCTATGAACCACCACTGCACTCCAGCCTTAAAAGAAAATGTAAAAAATATATTTGGCAGATGTTGGTGACCTTCTAGGTGTTAGGTTCTATACTGAGGGATCTCAAAGGCTGACACCACATTTTCTTAATGTCATATACTCGCTCACCATTCTCATACCTCTCTGATATGGCTTGGCTCTGTGTCCACACCCAAATCTCACCTCACACTGTAATTCCCATAATCCCCATGTGTCAAGGATGGGACCAGGTAGAAGTAAGTGGATAATGGGGTGGTTCCCCATGCTGTTCTTGTGATAGTGAGTGAGTTCTCACAAGATCTGATGGTTTTTGTCAACTCCTGGCTTTTTCCCTGCTTGCAGTCACGCTGTCCTGCTGCCCTGTGAAGAAAGTGCCTACTTCTCTTTTGCCTTCTGCCATGATTGTAAGTTTCCTGAGGCCTCTGAGCAGTGTGGAACTGTGAGTCAATTAAAGCTCTTTCCTTTGTAAATTACCCAGTCTCAGACTAATACAAAAAATTGGTACCTCAGAGAGTGGGATGCTGCTATAAAGATATCTGAAATTGTGGAAGTGTCTTTGGAACTGGTAACAGGCAGAGGTTGGAACAGTTTGGAGGACTCAGAAGAACACAAGAAGATGTGGGAAAGTTTGGAACTTCCTACAGACTTGTTGAATAGTTTTGACCAAAATGCTGATAGTGATATGGACAATGAAGTCCAGGCTGAGGTGGTGTCAGATGGAGATGAGGAACTTTTTAGTAATTAGAACAAAAGTGACTCATGCTATGCTTTAGCAAAGAGACTGGCAGCATTGTGCCCCCACTCTGGAGATCTGTGGAGCTCTGAACTTGAGAGAGATGATTTAGGGTGTCTGGTTGAAGATATTTCTAAACAGCAAAGTGTTCAAGAGGTGACAGGGCATAAGAGTTTGGAAAATTTGCAGCACAATGATGCAGTAGTAAAGAAAAATCCATTTTGGGGGGGAGAAATTCAAGCCAGCTGCAGAAATTTGCATAAGTAACAAGGAATCAAGACAATGGGGAAAATGTCTCCAGGGATGTCAGAGACATTCATGGCAGCCCCTCCCATCACAGGACTGTTAGCCTAGGAGGAAAAAATGGCTTTGTGGGCTGGGCCCAGGGCCTTGCTGCTTTGTGAAGTCTTAGGACTTGGTGCCCTGCATCCCAACCATGGTAAAAGGGGATAACATACAGCTTAAACCATTGCTCCAGAGGGTGCAAGCCTCAAACCTTGGCAGCTTACACATGGCATTGGGCCTATGGGGGCACAGAAGTTAAGAACTGAGGTTTGAGAACCTCCACCTAGATTTCAGAGGATGTATAGAAACACCTGGATGTCCAGGCAGAAATTGGCTGCATTGGTGGAGCCCTCATGGGTAACCTCTGTTAAGGCAGTATGGAAGGGAAATGAAGGGTCAGAGCCCCCACACAGAGTTTCCACTGGGGCACTGCCTAGTGGAGCTATGAGAAGAGGGACACCAACTTCCAGGCCCCAGAATGGTAGATCCACTGACCATTTCACCACGCACCTGGAAAAGCCACAGGCACTAAATGTCAGCCTGTGAAAGCAGCTGGGAAGAGGGGCTGCACCTTGCAAAGCCACAGAGGTGGAGCTGCCCAAGGCCATGGGAGGCCAACTCTTGCATCAGCATGACCGGGATGCGAGACATGGAGTCAAAGGAGAGCATTTTGGAACTTTAAGATTTAATGACTGCCCTAATAGATTTTGAGTTTGCATGGGGCCTGTAGCCCTTTTGTTTTGGCCAATTTCTCCCATTTGGAATGGGAGCATTTATCCAATGCCTGTACCCCCTTTGTATCTAAGAAGTAGCTAACTTGCTTTTGATTTTACAGGCTTATACATGGAAGGGACTTGACTTGTCTCAGATGAGACTTTAGACTGTGAACTTTGGGTTAATGCTGAAATGAGTTAAGATTTTGGGGCACTCTTGGGAAGGCATGATTGGTTTTGAAATGTGAAGAAATGAGATTTGGGAGAGGTTGGGGTAGAATGATATGATTTGGCTTTGTGTCCCCACTCAAATCTTATCTTGAATTACAGTAATTCCCAGGTGTCATAGGAAGGACCTGGTGGGAGGTAATTGGATCATGGGAGTGGTTTCTCCCATCCTGTTCTCATGATAGTGAGTTAGTTCTCATGAGATTTGATGGTTTTATAAGCATCTGGCATTTTCCCTGCTTGTACTCACTCTATCCTGCCACCTTGTGAAGAAGACACCTGCTTTTCCTTTGCTTTCCACCATGATTGCAAGTTTCCTGAGGCCTCCCCAAAGATGTGGAACAGTGAGACAATTAAACCTCTTTCCTTTATAAATTACCCAGTCTCAGGTATTTCTTAACATCAGTGTGAGAATGGACTAATACACTCCCAAAAATACATGCACATGTGCAAATCCTGTGCTGACCACCTCAAAGTATCTGGATCCCCTGCTCTCTTTTCACTAGACCTTCTGCACATTAAAAGATTCAAATCGACATACTGTGACTAAAGCATATGTATAAACATAGAACAAATAAATTAATAAAAATTATTTTAATAGACAACATATTAACAGTTATACAACTTAACAAACATATATCTTTTCTTATTTCTAAATTCTGTAGGGAACCCAGTAACTGCATCAGTGATAGAGTGGGAAGCTCCTTTCAGAAGCCTTGGACTTGCTGAGTCTCTGTGTTATACTCCATGCAGCACACTCAGCTCTCTGCTGATGGAGGGGTTTATTCTTGAGAAGCATGTACCTCATGCTGTCTCCTGTTGCCCCCACCTCTCAGTTATGAGCTTTTGTCCCAAATAGAAACTAGCAGAGATCTTCCTTCTTTATTATCTGAAAAGACAAAATTTGTGTCAGTCAGGAAGACGCCAACTTAGCAAGCTCTAATAGCCTGGTGAGAGAGAGGGCACAGGAAAGGCTGACTGTATTTGAATGGTGCTGATTCATGTAGGTCCTTGGAAAATATGTAATATTTCCATTTCCTAGAATATGTTTGCCCTCACTACTATTAGATATTCACTATTGGGAATATCCAGACACCTTAAAGGGGATTCTTATGGTGCCAAGATCTGACAGAGATCAGGTGGCTTTGTTGTGGGGTTTTATGATATCTTTATTTATTTACGCCTCTTTGTGGTAGATGTTTTAGATGATTATTACATTTATTATTAGATATTAGTAATCAGACACTATCCAAAATGCTTCACATATGTCACTTCATCTAGGATTCTATTAACTCTGTGAGCTGCAAGTATCATTATCCTCATTTTTCAGGTGGAGAAAGTCAAGTAGCTTGCCAAATGTCACACAGCAAGTAAGCGTGAAACCTGGCATTCAAATCCAGGTAATCAGGCTGTATAACCACACATCGGCTGCATCTGAACATCTTGGGGGTCAATGAACTGTCCATCCTTGGACAATAGGCTCACAGATCTGTGAAGAGCCAGCATCACACCATTGGCAAATTTGGGCTTGTGGCATTCCTTGAGGAGATGCAGGCAGTGGCACTGAACTGAGTTTTCTTTCCAAGATGTTTAACTAGTCAGGGCACCAGCACATGGAGGAAAATCACAGTGCCACAAGAACATTTGCTTCAAGATACAGATCAAAGATTTTGGCTGCTCTCTAGGCGCTGTCAAGCTCTGAAAGTGGAACTAACCTTTGAACAGATTCCTGACGGGCATCTGAAACCAACTCCTGGGACTCCTTGCCTGGTGAATGGGTCCTTGTAGTGGTGTCATAGGCCTCTGAAAGACAGAACCCTCACTGCTCCCCAACTACAACTCAGCGGAGGTCTTCTGGCCTCATCAGTGCCCAGACGGGTGTTCATGCATGGAAATGGATCGGGCATTTGTTCACCTATAATAGCTGTTTGAGGAGTTAATCCTAACAAAAATAGGTCAGCATCTTTTCTCCTTATCTTGGGATTAACTCCACAGCAACTCAACCAGGCAAAGCTGAAGCGCTTTATAGAACCAGATGCATAATTTCTGTCACACAGTCTTCTTTGTTAATGAGTACCCTGGCCCCAGGATGTGTTTGGAGAAAACTTTTCATATGGGTTTATTCTTCACAATGAATGAAATCTTTCCCTGGCCTGCAGATAGGCTGTTCTTGGTCTTCACTTCTCATCTCAAGCATTTAATGGTAAAAATAAATGAGGTGACAATGCAGTCAGTTGAGGGAGTTTGTGAGGCTCCAAATAGACTAACCAGAGATGGCCAGAGAGTTGTGCTTGCCATGTCACCAGCAAAGGCCAAGGGCCACACTCTGGCTCCCCTGGCAAATCTCATTTCAGCAGCTCCTAACTTCAAAGGGCTCTACCGATAGAGGTCCTAGAATCTCATCAGCAACATATTCAGCAATTATCTCCGAAAGTATTTCTTTTACTTATCTAAATCCTTTGAATTATAGATGTATTATTGCTTCTTAGCTTCTCTCCTCTACATTTCCTTTCTCTCCACCAACAAAAAACCATCAGCCCTGAGAAAGATTATTCCATTTCCTGGAAGTGTGAGTGGGCACAGCAGGTCAGGACAAGGGCCAGTGAGGACATGGAAGCACTGTCCACCCACATGCACAATGAGGAAGTGCAGGATTGGCTGCAGATCTTGGGACATGGGTGCTTTTTCAAGACTGGGGAAAAATTGTCAACTATTCACAAACATAAGCAAAGGTCAAAATAAGTGTCACAATAAATACTTGATTGCACTTGAGAAATCAACTTAATATTGTTGGTTCGAAGAAGAATAAATTCAAAGCAGAATAGTCCTGTGTTTCCACTTTTCAGATAAAATCTCTCTGTTGGCTGGGCTTAGTGGTTTACACCTTTAATCCCAACACTTTGGGAGGCCTTGGTGGGAGAATCACTTGAGACCAACCTGAGCAACATAGTGAGACCCTGTCTCTATTTATTAAAAAATAAATAAATAAAAATAAATAAATAAATGAAAATTTCAAAGTCTTTTCCTTGCAGTGCTAAGGCATCAAGTTTTACAGAATTTAGAAACACATCAAGAGCATTTCTATCTATCACCAGTGGGTCTTTCAGAATAAGCTTTTCCCTTCCTTATGGACTCTTGACCTTCTCTGGACCTGCTGTAAATAATAACCATTTTCTCCATGATAAAAATGGCCATCTCATTGCACTTTAGTCAAGATGCCCATTAACCAACTGTCACCTGGTACTTATCCAGGACAAAGTCATCTAAAGGCATAAGAATTATATAGAAGCATGAGACTTGGAGGCAGCAGAGGTGCTCATAGGGGCTTATGGACTTCTATGAATTCTTCCTTTTTCAATAGGAGATCTGTCTCAAGATAAGATTTTCCCATAGTGTGAAATAAATTTCAAATGTTTGCTTATATCAAGACCAAAAAAACAAGAGGCATTGAACTTTTTATGAAATTCAAGTTACATTGCAGTAAGAACACCAATCAACTTTAAGAAATATGACAGTCGGGGAACTTGGATGCTATTCTAATTAATGTTATGTTTAACAATAATGGCACAAGTTCCAACAGGGTGCAAAATTAATGAGAAAATACCCAATTCTATTAACTATCTAAGAATTTAGGTGGTCCTAAATCCCTTACGTTGGCTAACTAGTGATTAGGAACCAGCTCAAGTTATTTCTGTTTGCACTCCATTATCACTTTTCCTGAATATTTAACAATGACCAATCATTAGGCAGTTTCCACACACTGTTTCATAGGCTGCAGGCAAAAGTGTTTCTTCCTGTTGCTTTCTGCCAAATATGCTGTGCTGTGCTGTGCCTGCCGTTCTTGTTCCTGCCTGTATCTCAGGCAGGGTCTAAAGCCTTTCCCATCACTTACAGACATTAATAGTATTAAGTAGTTCTATTCTATCTTTTAAAAAAAAAATCAAACTGCAATCTCTTTCATCTTCAGACTTCTCCCTTCCCCTAGCTCAGGCGTCCCTCAAAGGCCTGGAGTAGGGAAGGGAAGACGTGTCAATATCTTCACTCTTTTTCACTTTGGCTGTCCCTCCCGTCTTCCGCACTCAGGCACCCTTGTCCTCTCCAACTGCCTGCACTCAGGCACCCTTGTCCTCTCCAGGAGCTGCTCACCTGAAGACTTCTTCAGGCAAATGCACTCTCAAGTCCCTGTATCTCTAAAGCTCTGAGGACTCATGGGTATTCTCATACCTCTCTTCCTGGTTTTTGGCAGCAGCCCAGAACACATTCTTTGGAGAGAGAGTTTCAGTACTCGTTCTGGAGCACAGGACAAAGAGCCATCCAGCAACTCTTTCCAAGGAAATCTTGTCTGTCCTTCACCTTACAAGTAATCTCCTTGGCTCCTTTTCTATACCTAAGATGAATGATGGCTAAGGGTCCCAGAGCACTGTGTATGTTGGGGGATGGTCACCCATAGTGTGTTCTGCATAGGGGATCTGATCCTTCTCTTTATAATATGTGGTCACTTGATATTCTTTGCTCTCAATTTTTTGAAAGAGCAAAAATCCCACTTGACCTCCCACTACATAAGGATTGCATATCCAACTAAACAAGGTACACATGGCAAGGGATTCTGTAACGTAGCTCTTTTCATTAGCCACAGTTTCTTCCTCAGTGCACTCTGAACATTATTCAGTGTGTCCATCAGTCACATCACAGATGTGATTTATGTAGGATGGATAAGAAGGAACCCCAGTGTTTTATCTATAATAATTTGGATATCTATGTTAAAGTGTGTTTGGTTCTATAATGATGCTCTGCTTTTGACCAACTCTTTCAAAATAATTAACAAATTGCTATGCCTAATTGTATTTGAGAAGAGAGCTTCTACTAAAATTTTTATAAATGTTCACAGAAATACAAACATTTTCTCTTTCTCTCTCTCTTTTGTGGAGATGAGATTCTTGCTATGTTGCCCAGGCTGGTCTTGAACTCCTGGCCTCAAGCAGTCCCCTTACCTTGACCTCCAAAAGCACTGGGATGGCAGGCATGAATCACTACTACTGGCCCTAAGCCTTTTCTCCTAAACACTTTGGTAAACACTTTCCAAATCAACTTGCATTTCATCCTTTCCCTTCTTGGATGAACTCAGTAGTTGGTAATATACTGAAACCCTACTCGCTGTATTGTCATTACTCCTCACGATAATAGCTGCTGAAAGTACCGTGTTCAAGGATGACTCATTATGACACAAATCTCCAGCAATTAGCACAGAACCCAAAACAAACGGGAATCCAGATATTAATTTTTGTTCAAGATAAGAACAATGATGGTGATTGGTGTTGATGGTGAAATCCCACTGAGTGTAGGCATCTTCCAACTTGAGTAAAACCAATTTTATGAGCCTGTTTTCTCAAATATTCTCTCTAAGCTGTCCTTCAAACATAGAATATATATTATACCCTTCTATTCATAACCTCTGTCCTCTACCCTTTGACTTCTTTTTTCAAGTCAGCTCTAAGAGTTAGTGACAGTCTATACATTTAGTTCTTTTCCCTTCTGCCAAATGTCTATACCTAATAAACAATAATACATGAGAAGAGAATATATCAGTTCCAAAAGTAGTAATGAGTATTATCTACATGCCACAGACTTCAAGAATGTTAGATAAAAATAATGCTGAAGAGACTAGACTGAAAAAGCAATAGAAGAATGACAGACAAAAATCATTGTTGAGAGTATAATCCTACTCAGAAGTCGATGGGAGACCTCATTACATGCCCAACATGATCCATGAGAACTAAGGGTGACAGTCGCCCGAGGGCCTATCAGAAGAACGCAATTCGAACTCCGTCTTGTCCCAAGAACTAGCAACAAAAAGTCCTAGCTGTGTATTCAAAATGCCCATTGGCATTTCCTACTAATGTGATTACAGTAATTAGAGGAGCACCAGGGTGTATCTGGGCAGAGCCCACAACAAACAGAAAAATAATTTTTGGAAGTGTGGAAAAAGAGGCTTCTCTAACCCCATTCCCAAATCATATCCACTTGTAGCTCCAGCTTTTTCAGCTTCCTTCTAGGAATTGTAAATAGAACATCCAACTTATAAGAGAAACTAGCTCAGAAACTAGGCTAAATATTAATATTGAGCCATTATAAATTTTTCTTTGTAATTATGAATTAGCAAGTTATATGTCCCAAATAAAATTCGTAAGTTTAAAGGGAGGAATTGGCTTTGTACAGTCATATTAGCTAGCTCCTTATGAAATATGGATTTGTGTTCTCAACAAAATTTAAAAGAACATTCCGCTTATGACTTTAGAAATAAGCAGCAGTGAAGCAGAGAAAATGTGGGCCAGCAGACTCATTTCTGTGAAATTTGGAATGCCGTCAGGGACAGTACTGCATCTGCAGTGGCATTGTAATTTGCCATGCCTACCTCCTTCTTTATCACTCAACCCCCACCCAACCCTAGCTCCACAGGTGCGTACTGACAGATCTAATCAGCACAGTGTCCTCAATGGAAAGAACCAGGGGGTAGGGAAAGGCACTGATAGCTTCTGCACATAAACATATACAGATACACACACACACACACACACACACACGTGCATGCACACTTATTTTGCACCAAAATATTAATTGTGATTTTTTTCTTCAACTTTTATTTTAAGTTCTGGGGTACATGTGCAGTATGTTCAGGTTTGTTACATAGGTAAAGGTGTACCATGGTGGTTTGCTGCACAGACCAACCCATCACCTAGGCATTAAGCCCAGTATCCATTAGCTGTTCTTCCTAATGTTCTCCCTCCCCCCATCTCACCACAGGCCCCAGTGTGTGTTGTTCCCCAGATGTGGCCATGTGTTCTCATGGTTCGGCTTCCACTTATAATTGAAAACATGCAGTGTTTGGTTTTCTGTTCCTGAGTTAGTTTGCTGAGGATAACGGCTTCCAACTCCATCCATGTCCCTGCAAAGGACATGATCTTGTTCCTCTTTATAGCTGCATGGTATTCCATGGTGTATATCTAATGGCGATTATATAAATTAGTGATAATTTAAAAAATTGTTTCTGCTTCTATATTTTGTATTTTTCTAAATGAGTTTCCTAGGTGAATATATACATCATCCTCACCCATTCAGTCTGAAACAACAAAACAAGTTGTCAGATTGAATGGGTCAGGATCGTGTATATATTCTTGTTTTGAGTCAGAAACATTGAGAAACTACTGGGTGACTAGAAAGCACATTGATTTGAGTGGCCTGGGTTCTAGCCCTGGAGATACCAGTGTTCAGCTGAAAGCAAGTCTGTTGGAAATAGACCTGTCCAATAGTAAGAAAAGGTGTGATATGCAATAGTAAGAAAAGTTGTGATGTGCACTAGTAATAAGAACCTGGGAAAACTTATTTTTATTCTTTAAAGCTTATTTATTTTATTTTGTTTTTCAACCGACTTCCTGAAAAGTAACCTAGAAAATTATATCAATCATTAACATTAAAAAGCAACAAGTACACACACAAACACACACACAGAAAGTTCTCTTTTGCAAAGGAGCCAGAAACCTTAGCATTCTAACAGAATCCTGTATGCCTAGGGCTGAGTAACCCCAGTGAGCATCTAACTGAAGACTTCCCATCCAGAAGCCACCCCTGCAACCCCTCCAGATTTGTGTATCTTGTAATAAAGCTGCCAATGCTTCCAAATATATATGTTAAAAAATAGTCACAGAAAAGTAAATAACATTTCCATTGCCTGTATTGAGCCATTTTTACCCCATATGTACTCTGATATCATAAGCTTTTCAAAAGTATGATAATATATTTGACTCTTTTAGTGTTTGAAATGCTTAGAACACTTTTCTTCTTTTTTCCCTTTTCTTTCCTTTTTTATTTTCTTCTTTCATTTTGAGAGCACTCATGTAAGCCCTCTACGTATAACATCTGCATCATCTCAATATAAATAAATTATCATATTGTAAGATTGCAAAAACATAGAATATATCAACTGAGGATGTAGTTCTAGCCCAGCTTAAACATCATAATGCTTAGGTCAAAAGTTCATGCTTGCATACATTCACCCTCTGGCTTTTCTGTGACTCACTTCTTGCTTCTACATTTGGTGAATGTCTCTTAAAAAGAGGAAAAGAATCTGTGGCCATTTTCCAATACGATGAATGTTCACGGCTCAAAAATTGACAAGTATCATATATTTCTACAATCTAATCTTACTTTTCCATGCTTCCTAAATATCAGTGAGAAGGGAAGATAGCAGTGCAACCTATGGACCAAGGTTACTTTCTTGCTGTTACATATGTTTTATATTGTCTTTGTTACACTGGGGGAAGCAGGAAACTTAGGAAATCAGTTCAGCACCTAATTAATCCAAAGCAAAGCAATCTACCTACACATCAGTGTGATTTTTGTGAAATTTCCAGGTATAGTTAATTTCATACCTACTTTTATCAAATATCAAGATAATATTGCAGAAAGATTTCCATAGTTCCACTTTCCAGCTCCTGGACAACCATGAGATTTGCAATCCCAGATATAAATAATTTGCCCCCTCACTACTCACCCCTATAAATTTTATTTTCAACAATTTTACCAAACATTTTGGCTATAATCAAGTACCTATCTTCCTAAGTCTTTAGTTTTACATCATAGAAATATTTCAAGCAATGAAATAAGCCATTTCTTAGAATGCATTTTTCTGCAATTTATATAAATGTATAGTTTTTTCTTCAGTTTGTAATTGTAAACGTCTATAAAAAGAGTGATATGGTTTGGCTGTGTCCCCACCAAATCTCAACTTGAATTTTGTCTCCCAGAATTCCCACGTGTTGTGGGAGGGACCCTGGGGGAGGTAATTGAATCATGGGCACTAGTCTTTCCTGTGCTATTCTCGTGATAGTGAGTAAGTCTCATAAGATCTGATGGGTTCATCAGGGGCTTCTGCTTTTGCTTCTTCCTCATTTTCTCTTGTGACCACCATGTTAAGAAGTGCCTTTCTCCTCCTGCCATTATTCTGAGGCCTCCCCAGCCATATGGAACTGTAAGTCCAATTAAACCTCTTTTCTTCCCAGTCTCGGGTATGTCTTTATCAGCAGCATGAAAACTGATGAATACAAAGGATTAATATCATAGGTCTCTTCACATATGCACTTCAGTGATAAGCAACAAATCATTTGAATAATGATTAATGCTTATCAAATGTTGGAATAATTTGATAAGCAACAAATTGTTTGAAGAATGTGTGAATTTTTATTACATTAGATGGTTTGATGCTTAGAAAAGGGTTAGAGAAGTCAGAAGTTTAAAGTCATTAGAGAAGAATTCTTAACATCAAATATAATAGCATTATTTTAAGCACATAAACTGCATTTATAAATATGCACTATTAAGTATAAAATAGCATAATTTTTTCATTGCTGGCATTCCAAGAAAATTCTAAAAAGAAGTGTACCATGGTTTATGTAATTTGCGTCCTTTAAGATAGAAATATAATAATAATGAATTAAATATTAATTAGGCTAGGTACAGTGGCTCACACCTGTAATCCCAACACTTTGGGAGACTGAGGTGGGAGGATCACTTGAATCCAGGAGTTCAAGAACAGCCTGGGCAACATAATGACACCCTGTCTTTACAAAAAAAAAAAAAAAAAAAAAAGTTAATTAAGAAAAAGAAATAATGACAAGAAGTAAAATAATGAGAGAGTAATAATACTGATATATTTGAAACTACTATCTAAGACATATATAACATAATATTTTTATTTTATAAACCAAATAAATAATTAATGTAATTAGGATACAAAATTTTCATCCTAAGACCAAATAAATGCACACATAGAATCAAAGACGTTAAATGGGAAGTCCAAAGCCTTAAATCTGAATTGAAAATATCATGTGAAAATGATTTATTTTTCTCTTAAAAATATATCTATTTTGCTTCACATACTCAATAGCTTAGCAGTGACCAATTCTCTAACAATGACAATTAATGCCAAATTTTGGACTCTTAAGAATCATTTTCCATGAAAAGAATCCAGTGCTAATTAGAGAAATGGGTGATTCTATTTTTGCAGCAAGAAATATGGCAAAGGAGGTTGGAACATCTTGTAATATCAAAATGCAAGAAAGCTTTCAACAACTACCAGGCTGTGGTCAACATAACAACAAAAGCAAAATTGATAGGCTCCTGCTGGCCAAAGATAAGACAATATGGACATCCAAAATAATTCCTGGAAATATACAACTGACCAAGATGAAGTCAGAAAGAAATAGAAAACCTGAACAGATCAATAGAAAGCAGTAATTAAAAATAAGTCTCCCAACAGAGAAAAGCCCAGGACCAGATGGACTCACAGTCAAATTCCACAAAGTAGACAAGGAAGAGCTAATACCAATCCTCCTGAAACTATTCTTAAAAATCAATGAGGAGGGATTTCATAAAATGAGTTACATTCTATGAGGCAAGCATCACCCTGATTCCAAAACCAGACAAAGACACAACAAAAAAGGAAAACTACCTGCCAATATTTCTGATAAAAATAGGTATAAACATTCTCAGCAAAATACTAGTGAACTGAATTTAACAGCACATGAAAACGATAATACACCATGATCAAGTGGGATTTATCTCTTAGCAATACACACACACACACATATATATATATATATCTACACACACACACACACATATATATTAAAAATAGTATTTGTGGATGAAACTGTAATTTCTGGAAATTGCCTTAAATTATTACGTTTTTTAAGTATGATAATGGTATACTGGTAATGTTAAAAAAATCGTTTTCACTTAAAGGTATATGCTTAAATATTTACTAAACAAACTATTAAATAATAGAATTTGCTTTAAAACAATGTTTCAAGAATGTGGAGGGAAAGTGTTGGCAGCAGAGAACATAGATGAAAGAATAGTTACATGTTGATTATTGTTGAAGCTGGATGTTGGATTGATTATAATATTAACTCTACTTATGTATATGCTTAAATTCGTATAACAAAAAATAAAATATTAAATAATGTAAAATAGAATGAAGACAAAAGTCTCCAAGACATATTTAATTTTCCTTTAAGAATGCAAATTAATTAAAATTCTTATTGGAATGAAAACGTGATTTGAAGTCTACAGCCTGTTCTAAATTTATATTCTTCCCTTTTTTAGACAACTAAATATATTTTTATTCTTTGGATTCAGTACCATTCATATATATCCTCCTTTTGCTGTATTTATAAAAGATTTCAAATTTTCCTGTGCCTGGCTCATCACTGATTTTTCTTTCTCCAAATAGACACTCATATTTTGACCTAGAAATATAAATTATTCTTGGATATCCATCTCCTAGCATAATTTTTGACATATTTTAGGTAATAAAAAATATCTGAGGAATGGATGAGGAATGAAAAAACCTAAAAATGCTTGTACCTATTTCAAGAGAAAGAGAAGAAAACATTTAAAGGAGAAAATATCAAATTTAGCTTCTATTCAAAAAAAATGGGCCAGGCACAGTGGCTCACGCCTGTAATCCCAGCACTTTGGAAGGCCGAGGCAGGCAGATCACTTGAGGTCAGGAGTTCGAGATCAGCCTGACCAACATGGTAAAACCCCATCTCTACTAAAAAAAAAAAAAAAATAGCCAAGCATGATGGCTCATGCCTATAATCCCAACTATTTGGGAGGCTGAGGCAGGAGAATTGCTTGAACCCAGGAGGCAGAGGTTTCAGTGAGCCAAGATCAAGCTACTACACTCCAGCCTGGGCAGCAGAGTGAGACTCCCTCTCAAAAGAAAAAACAATGACTAAGGAATATGTATAGATCATAGGAAACCATAACAAATTTTAAAATTTCTTCAAGTTCTGTCCATATATAATGGCAAAAGAACACTGAGTATTAGGAACAAGATCAGATGAGATATTAATGAGAGCTGTTTATTTTACCATCTTGCATAATAGTAAATGGAAATGCCTTCATGTCTAAATGATAACATACAGAGAGAAAATAAGGCAATGTCCAGGGTCTATTTAAAGATAAAACCCTTTGAAATTCCAATTCTACAGAACCAGCACATTCCCAAGGCAAAGTAAAATTGCTCTTTAGCTGAAGCAGGGATTAAAGCTGAACACTCTGTTGGAATGGTTTAGTTCTGCCCAGTGAATGGGATGTACTGTCCCTGAGGCAATATAATTCAGTCTGTTCTCTCTTCAATGTGAACACTAGCTAGCCAGGAGCTTATTCCTTGAAGCACATTTGAGAATACTGTGCCATACAACTTAATATATAAAGCTACTTGTCAGGCATTTCCAAATATCAGGGTTGCCCAGAAAGGAGTCCCAGAGCCGGAAGAGCCTTGGGAAAGGGTCACATCTGCCTTCAGCTCCCCCATTTTCACCCTCCTAAGTGCCCCATGGTCATCCTAGCCTGGCTTTGTCCTTCCCAGGCCGCAGCCTCTCAGACCATAGATGCTCCATCCCCATCCTCATCAAATATGAACTTGCTTAAATCCCTAGGGCTTTACGCTCTGCTTGGGTGGCTATATGTGTTTGTGATTGTGTGTGTGTGTGTGCATGTGTGTGTACAGATATGAGTATGTTGCTCTTATATAGAGACAGATTTGCATTTTATCAAAATTTTTCTACAAATAATGCATTGAACTACGGGCATTCTAATTTTTTTTTCTTTAATCAGCAAACATTTTTTCTAAATAAAGAACCCCCAATATATAAAACGAGAACAGAATTTCTATGATTCAAGTAAGATGGGGCGTTTGAAATCTGTGACTTGAACTTCTCACCTCCTCTAGGCAGCCCCTGAGAGACTGGCGCAGTACCATGAAGCTTGAAGTCATGCAATTTGAATGCATCCCCTTAATTCAAACAAACAACGCTGGCCAAACCAACAAGAGCAGGGTTTCATAGCAGGAAATCTTTGTGTCCTTCCAACTAGATCCCATGGTTATCTGTCTTTTTTTTTTTTTTTTTTCTTCTTTTTCTTTTTAATTTGGAAGAGCTGGCCATGAATCAAAGATCACTTTTTGCTGTGGCTCATTTACTACTACAAAAGATTCCTTCGAACGCCTCATTCCTCGCTTGCTGAATTTTATGAGTGCCATGCTGTCTGCAAGAAAGCACTTCCTTTCTCTTAACAACAGCAAATCTGTTTTGTTTGATTCTTCCTTAACACTGATTAATATTTTAATTTTCTTACTTCTTCATTCCCAGATACAATCACTGTACAAGAAATAAGCGTGAATATTGAACAACTGAAAAAATAGGGGGTAGTATAGGCAGAAGTGAATGGGTCTTTGGATGCTTTGCTGTAATAGAGAAGTAGGACAGTCTGGAGTGGGTAAATGTCATGATCAAAGACAGATTCAAATTTGAAGGACCAAATGCCAGAGAAACAGAGAATGAGAAAAGCAGCCTGCTTGCAAAAGAATAATGGGTGATGGGTTAAATTACAGGCAGACGCTCATCTTAAGGATGTGCTTCAGTTTACTGCACTTCACAAACACTGCAGTTTTGTGTGTGGGTTTTTTTTGTTGTTGTTGTTGTTTGTTTATCTGTTTTTATGAATGGGAGTTCTGTGGCAACTGTGCATTGAGCAAGTCTATCAGAACAATTTTTCCAACAGCACGTGTAAACTTTGTGTCTCTGTGTTGCTCTTTGGTAGTTCTCACAATATTTCAAACTTTTTTATTATTACATATGTTATGATGATCTATGACCAGTGATCTTTGATGTTACTATTGTAATTGCTTTGGGGCACCAGAAACTGTGCCAATATAAGATGGTGAACTTAATCAACAAATGTTATGTGTGTTTTGACTACTCCATAAACTGGCCATTCACCCATCTCCCTCCCTCTTCTAAGGCCTCCCTATTCCTTGAGACACAACAATATTGACATTAGGCCAATTAATACTCTACAATTGTCTCTAAGTGTTCAAATGAATGGAAGAGTTACACATCTCTCACTTTAAATCAAAAGCTGGAAATGATTTTGCTTAGTGAGAAAGGCATGTCAAAAGACAAGATAGACCAAAAGCTAGTCCTCTTGGGCTAAACAGTTAACCAAGTTGTGATTGCTAAGGTAAAGTTCTTGAAGGGAGTTTAAAGTGCTACTTCAGTGAACACTCAAAGGATAAGAAAGCAAAACTGCCTTATTGCCGATATGTAGGAGGTGTTAGTAGTCTGTATAGAAGATTAAACCAGCCACAACATTCCCTTTAATCAAAACCTAATCTAGAATAAGGCCTTAACACTCTTAAATTCTGTGAAGGCTGAGAGAGATGGGAAAGCTGCAAAAGAAAAATTGATATCTAGCAGAGATTTGTCAATGGGCTTAAGGAAAGCCATCTCCATAACATAGAAGTGCAAAGTGACGCAGCAAATCCTGATGGAGAAGCTGCGGCAAGTTATCCACAAGATCTAGCTAAGATCAGTGATAAAGGCGGCTACACTAAACAACAGATTTTCAATGTAGAAGAAACAGCCATATTTTGAAAGAAGATGCCATGTGGTACTTTCATAGCTAGAGAAGAGAAGTCAAAGCCTGGCTTCAAAGCTTCAAAGATAGGCTGACTCTCATAGTAGGGGCTAATGCAGCTGGTGACTTTAGGTTGAAACCAATGCTACCATCTCAAAAAATTCCAGAGCCCTTAAGAATTAAACTAAATCTATTCTGCATGTGCTGTAGAAATAAAACAACAAAGCCTGCATGACAGTACATCTGTTTACAGGAAGGTTTACTGAATATGTTAAGCCCACTGTTGAGACATACTGCTATGGAAACAAAAAGATTCAAAATATTATCATTCATTGACAATGTACCTAGTCACCCCAAAGCTCTAATGAAAATGTAGAAAGAGGTAAATGTTGTTTTCATGCCTGCTAACACAACATTCATTCTGCAGCTCATGGATCAAGGAGTAATTTTGACTTTCAAGTCTTATTATTTAAGAAATACATTTTGTACAGCTCTAGCTGCCACAGATAGTGATTCTTCCAATGGATTTGAGAAAAGTAAATTAAAAACCTTCTTGAAAGAATATGTCATTTTAGATGCCCTTAAGAACATTTGTGATTCAGAGAAGGTCAAAATATCATTAACTGGAGCTTGGAAGAAGTTGATTACAAGCCTCCTCATGGAAGTCTTTGAAGGGTTCAAGACCTCAGTGGAGGAGGTAACTGTAGATGTGCTGGAAATAGCCAGAGAACTAGAATTAGAAAATTAAAAGTGGAGCCTGAAGATGTCACTGAATTGCTGCAATCTCACTATAAAACAAATGAATGAAGACTTGTTTCTTATGGATAATTGAGACGGAATCTACTCCTCGTGAAGATGCTGTAAACATTATTTAAAAGATAACAAAGGATCTGTCAAAAGAAATGATTTAGAATGTTCTATAAACTTAATTGATAAAGTGGTGGCAGGGTTTGAGCAGATTGACTTCAATTTTGAAACAAGTCTATGATGGCTAAAATGCTATCAAACAACATTACATACTACAGAGAAATCTTTAGTGAAAGGAAAAATCAATTGATGAGGCAAAGTGTATTGTTTTCTTATTTTAAGAAATTCCACAGCCACTACAGTCTTCAGCAACCACCACCCTGATCAGTCAGCAGCCATAATCATTCCAGTGGCAAAAACATTACCATTTGCTGAAGGATCAGATGATCGTTAGCATTTTTAGTAACAAACTATTTTTTTTAAAAGGTATGCACATTTTTTAGACATAATGCTATTGCATAGTTAATAGGCTATAGTATAGTGTAACGATAACTTTTGTATGTGCTGAGAAGCCAAAAAGTTTGGACTTGCTTTATTGCAATATTCACTTTGTTGCAGGGATCTGGAATCTGGAACCATACCTACGACGTCTCCAACGTATGTCTGTAAGAGGGACTCATGTGGATAGGTGAGTGTGTGGTTACCTGTATCAGGTACAGAGGACAGATAAGCATGTGTTTCCCTCCAGAGTTCTTGGTACTTGCAAGTTGATGGTTACCCTGGAGGTCTGAGCAGGGTTGGACAGCAGGCAGGCACTAGGGATGGAAGCAGCTACCTACAATAAGTTGTTTTGGCGTATAATGAGGCCCTTTCCTATTTCCTGTGCTATGTTCCCAGAGCATAAAGTAAGCTGCCAAAGCAGCCCAATCTCAAGGTGGAATATGGCAATCACCAACAGGAGCAGCCTGGTCTTCATCATAGCACTTGCCCAGCTATGTTAATTAGATAATTTGTTTTCACAGTAATGAATTGAGGCTAATGACCATAACTAACTTGTATGCATTGAACTGAAGAAGCCTCTTTCAATAATTTACTTGGGAAATAACAATGAGCAAGGAGCACAAAGCGTTCGCAAAAAGATAGAATAAGAATAGCAGGTCTTGCAATCTCTAGCATGGCTGTTCCTCTGCTTCTTACTCTTCAGGAATATATAATATCCCCCTAAGTTGAAGATGCAATGTCAGGATCTGGCTGTTCCTTCTTGGCTTTAAGAGCTAAGGATCTATCGTATTTCATGCACCTTGTTGAAAGGTGAATTTGCAGTGGGATGGAAAATAAATTTCATCTTATGTGCCATCCTCGGTACCTGCCTGGAACACTACTGAGAAGGGGTACGAGGCTGGTTCCAGGCTCAGCAGGAGAGTGCCTGGTCAATGGATTAACAGCACCCACCCCAAGCCCAGGGTATCTATGCCTGTTTGCCTGTTCGCCTGTTCACGGGGCCTCAGCAGAAGGCACTCAAGATCACTATTCCTATACTAAGACTGGCTTTGACATTGAAGATGATTCAACCAAGAATGTTTCATAAGGACGGCGAGTGTTTGTCACATGTACAATTAGTCAATGAATTATTATTTTCAGTGAGTTATATCTAAATTTAGTTCCTTCACATTGGTAGGAAATTCTTTATTTTCTCTGTAAATAGCCAAATCCTGGGAAACAAAGGATACTAAACTAAGACAATCTAAGTCAAAATAAATATTAGGCATTTCCAAAGGCATATTCTTTGGAATACTTCCTAGAGTGGTTCTCACGAATGATAATATTAGTTTCATGATTAAGAAAATTATTTGAAATTCAGTTGCCCCCATTTCAAGGGTTTCCGTTATTAATTTGTATTCGAAATCACAGTGCCTAGTACACATCTTTTATAATGATCTTTAAAATGCTTTCTTTAGGTATATGGCTGATTTCTAGATGAATATATTTTCATTTTTTCTTCTCTTGCTCCTTGATACTTGAGACTGGACGTCTAACTAACACTAATGTGAATGTAATTCTAAGGTGAACTCATTCAATGTTAAAATGAGTTGATACTGACATGCTTTCAATGAGGCATCAGATCTTTGATCATCATTATAAGGTCCCTGAAGGAAAGTTCCTTAATCATATTGGCCCATTATCTTTATTAAGCAGCTCTGGGCATCATTACCTTCAAACAAGCTCTGAAAATAGGCTCTGACTTCTGGGCATCAGTAATGTCAGTAAATGTCAAACTGCTCCGTTTCTCCTAATCTCACCTTCATGATGATGATTTAATTGTGACACACACCTTGGGCTTTTCAGTCTAGATTTTTATGTATTTATTTTCCATGGAGAGTAGAGTTTCCTTATGATACCAAAAAAATATGAAAATAGAAGGACATAAAATATACATGAGAAGTAAAGCCATTAAAAATATCTGTTAGCCAATAAACTAATAAAAAAGATCTCAATACAACTTCTGTTTCAGCCTTCTGCTCTGTTGAGATAAGAAAGGAAAAAAAGAAAGAGCGGAGAAAAGCATAAAGGCATGTAGGGAAAGAGGAAAGGAGGAAGGGAACAGACAGGAAGGAACAAATGACAAAGGAAAAAAGGTCAAACGTGATTTATTTATTTATTTAACAGACACGTAGAAACTTACTCTGTGCACCTTAAAAAAATAACTCATTGAAATCTTCTAAGAAATTAATAGGTAGGGCTGATTATCATCCCCATGTTACAGACAAACTGAGGCACACAGCAAATAAGAGTTTTAGTATTTTGCCCAAGATCATACAGCTAGTAAATGGTAGAACTTAAGTTTGAATACAGGCAGTTCATTGAAAATAAATCACTTCCTTTATAAATAAAAAGTATTAAATCAATACATTTTTGAAGCATATAATCCAGAGCAAAACTATAATGGACATAATAATAGTCTTCTAGTAAAAATAAATTTTGTAAATGTAAGTGACTTTTTTATGATCTGACATTAGAAAAACCATTATAAGTTTTACCAATACCACTTTTTCAGCTACTTTAGTTCCTAATCAGCATGATGTTTGTAAGTGTTATCAATAGTGATCTTTAAATGCTTCAAATTTCATTTTAACTTGGAAGATTAACACTCTGTTATAGATAAAAAAATGGAAATCATAAGAAAAAAATGCACAAAGCACTTTCAGAAAAACGTGGGTTTATGCTATGGCATTTAAAAACCACTTTTAAAAGTTTTCATTTTTTAACTATTATTTTTTGGTAATCTTAAGTAAAACAGTAAATTCACTGCCCTTTGATTTTGCAATTCCTGTGCATTTATTCTAATGTTATTTTCATCCCTTGAAATTAGTCAGATTGGATTACAAAAGGCTAGCACTATACCAACTGTGCTTAGCCCTTGAAATCTTGAATCTTTCTGGCTAGTCTGTCAATTACATGATTAAACCCGATAAACTACATGCAATTCCACTCAAAACTGAAGATCAGAGAACTCTCTGATTGGCCCTAAATATATTGGCAAAGTGGAGCAAATGAAAAAAAATTAATTTTGTCTGATCAAATAAAAAATATTGGTCAAGATAGTTCCTTCATGTAAGAAACGGGATATGAAAATCAATTTTGGTGGACTAGAGATTAGTAAGTGATTCTAACAAAGATTTTCTTGGGCATTCTCCTAAGAAAGCAGACCAAAATCAAAGATTGATCAACTGTTAGAACTGAGGGTAGCTTCGGAATGAATCCTTTGGCTAAAAAGCCGGCCAAGATCACAGGAATTCCCAACAAAGTAGCAAATTAATCACAGAATCCTTTGTACACTGTAACAATCCACGTGTTCTCTAGTCGACTTCAAAAGAGCCATTGGCCACAAATGTGTGAAAATTTAATTACATGGAAAAGTCTAATTTGCACAGAGTAGATTTGACAAGAGCAATGATCCACCATACTTCTCCTGAGCTATGGTTATATGTACCTTGATCTTGGAGGTGCCCACTAACCAGGGGTTAGGCAGAGAAGGCATCTATATACTAAGGACAGAATGATTTTCTCTATATTAATATGTTAGAATATTTAAGAAGTTTCGGGAGGCCGAGACGGGCGGATCACGAGGTCAGGAGATCGAGACCATCCTGGCTAACACGGTGAAACCTGTCTCTACTAAAAAATACAAAAAAATTAGCCGGGCGAGGTGGCGGGCGCCTGTAGTCCCAGCTACTCCAGAGACTGAGGCAGGAGAATGGCGTGAACCCGGGAGGCGGAGCTTGCAGTGAGCTGAGATCCGGCCACAGCACTCTAGCCTGGGCGGCAGAGTGAGACTGCGTCTCAAAAAAAAAAAAAGAAGTTTCATGTCATTGTCCTCACGATTCAGTGTCCTTTTAAAATATGTGCACCGGCATCATATTGTTAAGAAAATAGAGACTAAATTAAATTATGCAATTTTAAATTAAAATAATAATCGAATTTTTATTTTAACAAGCAAGTGTGTCCATTTATTAATGATGTCAGCTGGTCTTTCTTTCAATGTGTCTATCAGCCTATTCATTGGTCATTCTACCCACATGCAATCTTGTTCATTTACTAATGATTTCAGCTGGTCTTTAAATGTGCCTGCCTATTCAATCCTTATGAACAATACCTTTGATCACTTAATTCACATAGGTCTTTGGAGAGAATAAGCCCTGCTACTGACAGTGCTTCTGCCTAAATCACCACAAGCCTTCATTAAACTGACCCTTTTATGTTTAAAGTTGAATCTCCTCTCTTCTCCCTATACCCAAATTGTGAAACATAATTTCCCTGGTGCTTTGCACTTCACAATCTACATTTATAGTAATGCCTCAGAGACTGTCTGGCATTCTGCAGCTTCCTCACAATAATGAAAGCAAAACTCAGACTGCACACCCCATACTCCGGAGCAGCATTATCAACAAACCTTGCTAGCATCGTAACTTCCAGAGGTGAGGGGAGGCCGGAGACAAACCATAGTCACACGGGGCAGACAAGAATCTTCCTCACAAGGCTGCATCACAAGAAGAAAACTTCCCATTAAATGCATGATGTAAGCAAGTTCGGAGACACAGTGAGTGGTATATGCTATCGGTCTATTTCCTGCATGCTGAACACTTGTTGGATCAAATGGAAAAATTAACTGTTAAGTTATACACTATTTTTCATGTGGCTATGAAACTTTCTTATATGTTTATGCAGAAGCAATAAAATCAGTTGTTGAGGAAGACATTCAATGTTTTCCACACCAGGAATTATTTCTATCAAAAGCTTCCTTGGAAGCATATTTCTCATTAAATTTGTACATTCCTAAAGCACAGCCTTCTCATTACCAAGATACTGTTCCTCTTGTTTGAAGTACTGATCCCAAAACTGCTCAGTAATACCATTTAAACCACTGCCACTAATCAAAGTCCAGTCACAAATGTGAAGCATTTACACTAGCTAAGAAAATACATCTTGTGGAATTTTGTAGCAAAGCACTGACATTAAATAAGCATGACATGTTTTCAAGCAAGCATGCCTTTTTATTTATAATTTTTCATATTTTTAATGTGTCCTGGAGTTAACTTTGTCAAAAAATCTGCTAGAGTTCATGACCACTTAAGACTTGGGCTACATAAGAGATTCATTAGCTTCTTATAATTTTTATCCTTTAAAAAGCCTGAATAAATCATTTATTTATTTTAAATCACTACTAAATTTTCAATATAGCTATTTCATTTTCAATAAATCCCTTGCCAAAAAACTAAATCCCATGTACTAGTAAATAACTGAATAAACAAAAACAGACCATGCTGTAATTTTTACTGCTACTATAATCAACACAAAGGAAACAAGAAATTATTCTATAGTATCACTCTAGCCAAAACATTTTAGAATCATATGACATTTCTTGGGATGAATTGATACTAGGAAATAGCCTTTTGTATCTATCTTTCTTTTTTTTTTTTTTTTGAGACGGTGCCCCCGTCACCCAGTTTGGAGTGTAATGGCACAATCTTGGCTCACTGCAACCTCGGACTCCCAGGTTCAATCTATTCTCCTGCCTCAGCCCCCCAAGTAGCTGGGATTATGGGCGGGTGCTACCATGCCCGGCTAACTTTTTGTATTTTTAGTAGAGAAAGCGTTTCACTGTGTTAGCCAGGATGGTCTTGATCTCCTGACCTTGTAATCAGCCCGCCTTGGCCTCCCAAAGTGCTAGGATTACAGGCGTGAGCCATAGCGCCCAGCCTTGTATCTGCCTTTGTGTCTATCTATAGGCACTGGGAAATTGGCAGTGTTTCTCAGCACTTTCCAAATATTTCTGTCCTCCTAACAAAGAGTAAAAGTCGTGGTATAGATCAATGATAAGTATCATAGAAATAAACAGAACACTCAGAAATTGCTTTTAAAAATGAGTGTTTCAGGTTAGCATCAATCACATTGCTTTGTTTTGCCTTGTCTTGTTTTGTTTTGTTTGTCATCATTCATATATTCTCAGCACAATCTTGCCCTGAGCATGAAATTCTTTTAGAAAAAAGCCCTGGGGTAGGCTTTGACCCACTGACATTAATGAGATTAGAAAAAAGCCCTGGGGTAGGCTTTGACCCACTGACATTAATGAGAACTCTGTATTCTGAGAAAATGTACTGCTGAGGGAAAGGAGATGAGAACTTGGCCATAGATCACATCAAAAGAGTGTAGACAAAGATTTATGCAAAGAAATTTTACTCTAGAGTTGGCCATGCTCTATAGAGAAAGCCAAGCTTTTAGTGTTCTGTATTGCAAGTCTGGCTTCTTTCAAACTACAAAATGAGCAAAATCAACTTTCTTTACATTTCGAAAGGAAATAGCACTCACACTGACAACAAAGGCATTATTTGAGTCCAAAGTTCATTTTAAATAAATATATATGGTTAAACAAAATGATCTGCCTTAAGTCAACAGAACTATGACTTGCGCCAGGAGAAAATGAAGAAAAACAGCTGAGGCTGAAAAGCCCAGGCTGGCGTTTGGGTGGGAGGTATGCCTGTGAGTGCCGAGCCTTGACAGTTAACTCTGACCAGTTATGTAATCCAGAATACAGCCTGAGTGAAAAAAAAAAAAAAAAAAAAAAAAAAACCAGAGAGAGAGCGAGAGAGAGAGAGACTGGCAATAAATAGTGGCTTAGCAGGTCTGCAGTTAACAGAAGGGAGCATTTAATTAAATAGTAAATACTTGGGAATACAGATTTGGCTTAGCATTAAATACAGATCAGGTAGCAAATAATTGGAGCAAATGTGTGGGATTTTGCATATTTGGTTTTTTAAAGCTTATTCTTACCTTATAAATATTTTTCTCACTTGATGTAAAATATATTAAATAAATCTGGTAATTGGAAAGATCCCATTTTGCCATTCAACTGTAAACCCAGTAGTCTGAAATAAGCTTTCCCTCAAAAAAAAAAAAAAAAAAAAAAAAAAAAAAAAAAAAAAAAAAAAAAAAACACCAAGGAACAGGATACAAGTGCCCCACATATTCTACAGATGTCCCTCCATTCCCAAGTTACCAAGCCCTAAAATGTCAACATTTCATAATTAAAAGCAAATAGTCCCTCTGCATCCTCATTAACTATATCAACTTTTGAAAAATGACATTTCCTATCAAATCAGCTCCAATTTATTTTTTGTCTTTTGTGGGATACTGCAAACTCATTTAGCAAATCAGTTTTGTTACTATAGTGACAGACTCAACTTATTTAAACTCACATGGAGGTTTTCCCATGGTTTGCTGTATTTGGGAGCCGCCTCAGTGTTTGCACGAGGCAAAACCTTCCTTAGAAACTGGAGCTGTACGGCTGGGTATGGTGGCTCATGCCTGCAATCGCAGCACTTTGGGACGCCAAGGCGGGAGGATCACTTGAGGTCTGGAGTTCAAGACCAGGCTGACCAGCATGGTGAAACCTTATCTCTACTAAAATACAAAAATAAGCTGGGCATGGTGGTGTGTGCCTGTAATCCCAGCTACTCAGGAGGCTGAAGCAGGAGAATAACTTAAACCCAAGAGGCAGTGATTGTAGTGAGCAGAGATCGCGCCACTGCACTCCAGCCTGGGTAACAGAGCGAGACTCCATCTCAAAAGAAAGAAAGAAACTGCATCTGTACATAGGGCACACTCTAGAACTATCTGTGAGAGAGAGTACATTTAAAAAGAGATTTCAGATTCACTCTTCCCACCAGATAGTTAACGTTGCTTTTTGAATTCAACCTGATTCTCACCACCCACTCCCGCCCCCAGGCAGTGGTTCTCAGGAGGAAGATGGTGGACATTGGTTTTGTATCCAAAAAAAAAACTGGCTGAGGGTGGGGGTGCAGGAGATGGGGGACACATGTTTAAATAACATTGCTTTCCAGAAATCCTATTTTGCATGATCACTCACCTCTGTGGCTTTTGAAGCAACTTTTCCTGAAGGAAGTGTGTCAGGTCTCAGGTGCCTTGGTGTGAGCCAAAAAGATGGGAACAGAATTCAATTTCAGGGATGGACAGGGAGCTATGCTTGCAGGAATGCAAGAACTCAGCATTCCAGGTGTGAAAGAGTGGAACATGTGCTACCTTGGCTGTGCAACTGGGAAAATGGCTTGCAGGTGGCCGGAGTGGGAACTGATTTAAGAAAGGGAAAACCTAGTCCATAGTGGACAATGAAGCTGTAATTTGTATAGATAAGACTTTGGGTTTTAAGTCACTGGTTTCGTTTTTCATGCTGCCTTGCTTTATGTAAATGCTTAGCACAAATAACAAACTGTCCATTCATTTTAAATGTTACTATTTCTAAATGAAAGATATTGTGGAAAACTTGGAGAAGTGAAGGTAAAAGGGGAAGAGAGAGGAGTGAAAGGAAAAATGAATTTCCATGATTTTTATTCTGCTTTCTCATCACATGTCCATGTCTGGAGTCTAGATACTTTTTCTTATTTTCTTTCTGGAAAGGGCAGTTAGCGTCTGACACAGTTAGTACCTTCCCTTCTTCCATATTCCTCTGAAACTCTCCTTTTGCCATAAAACCTTTTTATACATGTGCCCCTTTAATGGTTTTATAATAAAAGAATAGTTGTTTTTGAAAGCTACAGCAAGCATCCCATGTTTTCATCTACAGGATTTGGGATTATGGCCGTCCATGGGCACTGTCTTAACTATTTGTTAAGACATTGAGGCAAGAACGTGTCAGCGATTCCACAGCACAACTATGTTCTTGATATTATCTAAAAATAAAGACTACAGTATCTTTACATGTGAATGATTTTGCTTTTAGGTTCTTATGCTACAGAATTCTGGATCTGAAATTGGCTTTCAATACTTTGAGGTTAAGAATATCCAAAAAACATTCATCATTTTTTTTTGAGATTCTAATTTGTTAAAAAATTATTTAAGGGCTAACGTTTCACTAGCAATGCACTGAGAAATGAAGAACATACTCAGGGAATCTTTAGGTACCATCTGAAATCTTGGATTTGAAAAAGTCCCTTCAAGTCAGATTTTTCTGAAAATCACTGTACCAATCTTAAAAAAGGGGGAGCACCGGTACTTCAAGAAACCTCTAGAGAAAGGGAATCTGAATTACAAAATCCTCAGATAACACAATTATTTACAAGCTGAATGAGAAGGGGCAAAATGACAGCTATTCAATGTCAAAAGACATGTTTTATTAAAAGAAAAACAGAGAGAAGAGAAACAGAATATGAAAAACAGTCTGGATTGTTGGAAAGAGAGGAACAAAGAAAATGTAGACAAAAATAGGAGTAGCCCAAACAATGAAAAGCAGCCTTGAGACAGAGGCTCAAGATTGACATTACTTGGTGTTTTGTAGTTGCTGTATTGCAATAGCATCATACAAGGGAATATGTGTGACTCATTATCATATTTCTCATTTTACAAGTGACAATCTTGTATTGGTGTACCATTCAGAGTTCTTGTATTTTTTCATCCAATAAAATCTCTTTTTCTTATGAGTTTGCAAAACAAAAACAAATAAGATTTCATTGAATAAATACTTAAATTCTACTTATTCATTTCAAATCACAATTTGATATTTTCATGCTTTCTATGAGAAGTGGCTGAGGAATAAATGATTTAATCCCAACAGAGTAAATACTGCTAACTCTGTCGAGAAAAATGTAAGCTCAGTGTCTTAGTTTGGGCTCCCCACAAATGGTGAAAAGTGCTTGGATGCAGGTAGTTTACAAGAAAGGCATGGAAACAACCTAAGTGTCTGCCAATAGGTGAATGGATAAAGAAAATGTGGAATTGGAATTTTACAATGATTTTTTTTTTTTTTTTTTTTTTGAGACGGAGTCTCGCTCTGTTGCCCAGGCTGGAGTGCAGTGGCCTGATCTCAGCTCACTGCAAGCTCCGCCTCCCGGGTTCACGCCATTCTCCTGCCTCAGTCTCCCAAGTAGCTGGGACTACAGGCGCCCACCACCTCGCCCGGCTAGCTTTTTTTTTTATTTTTTAGTAGAGACAGGGTTTCACCGTGTTAGCCAGGATGGTCTCGAACTCCTGACCTCGTGATCCGCCCGTCTTGGCCTCCCAAAGTGCTGGGATTACAGGCTTGAGCCACCGCGCCCGGCCTACAATGATATTTTTAATGGAAAGCTATTTAACCTTAAAAAAGAAGGAAATCTTGCCATTTGTGACAACGTGGATGAACCTGGAGGACAGAATGCTAAGCAAAATAAGCTAGACACACAAAGACAAATAATGCATGACCTCACTTATATGTGGAATCTAAATGATTTAATAGAGAGTAGTGCTGGTTACCAGAGCTTGGGTGCGGGGAAAATGAAGAGTTGTTGGTCAAAGGGTACAAACTTTCAGTTATAAGAGGAATAAGTTGGGGAGATCTAATGCAAAATTTGGTAACTGTAGTTAAATAATAACAATGTGTTATATACCTGAAATTTGCCAAGACAATACATCGTAACTAGTCTTACATGCACACGCGCACACACACACTATGTGAGGGGATGGATGTGTTAATTAGCTTAATTGTGGTAATTTCATAATGTACACATATATTAAAACATCACAGTACACACTTTGAATGTATATACTTTTTATCTGTTAACTATACCTCAATAAAGTTGGAAAAAAATGAAAGAGAAGTGAAGGAGCAAGAGGAAGAAGATGGAGAGGGAGAAAATCCAATAAAGAGTCCACAATGTAGGTTGCAGCTGTGAGGATGACTCTGAGCTGAAGGGAAAAAAAAGCGCACACATACCAGCTGCCATCCGCCACTGCCTGAGAGCTTTCCCTAGGAGTGTTAACTCTCCTGTGTTTCTCAGCTGTGCCTGCCTGTATCTGGGGCTGAAAAGGGCTTCTGTTTCTTACCAAAAAAAAAAAAAAAAAAAAAGAAGAAGAAAGAAAGAAAAAATCCTAAGGCAGAAAAGCAGAGAGAGGAACAGAGGGTGATTGAGGTGGGGTGCAGGGCAGCATGCACACAGATTCTTCACCACAGCCATAGTTAAAGTCAGAAGTGGGTCCAGGAGAAGAATGGAGGACACGAAAAGCATTTGCGTTGGTTCACCTTCACATGACTCGGATCTACAGAGGCTACCTGATAAACTTTCTCACCTATTCAGAGGTGGCCAGCATAATCCCTAACAAACACATAGTACGTAGTGGGACAAACAAACAGCCCACTGCACAGCTAGTACCAAGGTCAACACTAGACTTTGTCCTCTCCCTCTTCACTCCCCGCTTTCTTCCCTCAGCCAGCCCTTTAGCTGCTCTGGGGTCTTGCAAGATTAGATGACCCTGTCTTTCATCTCTTAGGGTCTGAGTACCTTTGCTGGCTCTGGTTGGTTGCTGCAGTTGCATGTTGATATTGTCACTGAAGATGGGAGCACCAAGAGGTGATCCCACTGAACCCAAGTTCTAGATTATGCCTCCCCGTCCCTGCTTCCTGTAACAGCATCTCTAGCTACTCATGATGATTGTGGTTATTTCTCCTGGTTGCTGACTCTTTTCTTTGAGGGTTGCCCTACCAGCATGAGGATCCCAAAGTGACCGGAGTTGTAATTGTAGCTTCAAGTTGGTTGATCACTTACTCTGTCCTTGGAATCTGAGACCTCTGATCCAGCAAAACCTAAAATAGTGGAGCTGGGACTCATAAATTCTGCAAGTGGACTACTAAGAGTTTTAATGAAGGACACCAATTGTATTTCCACTCTTTGTTCCCAGACCCATGTTGTTGGCTATTAGAGTCCAGCTATGGGAGACCACATAACGTTATTAAATATTTACTGTATATAGACTATTTTGAAGAACAGAGCTACCTTTGGAAGTGTATCATCCTGAACTGGCTTTTTAGCTGAGCCTTTAGTTAGTCCCTTAATATGAATTATGGTAGAAAAAAAAGAGTTGCACAGTCATGTGCCCTCTGTCACACTTCTACTGCTGAATAAAATGAGTCACTCAGTCCAAGATGATGTTATTCAAGACCCCACGTCAGTAAAGCAGGCATTCTCAAAGCACTCTGATCATGGTAATATTCAACGGAGCATCCAGAGATGGTTCCTGCAATCAGTATTGTGACAGAAAGCAAGAGAATTAACATAGCTCTGGAGTAAGAGTGAGGGTGTACTGCTGTATTTCCCATAAAAAAACTGCCTTTGGTAATTTCTATTCTTAGTATTTAAAAATATATAATCATCAGATCTGTGGCCTCATACCAGGCACTAGAGTTTATCTTCATTTCAGTAAGGAAGCCATTTGCATAACAAATCTTGGGTTAAGTTTCTGTAGTCCACCATTATCCACCAAAATTCTAACGGTTTTCACAGGGAATTGAATCGAGTGAGAATAGGATTAGGCTTACTACCTCTGCAACTTTTAGTTCTCCAAGAGAGGTCTAATTTCTCTTATTAAACCCAGGATATAGTATTTCACCTAATTTACTATATTTCTGGGAGATCCAGGTTCGGAAATCTCCACTTGGCATTTTCTAATACAATCTTTTACTCCACAGGATATGGGACAACCTGAGGGCTCTGCCAGTTGCTAAGTATATTTATCTCAATTATACACACAGGGAAGTGACTGAGAAAATGACCACAGAGTAGATCAATATACTAACTGAACCCTCTGTGAAATGGACTTAGACCAGCAGCCCATTTATCACATGGTCTTAACAAGGCTCACGCTAACTTTGAACCACATTGACATTTCATGTCCCCTACTATTAATGTCAGCTCAAGACCTGTGTTCAACAGCTCTCAAATGTCTGGGTGACTTTCTTTGCCTAGTATACTCTTACTCTAGTAAATGACTAGAGGCCTCTCTGGAGGAGTATAAATGTGTTTAATATTGGTGGTGGCATTGCAGGTTTTTCTCAAAGAAAGTCAGTCTTCCCTTTAATCTATGGAACCTGCACCTGAGAGCAGCTAAGATCTAGAAACTGAGTAAGAGATGGCTATTTTCCGATGTAATCACTAGGCACAGTGTACACATACCCTTCTCTTCTGTAGTAATGTCCTTTTCTGGTTATTAGTTTAGTTGGTTGTCTGTCTATCTTGCCCCTAGGAATATGGTATCTATTAGCTGTCACCTCAGATTCCTACAGGACAAGGCACTTTGGTTGGCCCTTTGGTCTTGCTGACTATTACAAGATAAACAACTTCAACATACTGATTAATTACAGCAGTTAAATTTATTCTTTTAATTGAAATCAAGCCCAGTATCTTAATTTGGGCTCTCCCAAAAGATAGCCTAAACTGGAACTTGGGTGAAGGATTTTATTTGCCATGCAATCCCAGAAAACATGAGTGAGGGAATAGAAAGAACATGAATGACCTGGTAGCTACATGTGACTGTGGATTATTGTAGAAACAGAAAGCAGAAAGACCAACAAAAAATATGCTACTAAAGTCATTGCTGTGAGCAACGGGGTCTCAACTCTGCTGGCTCCTCTAAGAAGCATACAGAACGCAGCCCAGAATTATTCACCATCCCTTATGCCCCACTGGTTGAAGGTTACCACCAGGGTCATTAATGCCCTGTATTTCTAAGCTTCTCCGTCTCTCTCTTCCCGTATATATGTATATACATATGCATATGTACTATAGTAACTATACTATATACTCTCTCTCTCTCCAAATATATGTATATACAGCATCCAGAGATGGTTCCTGCAATCAGTATTGTGACAGAAAGAGAAATATATACATATATATGGAGAGAGACAATATATAGTATATTTTATACTATAAATATAAATATAGTTATATAGTATAAACATTTAAAATATATTTGATAGTATATACTAGATAAAATTATATATAATAGTATATAAATTAATTGATACAATAAAATAAGATATAATATTGTATATCATTACATATTAAAATATGTATCAGATATGGAAAACTATTACACCTGGAGAAGGGCAAAGAGGAAGGAAGCACTTCAAATTCAGTATCACAATCCATCATTCATATTCTTTCTTTTTCTTCTGTGTGCACGTGTGTGTGTACATAATATGGATAAGAAATATTCTACTCATGTGCTTATTTTGTTGAAATAACTTGAGGAAGTTCATCAGTATAATAAAATTTCAAGATTGGGGAGTAAAGAATATAAGATACTAGTTAGCAGTGAGCATAATAAATGGATGATAATATCATAAGCTGGTATGTGAATATCACAAAAAAATTCTTGATAATAATAAACTTATGGTAAGAAAAAACTTGTCCATTTTTATTGTTTGGGGAAGAAGAAGGAGAAAAAGCATTGTTCATTGTGTTCTATTAACAAAGAAACACAGGTTTAAATATGAATTAATATAAGGACAAGCACTGGCAAAAACATATGCATACAAGAAAATTCCAAATTATCAGAGTGGAAAAAATACATATAAATAATTTTATTAATCCAACAAGTGTATAAAAAGGGAAAATAAAAACAATCATACTAATAATAAATATAAAAGATGATAGAAAAAATAAGACTAAACATAACCTTAGTCAAAATTGATGAGAACAGAGTTATTTTTTAAGATAACTGCACTCAGATTCGGTTAAAAAACAAAATCTAATTAGAATGTTATTTATAAGAAGCGTGTCTTAAAATACAAGAACAAAATATATGTCTGACAGTTGCCTTTCACAAAAAATGCAGAAACACAAATATTACTGAGACAAAGATGGATGTTTTTAACGAGAAAAAATCAAACTACTAAGGAATCAAGTTTATAAGCCTCTAAACATCTAATGATATAATACTGAAATATTTACAAAAACACTTAGAAATGTCAGGAGAATGTGATGAAGTCATTTACATAGGGGCAGGTTTTAATATTCTCATCTCACAAATGAAAAAAATTGTAAGAAAAGTAGATAAGAATACAGATTATTCAAATAAGCCTATCAACAAAGAATTCTAAAAGAGCTTATATACTTTCCTTCAATAATTCTATCTTCAGGGCTTTTATTTAAGGAAAAAAAATCAAATACATTTACATATATATATATAGAGAGAGAGAGAGAGACATACACATGCATATACATGTATATGTATAATAACAGATGGTTCTATTACAGCATTTTCCTTAATTTCAAAAGTAGTACATTTCCAATGCATGAATTTTAGTAAACAGAAAATCACAATAAAAACTAAAAATCAGTGAAACTGAACAGTTTTCTTATATAGAGAGAATGTGAGTGTTCTGTTTATGTTAGCTGAGTACTCAGATTGTTGAATCTAAACTTGTTTTAATCCGGTTTGATTCTTTCTACAGGGGTGAGTTGCTAACCTTTGCAAAAGGCATTTTACTAATTGCAACATGGTCCCATCTGGTTGAATGATATAGAGTCATGGTTTTCTGGAAAATTCTCTTTTATCTTAGTCATATTTCTCAATGAACACGTTGATTTTAATGAAAGGAGAAAAATCTTCAAAGAATGTTTATTAATTCTTTTGTGCAGTATATAAGTAATCCAATTTGAAGATATATATGTACATGTCAATTATATCACAATAATAGACAATTTATTTGAATTTCTAATTTCTTCATAAATAGTTATAATGGCACTCTAGCAATCTGAGCAATGTAAAGCTATGTCTCTAAAACATGAAATAAAGTGAAATTGGGCACTATTTTCATTAGAAATAAAAAATATAAAAACTGCAAAAGTCATTTAGCTTTATAATTTACAAACTGTTTCCTGAGTAAATGAAAAACTTCATTTTAGTTTTAGTTATTGTTTGAACCCTTCCTCAGGCATCAATCATATTATATAAGTATTTCAAAAATTGAGAGAATAGAATAATAGAATTTTTAGAACTCAAGTAGTGAATTCAATTTCTGGGCTTTATATCTAGTTTCATTTCTAAGTATGTTTTTCATTATTCTATATTTCATTATTTAAAAAATCTAGCAGCATTCTACAGCTGACTAATGTCACTACTGTCATTTAAATCACAGCATTGTTTTAGAGGAAATTCCCTTACTACAGTTAATTCCAATTATCTGACGTGGGATGTGAATATAGTTCTTCAGCTCAAAATATACCCTACCACTTTCTCTTATAAGAATAAATATTCAGCAAATTGGATTGGAAGTGGTAGTGGGGATAATTAAAATAAGTAATAAGGAAAGTTTGGCTGAATGTATGGGAATCATAAAACAATTTAATTAGCAATAGACAGTTCCATAAGCCAGTGGGTCAGAGGGGATAAGTAACAACTTTCCAGAGAAGCCATAATGAACTGACGGGAAAAGATCTGTAGATCACAAGTGACTATTTAGTTTCCATGCACAAATAGAGTTACACATTTTATTAAAATGTGGTATGAAAAAGAAGTTTAACAAAACTGAAACCTAAAATAGTCTTCATATCCAGATGGTAAGTTCCATCAAACCTCTAGGAACAGATAATTCTGATGTCGTTAATGTTTTCCAAAATACAGAAAATGACATAGAGCTTTCAAATGTATTTAGGACTCTGACATTAAAATCTGACAAAGATAGACCAAGAAAAAAAATTGCAGACAAATTTCACTGATGAGTTATGAATATCGATAAAGAAATACTAAATAATATATTGGTGAGATCAGATATAAACATTTACACTGATTGAAGGTGGAAACATACCCTTTCTTTGCCCTTTTGTTATGATGGAATATTAATATCTTTCATCACCAATTGGAAGAAACTGAAGCAAAGCTCTTGCTGCTTTTCCTGAAAAAGGAAGTCATCTTCAGGGTGCTAGTAACTCAGGCAGTGGGAATACGGGATCATAAATGCCTGCCACCTGGCAGTGTTCCAGAGACAAATATATTCAAGGTTTATGTACAGAGACACAACCACTGACCTGATGTTTTCAGCTTGCAAATGTTCTGAAGTCCCTAGAGAGACATGGAAGTAGAAGAGTGCCACTGGATCAAAAAGGATAGTGGCTAATGTCTTAGCTATAAACTGTGTAGACAATCTGTGAATGTAGCACTTCCTTAGACTATGGACCTTTGACACCTGTAGAAGTGGATGAGTCCTCCAAATGGTCACAAGCTGGCAGGATGAAGGCTCAGAGACAGAATCAAAACTGATGTATAGAAAAATAAATAAAATTATATGTAAATATATGGACTCAGATTATACCTACTGCTTTGATAATGCAAGTCTAGCTGTTATTAAAATGTAATATCCCATACTAGTCTAATTTTAATTACAGGACCAGTGTTTACAAGTCAATTAACAGAACTGTTAACGTTTTATTTTAATATATTTTATTATAATGTATTTTAAGGAAGATAATATTATGATTCCAAGAATTTTCCAAAAAAGCAGTTAATAAAAGTTGCCTTTTACTTATGATCAAAAATAAAATCCCTTATTACTTTTAGGAATGGCAATCTATTCTCTTATAATAAAAAAACCATTAGCTTTAACCACATTTAATAGTGAAACATTAGAGCCAAGTAAGACATCTACTACCATTATATTTTTCTGCAAATTTTAGCCAATGAAAAGCAACAAAAGAATAAATGAAAGGTATAAATATTGAAAAGCGAGAGCCAAGATTACTATTATTTTTAAGTGATATATACTACTTTAAAAATTTGAGAGATTTAACTTGAAAATACTTTTTATTTATTTATTTATTTTTAAATTATACTTTAAGTTCTAGGGTACATGTGCATAACGTGCAGGTTTGTTACATATGTATACTTGTGCCATGTTGGTGTGCTGCACCCATCAACTCGTCAGCACCCATCAATTCATCATTTATATCAGGTATAACTCCCAATGCAATCCCCCCCTCCCCCCTCCCCATGATAGGCCCCGGTGTGTGATGTTCCCCTTTCCGAGTCCAAGTGATCTCACTGTTCAGTTCCCACCTATGAGTGAGAACATGCGGTGTTTGGTTTTCTGTTCTTGTGATAGTTTGCTAAGAATGATGGTTTCCAGCTGCATCCATGTCCATACAAAGGATGCAAATGCATCCTTTTTTATGGCTGCATAGTATTCCATGGTGTATATGTGCCACATTTTCTTAATCCAGTCTGTCACAGATGGACATTTGGGTTGATTCCAAGTCTTTGCTATTGTGAATAGTGCCACAATAAACATACGTGTGCATGTGTCTTTATAGCAGCATGATTTACAATCCTTTGGGTATATATCCAGTAGTGGGATGGCTGGGTCATATGGTACATCTAGTTCTAGATCCTTGAGGAATTGCATACTGTTTTCCATAATGGTTGAACTAGTTTACAATCCCACCAACAGTGTAAAAGTGTTCCTATTTCTCCACATCCTCTCCAACACCTGTTGTTTCCTGACTTTTTAATGATTGCCATTCTAACTGGTGTGAGATGGTATCTCATTGTGGTTTTGATTTGCATTTCTCTGATGGCGAGTGATGATGAGCATTTTTTCATGTGTCTGTTGGCTGCATGAATGTCTTCTTTTGAGAAATGTCTGTTCATATCCTTTGCCCACTTTTTGATGGGGTTGTTTGTTTTCTTCTTGTATATTTGTTTGAGTTCTTTGTAGATTCTGGATATTAGCCCTTTGCCGGATGAGTAGATTGCAAAAATTTTCTCCCATTCTGTAGGTTGCCTGTTCACTCTGATGGTAGTTTCTTTTGCTGTGCAGAAGCTCTTTAGTTTAATTAGATCCCATTTGTCAATTTTGGCTTTTGCTGCCATTGCTTTTGGTGTTTTAGACCTGAAGTCCTTGCCCAGGCCTATGTCCTGAATGGTATTACCTAGGTTTTCTTCTAGGGTTTTTGTGGTCTTAGGACTAACATTTAAGTCTCCAATCCATCTTGAATTAATCTTCGTATAAGGAGTAAGGAAAGGATCCAGTTTCAGCTTTCTACTTATGGCTAGCCAATTTTCCCAGCAACATTTATTAAATAGAGAATCCTTTCCCCATTTCTTGTTTCTCTCAGGTTTGTCAAAGATCAGATGGCTTTAGATGTGTGGTATTATTTCTGAGGACTCTGTTCTGTTCCATTGGTCTATAGCTCTGTTTTGGTACCAGTACCATGCTGTTTTGGTTACTGTAGCCTTGTAGTATAGTTTGAAGTCAGGTAGCGTGACGCCTCCAGCTTTGTCCTTTTGACTTAGGATTGTCTTGGCAATGCAGGCTCTTTTTTGGTTCCATATGAACTTTAAAGCAGTTTTCTCCAATTCTGTGAAGAAACTCATTGATAGCTTGATGGGGATGGCATTGAATCTATAAATTTCCTTGGGCCGTATGGCCATTTTCACAATATTGATTCTTCCTATCCATGAGCATGGTATGTTCTTCCATTTGTTTGTGTCCTCTTTGATTTCACTGAGCAGTGGTTTGTATTTCTCCTTGAAGAGGTCATTTACATCCCTTGTAAGTTGGATTCCTAGGTATTTTATTCTCTTTGAAGCAATTGTGAATGGAAGTTCATTCATGATTTGGCTCTCTGTTTGACTGTTACTGGTGTATAAGAATGCTTGTGATTTTTGCACATTAATTTTGTATCCTGAGACTTTGCTGAAGTTGCTTATGACAGCTTAAGGAGATTTTGGGCTGAGACAATGGGGTTTTCTAAATATGCAATCATGTCATCTGCAAACAGGGACAATTTGACTTCTTCTTTCCCTAACTGAATACCCTTGATTTCTTTCTCTTGCCTGATTGCCCTAGCCAGAACTTCCAACACTATGTTGAATAGGTGTGGTGAGAGAGGGCATACCTGTCTTGTGCCAGTTTTCAAAGAGAATTTTTCCAGTTTTTGCCCATTCAGTATGATATTAGCTGTGGGTTTGTCATAAATAGCTCTTTCTATTTTGAGGTACCTTCCATCAATACCGAATTTATTGAGAGCTTTTAGCATGAAGGGCTGTTGAATTTTGTCAAAAGCCTTTTCTGCATCTATTGAGATAATCATGTGGTTTTTGTCTTTGGTTCTGTTTATATGCTGGATTACGTTTATTGATTTGAGAATGTTGAACCAGCCTTGCATCCCAGGGATGAAGCCCACTTGATCATGGTGGATAAGCTTTTTGATGTGCTGCTGGATCCGGTTGGCCAGTATTTTATTGAGGATTTTTGCATCGATGTTCATCAGGGATATTGGTCTAAAATTCTCTTTTTTTGTTGTGTCTCTGCCAGGCTTTGGTATCAGGATGATGTTGGCCTCATAAAATGAGTTAGGGAGGATTCCCTCTTTTTCTATTGATTGGAATAGTTTCAGAAGGAATGGTACCAGCTCCTCCTTGTACCTCTGATAGAATTCAGCTGTGAAACCATCTGGTCCTGGACTTTTTTTGGTTGGTAGGCTGTTAATTATTGCCTCAATTTCAGAGCCTGCTATTGGTCTATTCAGGGATTCAACTTCTTCATTGTTTAGTCTTGGGAGAGTGTAAGTGTCCAGGAAATTATCCATTTCTTCTAGATTTTTTAGTTGATTTGCGTAAAGGTGTTTATAGTATTCTCTGATGGTAGGTTGTATTTCTGTGGGGTCGGTGGTGATATCCCCTTTATCATTTTTTATTGCGTCTATTTGATTCTTCTCTCTTTTCTTCTATATTAGTCTTGCTAGCGGTCTGTCAATTTTGTTGATCTTTTCAAAAAACCAACTCCTGGATTCATTGATTTTTTGGAGGGTTTTTTGTGTCTCTATCTCCTTCAGTTCTGCTCTGATCTTAGTTATTTCTTGCCTTCTGCTAGCTTTTGAATGTGTTTGCTCTTGCCACTCTAGTTCTTTTAATTGTGATGTTAGAGTGTCAATTTTAGATCTTTCCTGCTTTCTCTTGTGGGCATTTAGGGCTATAAATTTCCCTCTACACACTGCTTTAAATGTGTCCCAGAGATTCTGGTATGTTGTATCTGTTCTCATTGGTTTCAAAGAACATCCTGCCTTCATTTCGTTATGTACCCAGTAGTCATTAGGAGCAGGTTGTTCAGTTTCCATGTAGTTGAGCGGTTTTGATTGAGTTTCTTAGTCCTGAGTTCTAGTTTGATTGCACTGTGGTCTGAGAGATAGTTTGTTATAATTTCTGTTCTTGTACATTTGCTGAGGAGTGCTTTACTTCCAATTATGTGGTCAATTTTGGAATAAGTGCCATGTGGTGCTGAGAAGAATGTATATTCTGTTGATTTGGGGTGGAGAGTTCTATAGATGTCTATTAGGTCTGCTTGCTGCAGAGATGAGTTCAATTCCTGGATATCCTTGTTAACTTTCTGTCTCGTTGATCTGTCTAATGTTGACAGTGGGGTGTTGAAGTCTCCCATTATTATTGTATAGGAGTCTAAGTCTCTTTGTAAGTCTCTAAGGACTTGCTTTATGAATCTGGGTGCTCCTGTATTGGGTGCATATATATTTAGGATAGTTAGCTCTTCCTGTTGAATTGATCCCTTTACCATTATTTAATGGCCTTCTTTGTCTCTTTTGATCTTTAATGGTTTAAAGTCTGTTTTATCAGAGACTAGGATTGCAACCCCTGCTTTTTTTTGTTCTCCATTTGCTTGGTAGATCTTCCTCCATCCCTTTATTTTGAGCCTATGCATGTCTGTGCATGTGAGATAGGTCTCCTGAATACAGCAGACTGATGGGTCTTGACTCTTTATCCAGTTTGCCAGTCTGTGTCTTTTAATTGGAGCATTTACTCCATTTACATTTAAGGTTAATATTGTTATGTGTGACCTTGATCCAGCCATTATGATATTAACTGGTTATTTTGCTCGTTAGTTGATGCAGTTTCTTCCTAGCCTCGATGGTCTTTACATTTTGGCATGTTTTTGCAATGGCTGGTACCGGTTGTTCCTTTCCATGTTTAGTGCTTCTCTCAGGGTCTCTTGTAAGGCGGTCTGGTGCTGACAAAATCTCTAAGCATTTGCTTATCTGTAAAGGATTTTATTTCTCCTTCACTTATGAAACTTAGTTTGGCTGGATATGAAATTCTGGAAAAGAAAAATTCTTTTCTTTAAGAATGTTGAATATTGGCCCCCACTCTCTTCTGGCTTGTAGAGTTTCTACCGAGAGGTCTGCTGTTAGTCTGATGGGCTTCCCTTTGTGGGTAACCCGACCTTTCTCTCTGGCTGCCCTTAAGATTTTTTCCTTCATTTCAACTTTGCTGAATCTGGCAATTATGTGTCTTGGAGTTGCTCTTCTCGAGGAGTATCTTTGTGGCATTCTATGTATTTCCTGAATTTGAATGTTGGTCTGCCCTACTAGGTTGGGGAAGTTCTCCTGGATGATATCCTGAAGAGTGTTTTCCAACTTGGTTCCATTTTCCCCCTCACTTTCAGGCACCCCAATCAGACGTAGATTTGGTCTTTTTACATAATCCCATACTTCTTGCAGGCTTTGTTCATTTCTTTTTCTTCTTTTTTCTTTAGATTTCTCTTCTCACTTCATTTCATTCATTTGATCCTCAATCGCTGATACTCTTTCTTCCAGTTGATCGAGTCAGATACTGAAGCTTGTGCATTTGTCACGTATTTCTCGTGTCATGGTTTTCATCTCTGTCATTTCGTTTATGACCTTCTCTGCATCAATTAGTCTAGCTGTCAATTCTTCCACTCTTTTTTCAAGATTTTTAGTTTCTTTGTGCTGGGTACGTAATTCCTCCTTTAGCTCTGAGAAGTTTGATGGACTGAAGCCTTCTTCTCTCATCTCGTCAAAGTCATTCTCTGACCAGCTTTGATCCGTTGCTGGGGATGGGCTGTGCTCCTTTGCAGGGGGAGATGCGCTCTTATTTTTTGAATTTCCAGCTTTTCTGCCCTGCTTTTTCCCCATCTTTGTGGTTTTATCTGCCTCTGGTCTTTGATGATGGTGACGTACTGATGGGGTTTTGGTATAGGTGTCCTTCCTGTTTCATTGTTTTCCTTCTAACAGTCAGGACCCTCAGCTGTAGGTCTGTTGGAAATTGCTTGAGGTCCACTCCAGACCCTATTTGCCTGGGTATCAGCAGCAGAGGTTGCAGAAGATAGAATATTGCTGAACAGCGAGTGTACCTGTCTGATTCTTACTTTGGAAGCTTCCTCTCAGGGGCGTACTCCACCCTGTGAGGTGTGGGGTGTCAGACTGCCCCTAGTGGGGATGTCTCACAGTTAGGCTACTCAGGGGTCAGGGACCCACTTGAGCAGGCAGTCTGTCCCTTCTCAGATCTCAACTTCCGTGTTGGGAGATCCACTGCTCTCTTCAAAGCTGTCAGACAGAGCAGTGGATGCTGCTTTTGTTGTTGTTAACTGTGCCCTGTCCCCAGAGGTGGAGTCTACAGAGACAGGCAGGTCTCCTTGAGCTGCTGTGAGCTCCACCCAGTTCGAGCTTCCCAGTGGCTTTGTTTACCTACTTAAGCTTCAGCAATGGCGGGCGCCCCTCCCCCAGCCTGGCTGCTGCCTTGCGGTTAGATCGCAGACTGCTGTGTTCGCAATGAGGGAGGCTCCATGGGCGTGGGACCCTCCCAGCCAGGTGTGGGATATATTCTCCTGGTGTGCCCATTTGCTTAAAGGGCAGTATTGGGGTGGGAGTTACCCAATTTTCCAGGTGTTGTGTGTCTCAGTTCCCCTGGCTAGGAAAAGGGATTCCCTTCCCCCTTGCACTTCCCAGGTGAGGTGATGCCTCGCCCTGCTTCAGCTCTCGCTGGTCGGGCTGCAGCAACTGACCAGCGCCGATTGTCTGGCACTCCCTAGTGAGATGACACCAGTACCTCAGTTGAAAATGCAGAAATCACCTGTCTTCTGTGTCGCTCGCGCTGGGAGTTGGAGACTGGAGCTGTTCCTATTCAGCCATCTTGCTCTGCCCCCCGAAAATTCTTTAAGAAAGTTAGGTAAGTGGTCAAGTAAAATAATTAATTTGAAAAAATATTATATTTTCAATAATGGAAATGAACACATACAGCAATTAGTTAACTGGAAAAAAATCTATTTTTAATAATGACAATTAATTCATATGTCACATAAACATTTGAAAGACTGTTCTAAGTTAGGTTACTTTGAACATCACCACATTTAGGATGGAAATGGAGGTATGGAGGTGCAAGTGATTTTTCTACACAGCTAGTGAGCGGAGAAGTCACAGCTAATAATAATGAGATGTAGAATAATGAAATATAGAATAACCCAGAGACCTGCAGGGTCATAATGCCAGCTGGAGCCAGCTGTGTGACCAGGTCCCCAGCAGTCTAGCCAACACAATGTCCTACACCTTGAGGAGCAGGTAGCACAGCACAGTAAGGAGGCTGCCCCTGGGACAAAGGGTGCCAAAGCCCATGCTCCCAAGGGCCCAAGAACCCAGTTAGACAGCCTGCAAGAGGCCAGGCATGTATCATGTCATGATGACATGTTTAAAAACAATAATAATTTTATTATCTAAATGCTTAACATATAAAAAAAGTTAATATAAAATAGGTAGATTCCACAAGAAAAAATAAAATCTTAGAAAACTACAAAACTTTAATGTAGAAGACAGTTTTTAATCTTGAGGCCATTGATGGGCTTATGACAATTTGTTATTTTCTAGAAATATGCAAAATATTATGAGCTTGGGCATATGTATTTTTTTTTTTCTTAGAACTGAAGGTTTTATGCTTTCAAAAAGATTGTCTGAAAGGGTTATAACTCCCAAAGTGTAACTTTGGTTAGAAAAATAAAAGATTTGAGTAACTCGAGAAACTTACGTCTTTCCAGATGGGGAGACAATATGGTGTTCCTCCTTCCCGAAGAAACGTTAATTTAATGCATTTACAATCAAAATGCAGGCCATATTTTTCAAATAAAGGAAGTTTCCAAAAGTTTTAAATTTTTGTGTAGAGAAATAAATGTTCAGTAGTAAGCTAGACATTGTTGAAAAATAAAATGGAGGTTGCCCTTTTTAGTTATTCAAACATATTATAAAGCTTTGTAACTGAAAATATTGAAGCTTTTATAGGAAATCAAGACTCTAAAAATGAAATAAATACACAAACACATATGTTTTTATAATTGAATAATTGTGTTCTCCAAATAACAGAAGAAATTATAAGTTATCCAGTGAATGTGAGTTGGAAAATTGGCAACTCAGTTTGAAATAAGAAATTAAATGACTACTTAACACCTACACCAAAATCTAATTTCAGATGGCTTATGATTATATTATTCAAATGGTTTAACGATCTAAATTTTAAAACACTGTGAAGGAAACTTAGGTTTCAGATAGCTGACCAGAGGCACATGGCACTCACCATCTTCATAAAGAAAGATAAAAACAGTGAGCAGATAATTTCATGTCAAATAGAGTATCTAAGAGAGAACTCAGGGGTTCAGCAGGGAAGTGACAGGGAACCTCTGAAACGTGGAAAGAGAGTAAAACAAAGCAGTCAGCTTGACCAGAATTGGCTTGAAACCAGGAAAAATTCCCCAGGGTAGGAAAGAGATAAGAGATTTCCAGTGGTCCCCTATTCCCACCACAAATTCTTAGAATCCTGGCCATGGAAGAGATTCTCAGCTCTCACATTCCCTGAGACTAGTACAGGGAGCAACCTGGAGTCCATATGATGGCATTGTTCCAGAAAGAAAGTTCACCCTTGGTCACACACACCTTCTCAAGGCCCAAGTAACCACATCATGCCACCATTTTGAGAACCCAGTCCCCACCACCTTGCCCAGGGGCCCAACAGTCCTTGTACCTCCATTTTACTGGAGCCCTGCTGACATCCCATCACATTCACCCAGGGGTCTGAAGGGTCATAATGCCAGCTGGATCCAACTGTGTGATGAGGTCCCCAGCACTTTAGTCCACACAATGTCCTACACCCCAAGGAACCAGCAGTGCAGCACAGTCAGGAGGCTGCCCTTGGGACAAAGGCTGCCAAACCCCATGTTCCAAAGATCCTAAGAGCAGCATGCCTGGGGCTGCTGCCAATGATTACGCTCCATCTCACCCCCAAGCAGCAGAGCCATTGCACACTGGCAGGTGCTTTTATGGGGTCTGGGGACTGACCCACTTGGGTGTCACCCAGGGGCCTGAGGATAGATCTACCCTGCCCACTGCCCCTACTGCCACTGCCCACATTCATTGTCCTGATGCCTGGGAATCAATTTTCCCTGCCCACAACACATGGTGCCCTCGAGCACCATCAACCGATGGACAGGCACACCTGCCTGCCACAGCTGGAGCCCATGAGCACAATTAGGGGTCCTGACAATAGGCCTGGCCCATCCATTGCCAGTGTATGCATGTGCAATCTGGGCACGTGAAGACAAGCCCACCCTGCCTGCAGCCTCCACTGGCAGTACTTTCATGCATCCTCTGGGGGCTTCGGGATTAATCCACCCTGCCTGTCAATGCTGGCACCCATGCACACTATCCAGGGTATTGAAGATAAGCTTACCCCATCTACCATTAGCACTGCCAATGCCCCAGCATGCCACCTGGGGACCTGGGAATCAAACAACCCGCCCACCACAGCCTGTACCTGTGTGCACCGTTAAAGGGCCTGAGGACAGAGACACCCAAGGGTTAGCCCACTGTTAAAACTGCCATTGTTAATGCCACTCATGCCACCCAGGGGCCTGAGGATCCACCTACCCACCTGGCCCACCACTGCCATTACCAGGACTTGAACAATCCAACTGGAGGCCCCAAAATTGGCATATCCAGCCTGCTGCTGCCACCACTGGTTTCCAAAGACCAGCTTACCTGACATTCCTGTCCGCAGCAAACCCTCACCACATCCTTCGCTAACAACTGTAGCCTAGGCCACTGAGGAACTCAGGTACCACTGACACTGATTACAGGAGAAATCATATGGAGACTATTGCATCCACCCAGAATCAAAGCCAAAGAGCCCTACCCAAACAACACTGATACATCAGTGGGAAATAACCATTCTGTACAAAAACAATCTGTGTTATTAGAAGTAGTACTGTCACAGTAAATGAACAGACATCAATGTTAGAACACCAGAAACATGAAAAAGAAAGGAAAGATAACATCTGCAATGGAAAACAACAATTCTCCAGCAATACCTTCCAACAGAAAAAGAAACCTATGTAATGCCTGAAAAAGAATTCAAAATAATGACATTAAAGAAGCTAAGACATAAGAGAACGTGGATAAACAATACAAATAAAGCAGAAAATATAATTTATGATCTGCGAAATTCAACAAAGAAATAGATATTATTTTAAAATAAATTCTGTAACTCAATAATTCAATAAATGAAATAAAATATACAAGCAAGATCTTAAACAATAGACTACATCAAGCAGAAGAAAGAATTTCTGAACTTGAAAACAAATCTTTTGAAATAACCCAGTGAGACAAAAAAAAATAAGAAGAGGGAGTAAAAACCAATTTTTTAAGCCTATGTAACATATGGGACACCATAAAGCAACCAAATATTTAAATTTTGAAAGTTCTAGAAGGAGAAGGAATGAGCAAGGATATAGAAAACCTGTATAGCAAAATAATAGCTTAAAGTTTCCCAAGTCTTACAAGAGAGGTAGACATCTAGGTAAAGGAAGCTCAAAGATCCCCAAATACATCCAACTCACAAAGGTCATATCCATGGCACATTACACTCGAACTTTGAAGTCAAAAATAAAAAGAGAATTCTATAAACAATAAGAGAAAAGCATCAAATGAAATATAAGGGAACCTCCATCACACTAACAGTAAATTTCCCAGCAGAAACGTTACAGGCCAGGAGAGAATGGGGTAATACATTCAATGTTCTGAAGGAAAAATCTGTCAAAGATACTATAACCATCAAAGTTATCTTTCAGGAATAAAAAAGAAATAAAATATTTCCCAGACAAGCAAAAGTTGAGGGAATTCATCACCACTAGACTTGTCCTAGAAGAAATTCTTATGGGAGTCCTACACAAAAAGACTTTACCAAAATACGCTTAGAACTTATCAACAAATTTACTAAAGTTTCAGAATAAAAATTAGTATACAAAATCAGTGACATTTCTACACATGAATGACTGACTAGCTAAAAAAGAAATCAAGAAAGCAATTCCATTTACAATAACTATCAAAAATAAAATATCTTGAATAAGTTTAACCAAGGAGGTAAAAGACGTCTACCATAAAAACTATACAACACAAATAAAAGAAATTTAATATGACACCTAGAAATGGAAAGACATCCACAGTCATAGATTGGAAGAATTAATATTGTTAAAATAACTATACTACTGAAAGTAATCTACAAATTCAATGCCACTCATATCAAAATACCAAAGACATTCTTTTACCTCTGTGCACCTGCAGGTCCAACACTGTGTGTAAACCACCAAGGCTTAGGGCTTGCACCTTCTGCAGCAATGGCCTGAGCTGTACATTGGCCCCCTTTTGCCACAGCTGGGATGCAGGGCACCAAGTCCTGAGACTCCACAAACCAGCAAGGCCCTGGGCCCAGCCCAGGAAACCATTTTTCCCTCCTAGGCCTCTGGGAGGCCTGTGATGTGAAGGGCTGTCATGAAGTTCTCTGATATGCCCTGGAGACATTTCCCCCATTGTCTCGGGGATTAACATTTGGTTCTTTGTTACTTATGCAGATTTCTGCAGCCAGCTTGAATTTCTCCCCAGAAAATGGAGTTTTCTTTTATATTGTATTGTCAGGCTGCAAACTTTCTGAACTTTTATGCTTTGCTTCCTTTTAAACATAAGTTCTAATTGCAAACCATATCTTTGTGAATACATAAAACTGAATGATTTTCACAGTACCCAAGTCACCTCTTGAATGCTTTGCTACTTAGAAATTTCTTGCAACAGATGCCCTAAATCAAATCATCTCTCTCAAGTTCAAAGTTCCACAAATCTCCAGGGCAGGGAAAAATGTCACCAGTCTCTTTGCTAAAACATAGCAAGAGTCATGTTTGCTCCAGTTTCCAACAAATTCCTCTTCTCCATCTGAGACAGCAGCATTTGGTCAAAGACATTCGACAAGTCTCTAGGAAGTTCCAAACTTTCCCACATCTTCCTGTGTTCTGAGTCTTCCAAGTCTCTAGGAAGTTTCAAACTTTCCCACATTTTCCTATCTTCTTCAAGTCCTCCAAACTGTTTGAAACTCTTCCTGTTACCCAGTTCCAAAATAACTTCCACATTTCCAGGTATCTTTACAGCAGTGCCCCACTACCCAGTACCAATTTATTCTATCAGCATGTTTTCACGCTGCTCATAAAGACATATCTAAGACTTGGTAATTTACAAAGGAAAGAGGTTTAATTGACTTACGCTTCCACATGGCTGATGAGACCTCACAATTATGGCTGAAGGCGAATGAGGAGCAAAATCACGTCTTACATGGCAGCAGGCAAGAGAGTTTATGTAGGGGAACTCCCCTTTATAAAACCATTAGATCTTGTGAGACTCATTCACTATCACAAAAACAGTACAGGAAAGACCTACTCCCATGATTCAATTACCTCCCACTGAGACCCTCCCATAACATGTGGAAATTGAGGAAGCTACAATTCAAGATGACATTTTGGTGGGGACACAGCCAAACCATATCAATACCCTATGCTCATGGATGAGTAGGATCAATACTATGAAAATAACCATACTGTTAAGAGAGACCTACAAATTCAATGTAATTCCCATCAAAATACCATGATTATTCTTCATGAACCTAGAAAAAAAAATCCTAAAATTCATATGAAAACAAAAGGAGCCCACACAGTGAAAGCAAGACTAAGCAAAAAGAATGAATCTGGAGGTATCACATTACCTGACTTCAAACTAAACTATGAGGCTATAGTAATCAAAACAGCATGTTACTGGTATAAAAATAGGCACATAGACCAAGAGAACAGAATAAAAACCCAGAAACAAAGCCTAATACTCACAGCCAACTGATCTTTGACAAAGCAAACAAAAACATAAAGTGGAGAAAGGACAACCTATTTAACAAATGGTACTGGGATAATTGGCAAGACACATGTAGAAGAATTAAACTGTTCTGCACATGTATCCCAAAACTTAAAGTTTAATTTAAAAAAAGTTTGTTGTCACAATGAAATATGAAGTTAAAAAGACATAATACCAAATATATATATTTCCAGATGACAAAACATTTTTGAAAAAATGAAAGAATGAAACTGGATTCTAAACACTCACTTTATACAAAAATCAACTCAAGATGGTTCAAAGACATAAATCTAAGACCTGAAACCATAAAAATCCTAGAAGATAACATTGCAAAATCCCTTCTAGACATTGGCTTAGGCAAAGACTTCATGACCAGGAACCCAAAAGCAAATGCAACAAAAACAAAGAAATAGACAGGACTTAATTAAATAAAAAGCTTCTGCATAACAAAAGAAATAATCTGCACAGAAAACAAACAACCCATGGAGTGGGAGAAAATCTTCATTATCTGTACATCTGGCAAAGGACTAATATCCAGAATTTACAAGGAACTCAAATAAATCAGCAAGAACAAAAATAGTCCCATCAAAAAGTGAGCTAAGGACATGAATAGACAATTCTCAAAAGAAGATATACAAACATCCCACAAACATATAAAAAAATGCTCAACATCTCTAATCATCAAAGAAATGCCAATCAACACTACAATATGATACCATCTTATTACTGTAAAAATGACCACAATCAAGGATGTGGTGAAAAGGGAACACTTTTACACTGCTGGCGGGAATATAAACCAGTACAACCACTATGGAAAACAGTGGGGGAGATTCCTTAAAGAACTAAAAGTAGAACTACCATTTGATCCAGCAAGCCCACTACTGTGTATCTACCCAGAGGAAAAGAAGTCATTAGACGAAAAAGAAACTTGTACATGCATGTTTATAAAAGCACAATTTGCAATTGCAAAAATATGAAAACAGTCCAAATGTTCATCAATCAACAAGAAAATATATCATGGAATACTACTCAGCCATAAAAAATATATGAAGTAATGGCATTTGCAGCAACCTGGATGGAATTGGAGACCATTATTCTAAGTGAAGTTGCTCAGGAATGGAAAACCAAATATCATATGTTCTTACTCATAAGTGGGAGCTGAACTATGAGGATGCAAAGGCATTAGAATGATGCATTGGACTTTGGGGACTCGGGGGAAAGGGTGGTTGAAAGATAAAAGACTACACATTGGATACAGTGTACATTGCTTGGGTGATGAGTGCACCAAAATCTCGGAATTGACCACTAAATTACTTATCCATGTAACCAAACACCATCTGTTACCTAAAACCTATCGAAATAAAAATTTTTATAAGAAGTTCTAGCATTTAATAGCATAGTAGGGTGACTATTGTTAGCAACAATGTGTTGTATATTTCAAAATAACTAGAAGAAAAGATTTGAAATGTTCCCAACACAAAGAAATGATACTTGTTCAAGGTGATGGATAGCCTAAATACTCTAATTTGATCATTACACATTGTATGCATGTATCAGAATATCACATGTATCCATAAATATGTACAACTATTATGCATCAATAAAAACACCACTGTGAATGTTTCAGAAGAAAATTGATTTTTTACAACCATGGTGGAGATGGAGGACATTCATGAAAAACATGACATCAAACTCAAAAATTAAAAAGTAAAACAGTAATATAGGTGTTTATATAAAACTTCAAACTTTCTTATGACAAAAACCTGACTTTCCTTCAGCAATGTTAGCAAGTAGTCAGAAGAGTCCATTTTGTGTATCTGTTCCACACATCAAAGACAAGTTACCTCAGTGAATAGGCTTTCATAAACCAACCAATCTGAGACCCAGAGTTTCTGACTCAACCTATTAGGGATTTACTTTCCAGTAAATGCACTTCTGAATATAAACCAATCAATACAGTCTCATACAAGTAACCAGGCTTTTGCTAAAGGGATTTCAACCTACTTCCACCTCTGGAAGTCTCTTAATCCCTGACCACCTTCCAAAAACCCTATACAAAATCATCACTCAGTGACTGAGAGCATCACTCTCCTTTAATATACTAAGCAATAGCTTCAGCTTTTTAATTCAGATATTGAATGATGCCTCATCATCCTTTAACATATACATGGGGTTAATTTCTATTATAGTCAAATAGTCTTATGAATCATCAAAAACAAATCGAATAGAAAAACATACAGAGGATATGAAGATCTATTTCACAAAAGAAGAAAATAAAACACCAGGAAACTATTTAAGAGCATGTCCAGTTTTACTGTTAATAAAAAAAAAAGTTAAATAAAACAACAAGGTTTCATTTATTTTCATTTTGGAAGGTAAGGGCAGCAGAAATTGATAATAACTAATTGTGATAATGGCATGAGAGAATGGGCATTATTACACGTCGCTGCTGTGAGTAAACAAGGTACAATTTTAAGAGCTATGTAAGGCTGGGCGCGGTGGCTCAAGCCTGTAATCCCAGCACTTTGGGAGGCCGAGATGGGTGGATCACGAGGTCAGGAGATCGAGACCATCCTGGCTAACACGGTGAAACCCCGTCTCTACTAAAAATACAAACAATTAGCCGGGCGAGGTGGCGGCGCCTGTAGTCCCAGCTACTCGGGAGGCTGAGGCAGGAGAATGGTGTGAACCCGGGAGGCAGAGCTTGCAGTGAGCTGAGATCCGGCCACCGCACTCCAGCCTGGGCGACAGAGCAAGACTCCGTCTCAAAAAAAAAAAAAAAAAAAGAGCTATGTAAAGCCTTGGAAATAAACATCACGACTGCATTCTCTTTGGTGCAAAAATTCTGCTTCTAATAATTTATCTCAAGGAAATATTCAGAGAAGTATGTTACCAAGATGAATGTATGTATATATGTGTTTACTTATTCAAGAGTATTTATTGAGCTTCTACACTGCATCTAGTAACAGTACATTCAACAAGACAAACATCCTGCTCACCTGTGTTGTACATTGTAGTGCAGGTTTACTCAAACTAAACCAATAGGCCAGGCCCCTAGGCTACCTGGTTTTGTAAACCACATAGCCATGCCCATTTGTTTACATATTGTCTACGGCTGTTTGCCTGCTACAATAGCAGAGACGAATAGTTGTCACAGAGACCATATGGCTCACAAAGGCTAAAATATTTACTATCTGGTCTTTTCCAGGGAAATCTTACAAATACAAGGTGAATGACTGAAAACATAATTCAGAATAATATACAAAGAATATTGTTTTTATAAAGTTCAAAACAAAGAAAAACTAAATATATTATCCAGCAGAAAACATACCTGGGTTTTAAAGCTGTATTTTTTTTTAAGCATGAGAAGGATGACTACAGAATCCAGGATTGTGATAAACTACGGGTAAGAAGAATCGATGTGATATAGAAAAGAAACTCACAGTGTTTACAGCTTATTAGCAGCTCTTACTTTAGCTTTTACATGGGCTGTGATTTCACCAATATTTGTTCCTTATTTGGCTTCATAGCTTATATGTACATCACATATTCTTTTGTGTGTCAAATATTATTACATAAAAAGAAAATAAAGAAAAAAACGAAAAAGAATTGGTCACTAAAAACCTGGTTAGGAAGTCTCTACATGGGCTGGACAAATCTCCGTTCAGGTGACTAACTGTGCTCTCTACCCCATAAGCTGTGTGATCCCAAAATGCCAGAGTATGGAAGTCTTTTCCTTGATACAGTTACAGCTTCTAGAAAATAATTCCTCTGAATTCCTTCAGGGATTTAGGGTTAGACCCTTACGTACTTATATTCTGTCAGAGGAAACTGGAGTTGGAGTTCAAAGTCATTAAGACTGATTTGTCAACTACAGATATTTCTTGCCTTCCCACAATGAAAGATGAGCATTTGCTCTGCTTGACCATTCTCTTAAGAATGTGTGAAGATAATATTGCTTTTAGTCATACTATTTGTTACTTTTCTAAATTTCAACAGTAGCTATATAGATATAGTGTCTATAAAAATATATGGCTGTATACATATTTATACATATATAGCTATATATATCTATATACACATACATATATATGTATATCTCTCTATATGTATATAGTTGCATGTGTATGTGTGTGTGTGTATATATATATTTTTTCTATTTTCTATTTCCTCACGACACGGTAATCCTTGGAGTATATATATCTGTATAACAAAATGTACAAATGTACACATATGCATAGATATCTATCTTATATAGATAGCTTATACATAATATTCATTTTTTAATCACAATCTTAATGATCACTATGTAAACTGATATGTTAATCTTCCATTTATCTCTCCTATCACAATCTTACAAGTTTCAGGGTTTTGCTTTTTATTTTTGGGTTTTGTTTTGGTTTTTGTAGTTTCCAGTTAACCTATTTTCCTTCTCGACACACATAAAAAATGTCCCTTATATTCTCAGGATATCCCATCATACCAATTATCCTAACTGTTGCTTGGAATCCTCTTTCCTTTGGATACTTGTCTTGCAGAGCCCTACATCTTCCCAATCCAATCTCTACCGGCTGCTTTCCAGGTTAAAAGAGTTTGTTAATTTCTTGCTCCCTAGAATCTGAAAATAATTGTCCTTTTTATTTTTATTTTTGTTTTGTTCTGTTTTTGTGAAACAGAGTCTCAGTTTATTGCCCAGGCTGGAAGGCGGTGGCACAAACTTGGCTCACTGCAACTTCTGCCTCCCAGGTTCAAGCGATTCTCTTGCCTCAGCCACCTGAGTAGTTAGGATTACAGGTGTGCCCGCCACCACGCCCAGCTAATTTTTGTATTTTTAGTAGAGATGGAGTTTCTCTGTGTTGGTCAGGCTGGTCTCGAAATCCTACCAAAGTAATCCACCTGTCTCAGCCTCCCAAAGTGCTAGGATTTACAGGCATGAGCCACCGCACCCAACCCATTGTCCTTTTTAAATTCTAGGAAATTGTACCCTATTATCTTCTCAATAATTTTCTCTCTACTTTTTCTATGTTCTTCTTTTCTAAAACTATCAATTGTCTGGCATTACAACACCTGGTTTTATCTTGCAGGTCTCTTTTCACCCTGTAATTATGTTTGTATTTTCATATTATTTTGCTCTACGTTCTGGAAACTTGCCACTTTGATTTAAAAGGCCTTCTATTTAATTTTTTTTGCAATTATATTTTTAATATTTGAAAAGACTTTCAAATTATTTGAGTATTCTCTCAATTCTCTTATTTTACTTTAAAAATGTTGATTTTCTGAATATGCTAATTAGAGGTTTTTCAAAGTTCTACTTATCAAAACATACTTCCTCCATTAGCTTTTTTGTTTCTTTTTTTTATAATCTTCATTCCTGATTTTCAATTTCCTCATGACTTGGTAATCCTTCGGTTATGTTCACATTTAAGAATAAAAAAATGACAAGGCCAGGCACGGTGGCTCACGCCTGTAATCCCAGCACTTTGGGAAGCCAAGGTGGGTGGATCACAAGGTCAGGAGTTTGAGACCAGCTTGGCCAATATGGTGAAACTCCATCTCCACTAAAAATACAAAACTTAGCCAGGTGTGGTGGCACACACCTGTAATCCAGGCTACTCGGGAGGCTGAGGCAGAAGAATCACTTGAACCCAGGAAGCAGAGGTTGCAGTGAGTTGAGATCATGCCACTGCACTCCAGCCTGGGCGACACAGCAAGACTCTGTCTAAATAAATAAATAAATAAATAAATAAATAAATAAATAAATATGACTAGCTGGTAAGCATTCTTTGCTGTGTTCTAGGAAGGTCTAACTCCTCACTAGGTCTGTCTCTTTAATGTGAGTTGCCTATAGGGTTCTGGGTGTTACTTGGCATTTTCTGGGCTTTTAAAGCATATGTGTTGGGGTAGGAGTGACCTATATTTAGGCCTGCAGTCCCACAAATATCACAACAAAAAGAGTTTTACTCGGTAAATAATTAGCTTATACATTTATTTCCTGATTTATCAACTTTAGACAAGAATTCTTTACCTTTTCAGAAAGAGTGGTGAGGATTTGGTTGTTTCACTCTTCAACTTTCTTTGCACAACTACTAAAAAATCTAATTCTCTCTCTATTCCTGGTTTCAATTTCCTCATGACGTGGTGATCCTTCGGTTATGTTCACATTTAAGAATAAAAAATTGGGTGGGGAGCCCACCCTCCCATAACCCATTAGCCCTCATGCTGTTCTTTCTCTAAGAGCCCCTAATGGAGTTCCCATTTCCTCGCTCTTTCCTGTCCATTCCTTTATATGGAATCTTCCCTCTTCTGGATAAGATTGTCTTAAGGAACTAGTTGAATTTGAGCCAATATGGCAAACCATTCCATGTTAAAGGATGCTTTTGAGTCAGACTCCCTAGAAAACATTGGAATTTTAACTAACTTTCTGAATCAATAGCTTAATCCAAGGTGCACCTACATGTATGAGAATGGATTGGATGATTTTAAAATCTGAGCAACGTTTCTAAAAGAAGTACTTTGAGAAATTGGGAACTGAACATGAGAAGGATAAAGAATTACGAGTATATCTGGGATGCTGAAAGTAAAATAAATACATACATAATTTAAATGTCATAACCAATAAGGAAATTCTATTTTGTTACTTTAAAACAAGTCCCAGTGCTGGACTACTTCAATTTTAGGAGATTCTATAGCTCAGTGATGTCATGGAGGTCCAGAATGTTTATGACTTTCATCTCTGGCAACCTCAGGTCAGCACCCCCGATGACCACAAGATGGTTACCCGTGTTCTAGTAATGGAAGCATCATGGTGGTTTACTTCTTTATATCTCTTCTTGATTATAGCACCATTCTGAAGCCTTGCTGTTGAATTCCTCTTCTTTCTCATTAACCAACATTGGGTCACATAATCTTCTAATTCTTCTAATAAATCACTGGATAAAGAAATAAAATTACTATGATTGGCTTAAATTAGCCAGGATTTACCCTGAACAATGTGGAAGGGGAGAAGAATTTGAAAATGTCAGCAAAATTGGAACTCTGCAGTCATAAAGAATGAAGAAATTATTTAGAGACAGCAGGCAGCCAACAGTGTCTTGTTTAGTCTTAACTATTGAACCATCAGAGAAGCTAAGAGAGGTGGCTTCTCGTTTTCTTTCAGTGATTCAGCATTTGCCATGTAAGCCTAGATGTGAATATAGAGGAGATAATGAGAATATTAATACCATATAATTGATCAGAGCCAGAGACAGACATTCTTCATAAAAATATTCATCAGTTTGAAAAGAGGATCAAAGATAATTTTTTTCTGCATCTATGAAATGACTTTTCTCTCTTCCTCCCACCTTTTTTGTTTCACTGCTGGTGAATTTCAGTGCATCTTCTTAGGCCATAAAGACTGTAGGCAGATTAAGATACAGTTCTTCTCCTGATATTTTATGAGTTTAGTATAGTCGATGGTAAAATTTTGAAGCACCTTACTCAAAGCAGGTTTGAAGGTACTCACTAGCAGCCCAAGCCTGGTATAGCTTGATAAGGGTTGCCAAGGAGACAGACAGCTGGTTTAAGGATAGCTGATAACAGTACTTTCAAAGGCTTCACACAGTGGAGGAGGGGAAGGAAAGTGAGGGAGAAATGAAAGAGAGCTGAGATGAGTAGGTGCACTGAGAAGGTTTCCCTTCAGCATTTCCTCCTCCTAACCCAAGACTTAGCAGTATGATGGTGACATAACTTTATTACAACTAAAGAGCTTATTGACAGGCACACAATGCTCTCACCAAGCTAATTTATGTTCTGCTTATGTCGACCAGCGCATAATGTAATGAAAATTATATGGGTTTTCAAAAAGTAAAGTGAACTCTATAGGGTCTCATTCAATTAGTTTCTCTACAGAACACAATTCTGTGTAAACTGACAGAACCACTGAAATGCATCCCTTCCCCAACGCCACCCGAAGCACAGCCTGCTGTGAGCGGGGGCTCACTTGCTCTCTGAATTTGTTATTTGTGATCTGAAAAATTTCATTTTCATATCCTCATTTCTTTCCATGACTTGTTATTTGTAGTTTCTAAGTACATTCAAAGCTATTTAATTACCTAATTTTAAATGCAGACTAAGAAAAAAAGGCCCTGCAGGTTAGACAATTTGTCTATTAATACTGAAGTCAACCAAATAAGACAAAATTTAAAATCTTTGCAAACCCATTCAGGAATTATTTTAAACCAGATACTGAACTACTTACACAATAAGGCCTAGTATTTAACAATATTTTATAATTGGTTTTTATTGTTCTTTGAAGTGATGGAACGGGCAGATCTGACAGTCTTTTCAATTTCTTTAATGGAGAACACATTTCCATTAAAGTTTCTGGGAATCTCAGGTCTGGGACCATGGAATTTTGGTCTCTTCATGAGTTGCCCAGTAATTTGGCCCCACAGATAACCTGGAATTCTTGCTGCCTTCCTGGATGAAAGGCATCTTCTATGCAATCTTGGAGGGTCTGAACTAATTTCTCCAGAATAAGTTTGTTGACACAAGCAGTTTGCCATGAGCATCTTTCTGCTAGGTAACTACAATTTAAAATAGGAATTCATAATCTTCAAATTTGAAGGGTTTTAATTCATATAATTTTGGAAAAGCAGAATAAATAATATAATGGTTTTTTAATAATTTTCCACTGGTAATCAAGTTTCTGAAGGACAAAATCAAACTACTTAAAAATAAACCTTTTATATGTTAATGAGTATGAAAGTTGAAAGAAGAAAATATGTATAATTTTTGTAATAGTATCGTGAAACCATAGTATAGGAAAATATTTGGGGCAAAGAAAGTACAGTAATGTGTCGCTTAATGTCAGGAATATGTTTTGAGAAATGCTTTGTTAGGCGATTTTGTCATTATGTGAGCATCAGAGTGTATTTACACAAACCTAGATGGTATAGCCCACTACATTACCCAGGCTATATGGTATAGCCTGGATACAAACCTGTACAACATGTTACTGTACTGAATCTTGTAGGCCTTTATAACACCACGGTGAGTATTTGTGTATCTAAACATATCTAAACATAAAAAAGGTGCAGTAAAAGCACAGCATTATAATCTGATGGGACCAACTATATGCAGTCTGTCATTGACTAAAGTGTCTTTATGCAGAACATGACTGTAATGTCTTGTCCACTCCTCTGTTTCCACAAGGATAGTCTTTCTCCCACAATTGTTTTTTAATCTTTAAAATCAGAAGAAAAGCACATCACCTCATAACAAATTATATCACAACTAATTTTAGCTGGGCGTGGTGGCTCACACCTGTAATCCCAGCACTTTGGGAGGCCGAAGCGGGTATATCACTTGAGGCTAGAAGTTTGAGACCAGCCTGGTCAACATGGCAAAAACCCGTCTCTACTAAAAATACAAAAGTTAGCCAGGTGTGGCGGCATGCGCCTGTAATCCAAGCTACTTGGGATGCTGAGACAGGAGAACCGCTTTAACCCAGGAGGTGGAGGTTGCAGTGAGCGGAGATCGTGCCATTGCACTCCAGCCTGGGCTGCAGTGAGACTCTATCTCAAAAAAACCCACAAAAAACAAATTATATCACAACTCATTTCAAGTCTCAACTTTTTAGATATTTTTTATTTTATTAACCCTATTCCAATCTATTAACTTTTACTCTGCTTGTGTGTGGGTGTGTATTTGTATTTTCCTTTGACTGAAACTGTCATCATGCTTATATTTACTTGCTTATTACGTGTCTCACCAAATAAAATGTTAGGTTCCATCAAGGCAGGGATTTCATTTTGTTGACTACCTTATCCCAGGAGCCTATAACATTGCCTAAGATGCAATAATTTTTTGAATTAATTTAATAAACACTGGAACTATTTCTTATCCAGACTACCTCAAACTTATATTAAGGAAGTAAAATTACTGTTTTGCCCAAGCATTTTTGAGATTGCTTAAATTCAGTGTTCTGGTAGGGGCTGTGATTCAGCCAAACACAATGGATGGATATGAAGAAATTATTATTTTATTGAAAGACAATACTTTAATGCATTAGAAAATAACAAAATATACATCTAATTAATTGTGTCATAAACGATAAATTACAGAAGAGTTCTTAAAAGGTAAAGATCAATATGTAGTGGAGTCAGGCAGTTCAACAGACGCTTGACATAGGTTAGGGCTGAGTTGTGTCCCCCTCTAAAATTCATATATTGAACTCCTAGCCTCCAGCACCTCAGAATGAGACTGTATTTGGAAATAGGACCTTCAAAAAGAGTAAAGGTAGAATGTGTTTTTATGTTTGGGCCTTAATCCAATGACTGATGTTCTTCTAAGAAGCAACGATAAGGAGATGGCCAGTGCACAGAGAGGTGACACAAAGCACAGGGAAGTGATGAAGGCACCACCTAATTTCTCCTTGCTGCTTATAACAAAATGGGAGAGGAGAGAGAGAAGTTGAAAGAATTATTATGCAAATAGAAACTAGAACTTGAAGATTTGAACAATTCTTGGGCTATCCACATTGCAAAAGATGAACAATTATGTTCTGGGAAGAAAAATCAAGAATGTTGCTGTTTGATAAAGAGATTATAGGTGTGTGACTTATGGATCCAATCAGCCATATCAGCAGAGGCCAGGAATAGAGATGGGGTTGTACCAGCAAAGGTTTGGACTGAAGGGAACGAGGATGAGACCGTTAAAGAAGACTATCTGACTTCTGGGATTCTACAGAATGATCCAGTAGAGATATTTGGCCATGAACAGAGGTGTCAGGGCCACTGCCCAAAATGGAGGGGGCAGGATCTTTGCTCTGAGAATCCCAGAAGACAGAGCTATCCCAGTGAGCCTGGAACCAAAGAGAATTATTCTTGAGCCTTTAAAATGTAATGAAAATTTCCTTGCTAGGTTCAGACTTGCTTGGGACCCATCACCCATTTCTTATTTCTGATTTTCCCCTTTTGGTATGGAAATGCCTCTCTCATGGTATTTTAAAAGCACATGTCAGCCAGGCGCAGTGGCTCATGCCTGTAATCCCAGCACTTTGGGAGACTGAGGAGGGAGGATCACTTGAGGTCAGGAGTTCAAAACCAGCCTGGCCAGCATGGTGAAACCCCGTCCCTACTAAAAATACAAAACAGTTATTATGCCCATAATCCCAGCTACATGGGACACTGAGGCAGAAGAACTGCTTGAACCTGGGAGGTGGAGGTTGCAGTGAGCTGAGATCATGCCACTGCACTCCAGCTTATTCAAAATAAATAAATAAATAAATAAATAAAAATAAATAAATAAAAGCACATGTCTCATTTTGTAGATTCACAGTTGAGGAATTTTGCCTCAGAATAAATCATACCTTAAGAGACATTAATTTTTCTCACAGTTCTGCAGGTCTTTACACCATCACCCTTCTGTGCACTGGCCATCTCCTAATCTTTGCTTCTTAGAAGAACATCAGTCATTGGATTAGGGCCCAAACATACAAACACAGTATTCCTTAATTACTTTTTTAAAGGTCCTATCTCCAAATACAGTCATATTTTGAGTTGCTGGGGGCTAGGAGCTTAACATATGAATTTTTGTTAAATTAATATGTGTATGATTTGAAACAGAGTTCAAGGTTTGTTTTTACTATATAGACTTTCAGCTTTTCTACCTTCACTTATGCAACAGATTTGTTTTTCTATGGAATTACTTTAACATCTTTGTTGAAATCAGTTTATTCTATAAAGATAAATATTTCAGGACTTCATTCTGTCCTATTAATATATTTGAACATTCCTATGCCAATTTGATGGTCTTGATTATTGGTAATAGAGAGTCTTCAAGTCAGATAGTATAAACTCACAATTTTTGACTATTCTACATTCTTTATAATGTGTTTGTTAATTCTTGATATTAGGGTTATTCTGGCTACATTAAGCTAGATGAGAAGGGACTCCCCTTTCACTATTTTCTAAAAGAGTATATATGATGGGGGGTGGAGCAAGATGGCCAAACAGCTCCAGTCTCAGCTCCCAGCATGAGCGACACAGAAGACAGGTGATTTCTGCATTTTCAACTGAGGTACTAGGTTAATTTCACTAGGGAGTGCTGGACAATCGGTGCTGGTCAGCTGCTGCAGGCCGACCAGCGAGAGCTGAAGCAAGGCAAGGCATCGCCTCACCTGGGAAGCGCAAGGGGGAAGGGAATCCCTTTTCCTAGCCAGGGGAACTGAGACACACAACACCTGGAAAATCAGGTAACTCCCACCCCAATACTGCACTTTACCAAGGGTCTTAGCAAACAGGCACACCAGGAGATTATATCTCACACCTGGCCGGAGGGTCCCACGCCCACGGAGCCTCCCTCATTGCGAACACAGCAGTCTGCGATCTAATTGCAAGGCAGCAGCGAGGCTGGGGGAGGGGCACCCACCATTGCTGAGGCTTAAGTAGGTAAACAAAGCCACTGGAAACCTTGAATTGGGTGGACCTCACAGCAGCTCAAGGAGGCCTGCCTGTCTCTGTAGACTCCACCTCTGGGGACAAGGCACAGCTAAACAACAACAATAACAACAACAAAAAAAAGCAGCAGAAACCTCTGCAGACACAAACGACTCTGTCTGACAGCTTTGAAGAGAGCAGTAGATCTCCCAACATGGAGGTTGAGATCTGAGAACAGACAGACTGCCTGCTCAAGTGGGTCCCTGACCCCTGAGTAGCCTAACTGGGAGACATCCCCCACTAGGGGCAGACCGACACCCCACACCTCACATGGTGGAGTACACTCCTGAGAGGAAGCTTCCAAAGCAAGAATCAGACAGGTACACTCGCTATTCAGCAATATTCTATCTTCTGCAGCCTCTGCTGCTGACACCCAGGCAAACAGGGTCTGGAGTGGACCTCAAGCAATCTCCAACAGACCTACAGCTGAGGATCCTGACTGTTAGAAGGAAAACTAACAAACAAGAAGAACACCCACACCAAAACCCCATCAGTACGTCACCATCATCAAAGACCAGAGGCAGATAAAACCACAAAGATGGGGAAAAAGCAGGGCAGAAAAGCTGGAAATTCAAAAAATAAGAGTGCATCTCCTCTTGCAAAGGAATGCAGGTCATCGACAGCAACAGATCAAAGCTGGACAGACAATGACTTTGACGAGATGAGAGAAGAAGGCTTCAGTTCATCAAACTTCTCAGAGCTGAAGGAGGAATTACGTACCCAGTGCAAAGAAACTAAAAATCTTGAAAAAAGAGTGGAAGAATTGATAACTACAATAATTAATGCAGAAAAGGCCATAAACAAACTGACAGAGATGAAAACCATGACACGAGAAATACGTGACAAATGCACAAGCTTCAGTAACTGACTCGATCAACTGGAAGAAAGAGTATCAGCGATTGAGGATCAAATGAATGAAATAAAGCGAGAAGAGAAATCTAAAGAAAAAAGAAGAAAAAGAAATGAACAAAGCCTGCAAGAAGTATGGGATTATGTAAAAAGACCAAAACTACGTCTGATTGGGGTGACTGAAAGTGAGGGGGAAAATGGAACCAAGTTGGAAAACACTCTTCAGGATATCATCCAGGAGAACTTCCCCAACCTAGTAGGGCAGGCCAACATTCAAATTCAGGAAATACATAGAATGCCACAAAGATATTCCTCGAGAAGAGCAACTCCAAGACACATAATTGCCAGATTCACCAAAGTTGAAATGAAGGAAAAAATCTTAAGGGCAGCCAGAGAGAAAGGTCGGGTTACCCACAAAGGGAAGCACATCAGACTAACAGCAGACCTCTCGGTAGAAACTCTACAAGCCAGAAGAGAGTGGGGGCCAATATTCAGCATTCTTAAAGAAAAGAATTTTCAACCCAGAATTTCATATCCAGCCAAGCTAAGTTTCATAAGTGAAGGAGAAATAAAATCCTTTACAGATAAGCAAATGCTTAGAGATTTTGTCAGCACCAGACTTGTCTTACAAGAGACCCTGAGAGAAGCACTAAACATGGAAAGGAACAACCAGTACCAGCCATTGCAAAAACATGCCAAAATGTAAAGACCATCGAGGCTAGGAAGAAACTGCATCAACTAATGAGCAAAATAACCAGTTAATATCATAATGGCAGGATCAAGTTAATACATAGCAATATTAACCTTAAATGTAAATGGAGTAAATGCTCCAATTAAAAGACACAGACTGGCAAATTGGATAAAGAGTCAAGACCCATCAGTTTGCTGTATTCAGGAGACTCATCTCACATGCAGAGACATACATAGGCTCAAAATAAAGGGATGGAGGAAGATCTACCAAGCAAATGGAGAACAAAAAAAAAAAAAAAGCAGGGGTTGCAATCCTAGTCTCTAATAAAACAGACTTTAAACCATCAAAGATCAAAAGAGACAAAGAAGGCCATTACATAATGGTAAAGGGATCAATTCAACAGGAAGAGCTAACTATCCTAAATATATATGCACCCAATACAGGAGCACCCAGATTCATAAAGCAAGTCCTTAGAGACTTACAAAGAGACTTAGACTCCCATACAATAATAATGGGAGACTTCAACACCCCACTGTCAACATTAGGCAGATCAACGAGACAGAAAGTTAACAAGGATATCCAGGAATTGAACTCATCTCTGCAGCAAGCAGACCTAATAGACATCTATAGAACTCTCCACCCCAAATCAACAGAATATACATTCTTCTCAGCACCACATGGCACTTATTCCAAAATTGACCACACAGTTGGAAGAAAAGCACTTCTCAGCAAATGTACAAGAACAGAAATTATAACAAACTGTCTCTCAGACCACAGTGCAATCAAACTAGAACTCAGGACTAAGACACTCAATCAAAACAGCTCAACTACATGGAAACTGAACAACCTGCTCCTGAATGACTACTGGGTACATAACGAAATGAAGGCAGAAATAAAGATGTTCTTTGAAACCAAAGAGAACAAAAATACAACATACCAGAATCTCTGGGACACATTTAAAGCAGTGTGTAGAGGGAAATTTATAGCACTAAATGCCCACAAGAAAAGCTGGAAAGATCTAAAATTGACACTCTAACATCACAATTAAAAGAACTAGAGAAGCAAGAGGAAACACATTCAAAAGCTAGCAGAAGGCAAGAAATAACTAAGATCAGAGCAGAACTGAAGGAGATAGAGACACAAAACACCCTCCAATAAATCAATGAATCCAGGAGTTGGTTTTTTGAAAAGATCAACAAAATTGACAAACCGCTAGCAAGACTAATGAGGAAGAAAAGAGAGAGGAATCAAATAGACGCAATAAAAAATGATAAAGGGGATATCACCATCAACCTCATAGAAATACAAACTACCATCAGAGAATACCATAAAAACCCTATGCAAATCAACTGGAAAATCTAGAAGAAATGGATAATTTCCTGGACACTTACACTCTTCCAAGACTAAACCAGGAAGAAGCTGAATCCCTGAATAGACCAATAGCAGGCTCTGAAATTGAGGCAATAATTAATAGCCTACCAACCAAAAAAAGTCCAGGACCAGATGGATTCACAGCTGAATTCTACCAGAGGTACAAGGAGAAGCTGGTACCATTCCTTCTGAAACTATTCCAATCAACAGAAAAAGAGGGAATCCTCCCTAACTCATTTTATGAGGCCAACATCATCCTGATACCAAAGCCTGGCAGAGACACAACAAAAAAAGAGAATTTAGACCAATATCCCTGATGAACATCCATGCAAAAATCCTCAATAAAATACTGGCAAACCGGATTCAGCAGCACATCAAAAAGCTTATCCACCATGATCAAGTGGGCTTCATCCCTGGGATGCAAGGCTGGTTCAACATTCGCAAATCAATAAACGTAATCCAGCATATAAACAGAACCAAAGACAAAAACCACATGATTATCTCAATAGATGCAGAAAAGGCCTTTGACAAAATTCAACAGCCCTTCATGCTAAAAATGCTCAATAAATTCGGTATTGATGGAGTGTATCTCAAAATAATAAGAGCTATTTATGACAAACCAAACAGCCAATATTATACTGAATGGGCAAAAACTGGAAAAATTCCCTTTGAAAACTGGCACAGGACAGGGATGCCCTCTCTCACCACTCCTATTCAACATAGTGTTGGAAGTTCTGGCTAGGGCAATCAGGCAAGAGAAAGAAATCAAGGGTATTCAGTCAGGAAAAGAAGAAGTCAAATTGTCCCTGTTTGCAGATGACATAATTGTATATTTAGAAAACCCCATTGTCTCAGCCCAAAATCTCCTTAAGCTGATAGGAAACTTCAGCATAGTCTCAGGATACAAAATCAATGTGCAAAAATCACAAGCATTCTTATACACCAGTAACAGTCAAACAGAGAGCCAAATCATGAATGAACTTCCATTCACAATTGCTTCAAAGAGAATAAAATACCTAGGAATCCAACTTACAAGGGATGTAAAGGACCTCTTCAAGGAGAAATACAAACCACTGCTCAGTGAAATAAAAGAGGACACAAACAAATGGAAGAACATACCATGCTCATGGATAGGAAGAATCAATATGGTGAAAATGGCCATACGGCCCAAGGAAATTTATAGATTCAATGCCATCCCCATCAAGCTACCAATGAGTTTCTTCACAGAATTGGAAAAAACTGCTTTAAAGTTCATATGGAACCAAAAAGAGCCCGCATTGCCAAGACAATCCTAAGTCAAAAGAACACAGCTGGAGGCATCACGCTACCTGACTTCAAACTATACTACAAGACTACAGTAACCAAAACAGCATGGTACTTGTACCAAAACAGAGATATAGACCAATGAAACAGAACAGAGTCCTCAGAAATAATACCACACATCTCCAACCATCTGATCTTTGACAAACCTGAGAAAAACAAGAAATGGGGAAAGGATCCCCTATTTAATAAATGCTGCTGGGAAAATTGGCTAGCCATAAGTAGAAAGCTGAAACTGGATCCTTTCCTTACTCCTTATACGAAAATTAATTCAAGATAGGTTAGAGACTTAAATGTTAGTCCTAATACCATAAAAACCCTAGAAGAAAACCTAGGTAATACCATTCAGGACATAGGCCTGGGCAAGGACTTCATGTCTAAAATACCAAAAGCAATAGCAACAAAAGCCAAAATTGACAAATGGGATCTAATTAAACTAAAGAGCTTCTGCACAGCAAAAGAAACTACCATCAGAGTGAACAGGCAACCTACAGAATGGGAGAAAATTGTTGCAATCTACTCATCTGACAAAGGGCTAATATCCAGAACCTACAAAGAACTCAAACAAATTTACAAAAAAAAAAAAAAAAAACCAGACAACCCCATCAAAAAGTGGGCAAAGGATATGAACAGACATTTCTCAAAAGAAGACATGCATACAGCCAACAGACACATGAAAAAATGCTCATCATCACTGGCCATCAGAGAAATGCAAATCAAAACCACAATGAGATACCATCTCACACCAGTTAGAATGGCAATCATTCAAAAGTCAGGAAACAACAGGTGCTGGAGACGTTGTGGACAAATAGGAACACTTTTACACTGTTGGTGGGATTGTAAACTAGTTCAACCATTATGGAAAACAGTATGGCGATTCCTCAAGGATCTAGAACTAGAAGTACCATATGCCCCAGCCATCCCATTACTGGGTATATACCCAAAGGATTATAAATCATGCTGCTATAAAGACACATGCACACGTATGTTTATTGCGGCACTATTCACAATAGCAAAGACTTACAATCAACCCAAATGTCCATCAGTGACAGACTGGATTAAGAAAATGTGGCACATATACACCATGGAATACTATGCAGCCATAAAAAAGGATGAGTTTGTGTCCTTCGTAGGGACATGGATGTAACTGGAAACTACATCTCAGCAAACTATCACAAGAACAGAAAACCAAATACCGCATGTTCTCACTCATAGTTGGGAACTGAACAATGAGATCACTTGTTCTTGGGAAGGGGAGCATCACACATCGGGGCCTATCATGGGGAGGGGGTAGGGGGGATGGATTGCATTGGGAGTTATACTGATGTAAATGACGAGTTGATGGGTGCTGACGAGTTGATGGGTGCAGCACAGCAACATGGCACAAGTATACATATGTAACAAACCTGCACATTATGCACATGTACCCTAGAACTTAAAGTATTATAATAATAATAATAATAAAAGAGTGTACTTTAGACTGCTTTTATCCTATGCAGGTGTTTGACAATAAAATACTTCAGGTTTGAAGAAGTCATTGAGGAAAGAGTTGCACAATAAATTTGATTTCTTTAATATGTATAGGTTTGTTTAGATTTCTATTTTACTCATATTAAGTTTTGACAGTTGTGTTTTTCAAGAATTTCTATTTCTATTTTTATGCTCTTACTCAATGGTGTAAAGTTGTCCAGAATATTCCTTTATTGTCTTTTTAATGTTTGTAGGATCTGTTGAAAAATCTACTTTTTTATTTGTTATAAATAATTTGTGGTTTGTAAAGTAATAATAATAATAATTTGTTTTTTTTGTTTTCCTCCTTGATGAATCTTGCTAGCGTTCATCAATGTTTTTCAAAACTGACTTGTGACTTTGTTGATTTCCTCTACAGTTTAACTATTTCCTATTTATTTTATTTATTTTCTATCTTTATTGCTTTTCCTGCCATTTATTTTGGGGGTAATTTTAATAATTTTTTTTCTGCATTCTTAAAGTAGAAAATTAGATCAATCAATTTTAATCCTTTTTTTCTGAATTTCAAAATTATAAATGTCTAAGCACTTTTAGCTGCTGCCCACAAAGTTCGAAATGTTGCTATTTTGCATTCTCATCATAATTTAATTCAAATTAATTTCTAATTCTTTCTGTGATTCATTTGGCCTATGGTTTATTTATAGTCTGTTTTGTAATTTCAAAACAATTCAGCTTTCATTAAAATTTTATTGCTATGGATTTATAAAATAATGCTACTGATGTTAAAAAACATATATTGTGAAATTTCATGTTATACCTTGCTTAACATTCCATGTGCATGTGAAAGAGTATGAATTTTGTAGGTGTTACGTATACCATTTTATAGCTGCTAATAGGGTCAGAGTGGATTCTAGTGTTATTGAAATCTTTTATATTCTTCCACCTTTTATCTTGTTACTCTATCAAATACCAAGGCCAATATCTTGTTTTAGCTATGTCAATATTACTTCATATATTTTTAAGTTATTAAATAAATACTTACACATTTATGATTGTTTTAGTTTCATGATTAACTGAATATTTATCATTACAAAGTGTCCAAACACTTATTTTCCTGAAACCTATATTTTCTCCTATAATATAACCAACCAACTTTTTCATGATTAGTGTTTTCTAGATGTATTTTTCTTTTTACTTTTAATTTATCTTTGTCATTGTATATAGACTATGTCTCTTGGAGACCACATACGAATAGGCCTTGCTTTTATATAGTCTGATAATTTCACTTTTTAATTTTATTTTTAATCCATTTACATTCAATGTAAATATTAATATGATATTATCAGCCTGCCATTTTAATTCCTATACTAGAATTTTAGCTAAAGAATTTAAGAGTATCTTTAAGTGACAATTCTTTGGAATGTAATATACTTTTTTAACTTACCACTCCTTTAGATTTAATATTTTACCACTTCCAAAGAAGCCATCACAGAAGACAACATTTTATATAATTCCATTCATATGAAGATCCAGAATAGAAAAATCTACAAAGGCAAACAGTATATTAGTAGTCATGTAAGCCTTTTTCATTTTACAAAGAAAAAAGCTTTTGGAATTTTTATGCAGATTGCAATTAATGAAGTATATCACTTGAATCTTGGATAGTCTTGACATCCTAATGATATAAGTCTTTTTTTTTTTTTTTTTTTTTTTTTTTTTTTGAGATGGAGTCTCATTCTATCTCCCAGGCTGGAGTGCAGTGGCACGATCTTGGCCAGACTGGTCTCAAACTCCTGATTTCAAGTGATCCACCCACCTTGGCCTCCCAAAGGGCTGGGATTACAGGTGTGAGCCACCATGCCTGGCCTATCCACACATTTTTAAAGCTCATACAGAAAAAGGCTAAAAGAAAAATGAAGTGATGAAGCACTTTGGGCTATTATTTTTTAGTTCTTTCTTTCTTGTTATTTTAGAAATTATACATTTTATTTGAATACTACTATTTATTACTTTTGAATTTTCAAAAAATATTCCTCAACTTTCTTTTATGTACTTATGAATGTAAAACTGGACTGCTATCTTTTGAACTTCCTCAATATAACAATATAAAACAAGTATGTTTCATTGTTTCTTTGTTCTCCAATTTGAAGTATAATATAAAGGGTTTTCTAGGGGAAAAAATACACCTTTTTTGCTAGTATAACATGAAATTCCAAAACCAGAGCATTGTTATTGAATTATTTCAAAGTATATACATATTATTTTTAATAATCATTTATACAATGACATTAATTATTAGAATCCATAATTATAACTTTTTAGACTGGACTCTGGACTGCAGTTTCCAGTTTCCACCATCAATCTTTACATACTGCCTTAGTCAGTTTGGGCTGCTGTAACAGAACACCATAGCATAGGTGGCTCAAACAACAAACACGTATTTCTCACAGTTCTGGGGACTAGAAGTCTTAAGATCAGGATGTGAGCAGGGTCAGATTCTTGATGAGGGGCCTCTACCTGATTTAGATTGCCTCTCTGTTACTGTATCCTCACATGATGAAGAGAGAGAGCTGTAGTCTCTTCATCCCCTTATATGCTCTAACCCCAGTACCTCATCCAAACATAATTACCTTCCAAAAGTCCCACCTCCAAATACCATCTCACTGGGGATTAGGAATTCAATATGTGGAGCTGGGGAGAAATATTTAGTCCAGAGTGTATGTCATGCATTTCCACTTTATGATTTTTATTTTGATACAACTCTCAGTTGGCTGACGTGTGTCTACAAGTAATTTTGTTTTAACATATGCAGGTAAATATCATGTCTTTTCATTAAAATCATGTGTATTTTCTATATACCTAAATAGTAATTTAACTGACTATAAAATTTCTGGGTCACAACATTACTCTCTCACAATTCTGGAGGTAATACAAATTCCATTGTTTTCTGGAAGTTAGTAATCAGGCCAGAATTCCTTTTATTTCTCTTTGGATAGCCTATTTTTTCTGTCTAATTTTATTTTTTCTTTATTCTGGTAATTGAAAACTTTAGCTGGACTATATCTAGGTGTGAGTCTTTTTTCATTAATATTTCCTGGACTATAATAAATATTCTGACCTAGATACACATTTTTTCATAGTGTCTGGGAGGTCGATTTCAATTATACACAAGTATGTCTATGTTCAGTGTTCTGAATTCTTGCTCGAGAATACCTATAATTTCTAAGTTAGATTTCTCTTCTCTGCCTTTTATATCATTTCTTCTTTTCCTTCTCCTCTGCTTTCTGGAAGATTTTCTTATTTTTTTTCATATCACAACTTAATTTTCATATCATTTCATTTCTTTTCTTTACTAGATTGATACAGATTTTGATTCTGTCATTCTATATTACTATTTAACAGTCCTTGTATATTGTAGTCTATTCTGTTTTAATTTTATTTTTCATGAATCTTATTGTGCTCTGTTTCATTTCAATCTCTCTAAATAGTGAGTCTTTGCTGTGTGACTACCTGGTTTTCATTTCTATTTTTTTAAACAAAGGATCCTGATTTATCTTGGAAATTTACTCTAGTCTTTGTGACCTGGCAAGTCTCAGAGAAAGACAGGAGTCTTGGGCTAAAGCCAATCAGCTAGATGATCTCCAGCCCCAGTGACTATTTCCAGGATGAGCACATGACCCAGTCAGCCAATGAGGTCACAAGGGAATATGCTGGGTGATGGGCAGCTGCTCTGTTTCTATGGGGAGAGAACCTGAAAGTGTGGCTGATGTTTTTGTAGCCATCTTTCTCCTCTAAAGGAGAATCTCTTCTGAGGACAGAACACAGTTAGAGGAAGATGGCTTTCCTCTTCAAGATATAGACAGTGAGAAATCAGTTTATGAGAACTCTGCTTGGGCCCCTCCAGACTATAAAGCCAGTATACCCCTGAATGTTTTGTTTAGGGGAGTTACTTAATTCCCTTTTTGCTCTAATCATTTTCTAATTAGACTTTCTGTTAATGTCAAAAGAAAGAATTCTAATCAGTACAACCCATTCTCTTCTCATTGCTTTCTGGACTTGTTTCCTAGAGGTTATATATTTTTTTCCTCCTATTGATGGATATTTCTCTAGAAGGCATCCCAAATAGCCTTATGCTTCTCATGATAAAACATTTTAGGAGGTTTGCTATTCCACTGAGTCTTCAGGATAATGTTCCCATTTCTACATACTAGAAAAGCTAAAGGAATTTTTTTCAATATATTCCTGGAGAGATCTGGTCAATGTATAAATTTCCGTTGGTCCCACTGAGAGGTGAGGCCAGCTGAGCTTCTGGGTTGGGTGGGGACTTGGAGAACTTTTGTGTCTAGCTAAAGGATTGTAAATGCACCAATCAGCGCTCTGTGTCTAGCTAAAGGGTTGCAAATGCACCAATCAGCACTCTGTAAAAATGCACCAATCAGTGCTCTGTGTCTAGCTAAAGGATTGTAAAGGCATGGATCAGCACTCTGTAAAATGGACCAATCAGGCCAGGCTCGGTGGCTCACGCCTGTAATCCCAGCATTTTGGGAGGCCAAGGCGAGCAGATCACGAGGTCAGGAGATTGAGACCATCCTGGCTAACAGGGTGAAACCCGTCTCTATGAAAAATAAAAAAAAATTAGCTGGGCATGGTGGCGGGTGCCTGTAGTCCCAGCTACTCGGGAGACTGAGGCAGCAGAATGGCGTGAACCCAGGAGGCAGAGCTTGCAGTGAGCCCAGATCGCGCCACTGCACTTCAGCCTGGAGGACAGAGTGAGACTAGGTCTCATTTGAAAAATAAAAATAAAAAAAAAGTAGACCAATCGACGCTCTATAAAATGGACCAATCAGTGCTCTATAAAATGGACCAATCAGCAGGACATGGGCAGGACCAAATAAGGGAATAAAAGCTGGCCACCCCAGTCAGCAGTAGCAACCTGCCCCAGTCACCTTCCATGCTGTGGAAGCTTTATTCTTTTGCTCTTCACAATAAATCTTACTGCTGCTCACTCTTTGGGTCCACACTACGTTTATGAGGTGTTACACTCACCGCCAGGGTCTGAAGCTTCACTCCTGAAGTCAGTGAGACCACGAACCCACCAGGAGGAACAAACAATTCCAGGTGTGCCACCTTTAAGAGCTGTAACACTCACTGTGAAGGTCTGCAACTTCACTCCTGAAGTCAGTGAGACCACAAACCCACCAGAAGGAAGAAAATTCCGACACATCTAAACATCTGAAGGCACAAACTCCGGATACACCATCTTTAGGAGCTGTAACACTCACCGCAAAGGTCCGCAGCTTCATTCTTGAAGTCATTGAGACCAAGAACACACCAGAAGGAATAAATTCCGGACACACCACCTCAAAGATTAATTACTGCGATTCCCAGCTGAATTCCCAGTGTGCGGCAGCATTCATCCAGGGCTGCACTGAAAGAGGACCTCCGCTCTCTGCCTATTTGGAACATTTGCTTTGCACAGTCTTGGAATAGCTCTACTTTCCAGCTAGAACTTTTATTAACCTATGTGCCCTACCAATAGAATAGTGAGGCTATAGCAGACGGGTCAAGAATAACCCTCACATCCAATAATCCATGGATGTAACCTGGTAGGACAAGAGGAGAGGATAACCCCTTGTAATTTAGCTGTCATACCACATGTACCACATACATGTGAGGCTTTCACAAGTTTTGTGTTGTGATTTTTTAAGCAAAAAAAAAAAAAAAAAAAAAAAAAAAAAGCCATTAAGGATATTCTTTGAGATACTTAGGCCCCAGTGTTGTTGAGGAATCTGAGACACTCTCAGTACACCTAGTCATATTTGGGGAAACCTCGTGCTTTCAAAGCTCCCTATGTTGTTTCCCTCCTTCCTTCCCCACTCATTATATTTTGCATATATGGAGGCTGTAGTATGAATAGAGACCAAGATAATTCTAGTTATCTCCAAACTCTCAGTACAATTTTCTAATCCCCTCTTTGTCCATTAAGTTTGATAGAAGTTTGCTTTGACATTCATGTGTCTAGGTTACTGAAGCCTTTTTAAAAGAATACATTTTTTGCATAGACTAGCCTCTATTCTGATGAAATACATGAAAAAAAATTATTTCCATGCATAAACTCCTTTTAGTGTCAAGGCTTTTTTTTTTTAAAAACAGTCCTCACTATAACTTTTGGCGTACAGGAACCCTAGTCCTCAAGTGAGGGGACATCTACCAGGCCTTCCCCACAAGCTATTCCACATTGCTGGACTGAGGCTAATGAACAAAGCAGGTGCCAGTTGGGGAAGAGGAGGACAATATTCTTCCCTCACTCAGTAGCTGATGTATTTCTTGTCTGTTTTGTTTTTGTCTGTGGATGCTGTTGATGTTGCTCTTGCTACTTTAGATATACCAGGCCCTGCCAGGGTCCCTGACACAGATGCAGTCACAGAGTGGAAGGGAGAGAGAAATAACGTTTCTAGTCATTTCAAGGAAAGTGAACCTCCTTTGTTTCATGAGGCTAAGAATATATCACAGCCTGCTTTAATTTTTTCATTATATAACTACGTCTGCTTTATTGTTGAAAATTCTACCCAAATTCTGGTCATATTTCTCTGCCTGCCTTAATTTTCTGTGGAATCCTGAGTTTTCACATTTTGCATTGTTTCCTAAGTATTGTACTGAGAGCTTACAAGGCTGCAAGTCAGAAGTCATTTTAAAACATTAGTCTGATTTATACCTTAAATATCAAAGATAACCCTGAAAATTTGCTATGAATTAGAGAGAGGCTAATATCAGGAAATTCTGTTTGTGGCAACTCTACAATGATACAATAAATGACATCCAGGAATAGAATGTCTGCTCCATAACCTCACAGGCATTTCACCTCTGGAATAAAGTCTTGGCATAAGTCAGAAGAAAGGAGTTTTAACATCTCCTTTTACCCTGTGAAGGTTGGATTATTCACATCACGAATGCTTCAACCAGCTCACCTCCTCTTGCAGCCAGCCTGAAGAAGAGTCTGCAGTGTTCTTTCATTCCAGTCAGTCTGAAGCACATTAGAGAAAAGTTCCACTGCTTGCCCTGTGTAACTGACGTTATTACATTTCCCATCTCCCAAGCTCCACAGCCACTTGTGTTGAGAGGTTTAAAAGATTTGTTGAGAGAAATGAAGGTCAGAAGTCTTAGGAACATAATAGCAGGTTTAAAGCCATTTGCAGGACCATTTAGTATCACAGAAATGTTCCAACATTAGAAGGCATAGTAATAAATGAAACTATTTACAGAAATGCCCCAGATTATAAGATTATACTAATAAATGAAGCTATATGAATACATAGAATAGGCTACTAGTAGCCTCTAGAGAGCTAAAAGTCTATACGAAATGAATGTTTCTGTGGCCTCATATATCTGCCTGAAATTTTATTACGTTCAGAATCTTCAATTGCTGTTGCTTTAGCTTTTGGCATCTGCAAGTAAGTCTACTTTTATGGATAGTGCTCAAGTGTTAATGGTGATTATGACTAATGAAAAGCATAAATGTTTAAAAATTTGGAAGTTATGCCAGGATCAACATTAGGGTTTTCTATTAGCACAATTGAGGTAGATTTTATGATCAAAATTTAATCAAAAACCATTGCTCTCGTTTTCTGTACTATAAAGCCCATTGAAAATTTGATGCTGTCTGACATAATAAACCATTTCACATGGCAGTGTCTTTCTATTCAGTAACCTATGTGCTCTTTTGGTGTTAACCAAGGTTACCTAAGGCTTTTCTGCCTTAGGACTATTTTTCTATTACTCATAAAGTTAACCTCTATAAAAATCCAGGGCTAAAGAAGTAACTTCTAAAAGTGACTTAGCAAAATGAGGTAAATATAGAACATTGCTCTTGCCTTTTTCACAGACCTAAAGTTGAAAGTATTGCTCTTAATATAGTTATTGAAAATGTTTAATTCTATTGAAGATGATATCTACATACAATACTCTCATATAACTGACAGGATAATTTTATGAAAATGAAAATTAATATAAGATGTAAATGTTGGTGGAGAAAAATAAAGAGGGACTGAAAGAAGGCCCTAGCAGCATCTGATTGTGTCTTATTTGCTGACTACCCAGAAGGTGAGGCAGGGGAGGTAGATAAAAGAAACATGTTAAACTAAATCAAAGGTTAAGGTTTAAAATGCAAAAGCCCCTGGAATTTTGTATATTTCAGAGGCCGTGAGGTGAGCCTGCAGCTCCAGACCTGTATACAGCCCAGCCCAGTGGCAGCCAGAGCACTCTGTTGACATGTGACTACCCTGAAGGACTTGCAATGAATGGCATTCTCCTAGTCATTAGATAATACCTAGAAATACAATGCTGGGCTCTACTAATAATAGTGTGATGTCTATTAAGCGCTCACTACGGGGCCAGTTACTGTGCTTCTTAGTCTAAACCTATTATCTCATTGAGTAGGCGTGACTTACAGGGGTAAGTATTATTATATTATTCCTGTTTTACAGAGAGCACATCTGGGTTTGGCAGAATTAATTACTTTCCCCAAGTCACTGACCTCATAAGTATGAGAGTTGGGAACTGGATCTCAAGGTTTTGTCTTAACCAGCTAGGCTGCGCCAGAATCAGAGAATCAGACCTTTGATGATTCTCCATGGCCACCATGATTTCCAATGATTCTGCCAATAATACTAACCAAACTCTCCCCAAATACAGTGACACATTTTAAAGGACAAAATGAAGGGTTGGAAAGACACCAGCTTAAGCAAGAAACTCAGCCCCATTCTGTCTGAAACAGACAAGAACAGATATCACAGTTAGTTTATTGTCAAATATTTAATAAACTCGTATTGTGTGCTCATTTCCATGCTAAACTGAATCAGATTATAGGAGAGATTCTGGTTACTACTGTCAAGGAATAAACTGTTTCTGCATAAACTAAAGAAAGTGACGTATTTGCTTAACTGCTGGGCTCTATGTTGAATGAGTGGCCATATTTCTCCTGTCACATAAAAGGTAAAAAGGGGGGTAATAAAGACTCGTCTGTTATGGGTGGAAGTATATTGAACTGATCAACCTGAGTTGGCTCAAACATCACTGAGTTAAGGGGATGGGATAAACGGGCAGACCACCAAGCAATACAGGATCACATATCATCAAATAACATGTAGAATGGCCAGGCAGTGGGAGAAAGAAGGCTGACATAGGTATAGCTTTCTTGTAGGAATATTTTGTTTGACCACTAAGTTACAGGCAAAGGGGAAAAAAATCCCTAAAATTCGGTACAGTGACTGAGCCAAATAGTCAAATGGTGTTTGTGGCACTGGTTCATTAGAAATTGAGATGTGAGGGCCAGGCACAGTGGTTCATGCCTGTAATCCCAACACTTTGCGAGGCTGAGGTGGATGGATCACGAGGTCAGGAGATCTAGACCATCCTGGCTAACATGGTGAAACCCTGTCTCTGCTAAAAATACAAAAAACTAGCCAGGCATGGTGGCACACTCCTGTGGTCCCAGCTACTCAGGAAGGTGAGGCAGGAGAATGGCGTGAACCCAGGAGGCGGAGCTTGCAGTGAGCCGAGATGGCGCCACTGCACTCCAGCCTGGGTGACAAAATAAGTCTCCATTTCAAAAAAAAAAAAAAAAGAAAAAAGAAAGAAAGAAAAAAGAAATTCAGATATGAGGAAGCCAGTTGATACTAAATAAGCATTTGTCAAATGAAGAAATGAATGGATGCATGAATGCATCATGCATCAGCAGTTACACCGTTATAAGTACTACAGTCTAAAATTCCCTGGTCAAGTATCGATGGTGTCATTGGTGATAGCATAGAAATTATATATTAGTTGCCTAGAGTTGCCACAACAAAGTATCAAGAACTACTTGACTGAGAAAAAAGGAAATGTATTTACTCACAGTTCTGGAGGCTGGAAGTCTAAAATCAACGTGTCGTCAGGCTCTGCACCCTCTGAAGTCTGTAGAGGAGAGATCCTCCCTTGCTCTTTCCAGCTTCTGGTCACCCCAGACATTTCTTGGCTTGTGGCAGCATCACTTCAGTCTTCACATGGCTATCATTTCCCTATGTCTTTTCACACAGCCCTCTCTTTGTGAAGACAGGCAATACGATGGAATATCTTTCCCAAGACCAAATTTCTCCTTTTTATAAGGACACCAGTTATATGTATTAAAATCTGCCCTAATTACCTCGTTTAACATGTTTACCTCTGTAAAACCCTATATCCATGTAAAGTCACATTCTGAGCTATTGCAGATTAGGACTCAAATGGATCTTTTAGGGAGGAGGGCACAATTTAACCCGTAAAAAGCACCTACCCACTCTACTGAGTTTCCAGCAAGACTCAGTGAAGACATTACAGTTAATTGATGAGAAGTTCTTTTAGACGCTCATCTTGAAGACTGGGAATAAGGATAACACAAGTTCTTGGGAGACAGCACAAGATATACCAGTCACTCACTGGGACCACGGTGCCCCCCTCAGACTATCCCAACTACTTGCTTTTCTCATGACCTCACTCCCTCTCTGAGCCAGTCCCTGAAGGGACATTTTTATACATCTGAGACAGATTGGTGAGTATCAGCTAGCAAGAAAGGCTAAAGCACATTCTTGGTTGTTCTTGAATGATTTACTCCATTACACTAATAAAGAAATAGAAATCTAAACCTAGTAAAATGTAAATGTGAAATTAAATTGCACAATACAGCTAAGAAAACCTCTGACTGGAGGACCAAAGAGAACATAGCTGTTTCCAAAGGCTGATTAGGGTTGAAGGCTGATTATTAATAATAATCCCATGATGAAAATGTAAGAAATGCAATCAAAGGTTCACACAGACCAATAAGAGTCCTGGCATTATTTATAATAACAAAAAATTAAAACTCAAATGGCCAACAATTAGGAATTGGCTAAATAAACTGTGGTATATTCTTTAGATGATGGGATCTTATGCACCGATATTAAAAATGCATTGTCAACAAATATTTAATGGCAAAAGAAATGCTAAGCCAATGTTAATTAAAAGTTCAAAAACAGCATATTTAATATGACCTTAGTTTTGCAAACAGTTACTTAATGCACATTCGTATTATTTATGTACCCACTAAAGAAACTAGAAGAAAACATACTTATCATACATTAAAATATGTATTACATATATATTTTTGCAATATGTTTTATATCCAAATGTATATAGATAAATGTATGTGTTTATTTCTTCATAGTGTTGTTTTCTAATTCACACAAAGTCACCTCTGTGCCTGCAGAGGCCCAAGGAAACAAACCTGTCCATGAGTAGCAGGGCCCCGCACCCCAGGCTACAAATGGGACAGGACCCCAGGTTCCCAAGACCAGATTCACAGGACTCCGCTTCCAGAGACAGGTTTACAATAGAGCTGTAATCCCAGAAAAGACCATTATACTAGCTGAGTAATTAATAGACTTAGCAAAAATGCTGCCTGCTTTATGTTTAAAGTCAGCTCGTGGAGAGCAGAGTGGGGATGGAAGGTGCCAGCTGCCCATCCAACATTCCTGGAGGCAGGGGCTCAAGCAGAGAAACTCAGGTGGAAAATGTAGGAGCCCAGTGAGCAGTCCTAGGCCAACCCCTTCAGTTCTGTTTGAGGGACAGGTTTTGAATGGACAAGCACTGAGGTGGGAGAGAAGATGGAGGCTGCCAATCCACTTCCTGTTGTAAGTCAACTGAGCTCAGGAATTGGAAAAGGTGCCCCAGAAATCACAAGTGAGGCCACCAGGGGCCCAGCTGTGAATTGTGTTGCCAGGCAGAGTTGAAAAATCAGGCAGGGGCCGATCCTCACAGAAAGTGGAGTTTCCTGTGACAATTCCAACTTCGCAAATTAACAAAGTTGGAAGGAGAAGTCATGACAAATAGTCCAGTTTTAGGCATAAAACTGAATCCCAAGGCAATCCTGAAAGGATGATTGGCCACTGGCACTCAGTCTCCTCCGTGGTGCCTTTGAAACCCTATGAATGCATTTTAGCATCCGCCAGGTAACCTTTGCCAAGACACTTAATGGAGTGTCACAGCAGGAAGTTTTACTGCCATCTGCCAAAAGACTTCTGTAGCAAACATGCACATTGACTTTGTGATATTTTCCTAGGGTTTTTCAGTGTGCAACCTCCTCAGCCTTATGAGGCAACCCTCACTAAAGACATTGATATCCAGCTACATCTCCTATACCTCGCTGCCTACCTGATGAATGCCCACTGCTGATGGTTTGCAGAACTGAGTCCCAGGCTGCCCTGGACCTCTGAACTCACTCCTAAAGCCTGTGTATCTCCAACTGTCAAGACCCTTACTCTCCAGCCCACCCTTTTTCCACTGCCCATGTCCAAGTTATGAGAGTGAGTTTTCTCACTCTGAAACCCATTTACGTGACACATATTTAATGAGCAATTTCTTTGTTTCAAACCCTGCTGGACCTCAGGGATGCAGAGACATGTAGGACTCACTTCATTTCACTAAGTACCTGGCAGGTTTTGGACTCCAGTCATTACGTTGCAAGTTCTCTATACAAATATTGGCTTATTCAGAAGAACTTTCCCAAAAACCACTCTGAAATGTGTAAAACTCTAACCCTCCTACCGTTCTTAACCAGCTTGATTTTCTTTTATTGCATTTATCACTATCTGATATGCTGTCAATGTATTATCAGCCTCCTATGAGAATGTAATTCCATGATGATGGGATACGTATTTCCTTTATTACTGTATCCTTTACACACAGAATAGAGTTGGACAAATAGGAGACACTCAAGGAATACATGATGAGTAAATGAGTGGATTTAATTAGTCATAGGATAGACAATGGTATTTTCTGGACACATGTGGTAGGAGACTTAGGACAGAGGAGAGAGAAGGCAGAAAAAGGGAGACTTTCCGAAGTTGTCACACTGCACTGAGTATTGCATCTTCTAGCATATTTGTCTATCTACCCCCTACAATGTCTTGAGGACGCAGAACATGTCTAATTCATCTTTATAACCCCAATATCTAGCCCAGTGTTTATTCCTTAGTCAGATTCTAATGAATATTAGTTGCCTACTTGGCCTTATTCTAGTTGGGTGTAAACTTGAAAAATGAATTATTTAGTTCATTTTATGAAACCAATAATTTTATTTCATAATTTCTTCCTTATCTCATTGGAGCACTTTCTAAATAGAAAGTTTCTTTCCACTGAAAGCTTAGAATGCAAAGAACATACAAATACTGGTTGAGCATCTCAAATCCAAAAATCTGAATTCAAAATATCCCAATAAGCATTTCCTTTGAGTGTCATGTCAACACTCAAAATCTTTGTATTTTGGAACATTTTGAATTTCAGATTCCATATTTTCAGGTTAAAATGCTCAATGTGTATATGGCATCACGCTTCCAAATAAAAATAAGCACAAATAAATTCGAAGGAATACATAGTCTCCAGAAAACTTTGATTTAGACAGATTTTATCCACACTTCATTTTCTGTTCTTGTCTCTTGCTTGTGTATGAATTATCTTAGTCCACTCAGGCTGTTAAAACAAAATACTATAGACTGGGTGGCTTATTGAAAAAAATTATTTCTCACACTCCTGGAGGCTAGAAGTCTGACATCAGGGTGCCAGCATGGTCAGGTTCTGGTGAGGGCCCTTCTCTGAGTTGAAGGTTGCTGGCTTCTCACTGGGTGTTCACATGGTGCAAAGAGGACAAGAGAGTGCTAGGGGGTCCCTTTCATAAGGGCATTGATCGCATTCCTGAGGGCTCTACTTTCATGACCTAGTCACCTCCTAAAGACTACACCTCCTCATACCATCACATTGGGTATTACGATTTCAACATGTAAATTTGGGAGGCCCACAAACATTTAGTCTATCACAAGAACAACAGTGCTGTTTTAAAAGACTACAGCAGACCCAAATTATGGTCATGCAATCAGTCAACAACATACTTAAAGTGAAATCAGATGTCTGTCTCCACTAGGAATCTGATGATCCTCTAATTATCCCCTAGTGCAGATGTTGGCAAGCTATTAATAAAAAGGGTTATTAGGAATAGAGGCAGCAGTTAGTAAATGCTGATATAAGCAAGTTCAAAGCTGCTCTCTCCAAACATATCTTTCCAAAGGCAAATGTAAGTCAAGTTAATCTAACAGCCTTCTATCACAGCCAAATCTGAGCAGATCTGAATAGTTCTTGATAGTCATCCATACGATGACTTCCCCCAGTCTGTATCATTTTTAAATCTCTTCCTTTTTATGTAAGCCTCATTCCTGAAAGAATATATAAAATTATTCCAGATGACTTTGGATAAATAGGTATCATTTCTTATTTATCTTCCTTTGAATCTTAATGAACAATCCGAGTGATAATCGTGCTGTTTTATACTTGTTAGTTTTATAGTCCTAAGCTTAAATAATCATCAGCAAGTTTGGAAGCAAAAGATGTGTTTTCAATATGACAATAAATTATACATGTTAAATGGTTTTCATTTTATTAAATGAAAATTAAGTCCTACTAATTTCATGTAATCTAAACTATTAAATTAATGCAATATTTGGATATTTTACTTATACATCGAAGACCATGATACAACCAGGGCATAGAAATAAATGAATTGCAGTCCCTCTTCAAATTCAAAATAACTCTATAGTTTCTGTTTCTTAAGATTCTTTACTGCTTTTCATAAGCAACATCAGAGGAAATATAACAAACATGCATTTACAAAATTAATCATTTGAATATGAGGATATAATTGGAGTCTTACCTTGACAACTACCTTTTTATTCAGCAGGTGCGTAATTCCAGGAGTTACTCCTAGCATGGACAAAAGGGACCAAGTTCATTTTCTCATGAAATTTGATCCTTGTTGTTAAATGCTATATTTTATAGCAGTTATTTGTTCTCAATAACACTTTTTAAAAAATATTGTCATGTTATTAACACCATTAGCAAGGAAAATTCAATCATATATCATTAATTTTGAAAATAGGGTATTTCAAGGCAATTTTTTTTTCACATTTAACATCATGTTCCTTTTTTCGTTATCTTCTTCCTGGATTGAGACACTTAATAATTTGTAAATATCATGCATAACCAAGGGATGAATTTTTTTTTTTTTTTGAGACAGAGTTTTGCTCTGTTGCCCAGGCAGGAGTTCAGTGGCATGATCTTGGCTCACTGCAACCTCTGCCTCCCAGGTTCAAGCGATTCTCCTGCCTCAGCCTCCCAAGAAGTTGGGATTACAGGTGCGTGTCACTACACCCAAGCAATTTTTGTATTTTCAGTAGAGACAGGGTTTTGCTATGTTGGCCAGACTGGTCTCGAACTCCTGGCCTCAGGTGATCCACCCGTCTCAGCCTCCCAAAGTGCTGGGATTATAGGCATGAGCCACCATGGCTGGCCAGGAATGATTATCTTTATTATGCCTATATTTTTTAAAAAACATCTCATTTTCAATTCAGTACAATTCAAAGTCTTGGAAAATAGCAGATACTTTAAGCTCAAGACCTTGTTTCCAGACTGCCAAGTCTCCCATTTCCTTTAATCCATGTACACATAACCTGGGCATGCTCGTGAAACAGACAGCTCCAGGAAACGGTCCTGTTTCCAAATCACACACTCTTCCTTCTAATGTGAGCCAAGCAAGCCTCTCACCAAGGTATGACAGCTTAAAAAGTGAAATCACCTTTCATGATCTGAAGGCTTATGTTGCCAAAGTTCCACTTCAAAGCTCTCAGTGTCTTACTGCAATCATTTGCTTGCTTTTCCGGTGTTGTAAATAAAGGCAAGGGACTCGTTGGGTTTCTCACTGAAGAGACTGCATTAAATGCTGACCATAGAACAAGGCAGGAAGCCTAGGCAGAGCTGCAGCTTGAGAGGCAAGGCAAAATGGTTCAATGTGGACTACAAACTTGCATCTCTGGGGAGCATCCAACTGGAAGTATCTGCTAAGCAGATGCATATGCCTTGCTAGAGCTAAGGAGGTTATAGAGTCATCACTATAAAGACCACAGCAAAATCCACCACAGAGATATTGCAGGTGAGAAGTCAGCAGGGCCAGAGAGGGAACCACAGGGAGTGCAGATTACTCTTTAAAGGAAAACAGCCATTAGAGAAGGCAGAGAAAGAGCAATCAGAATAAAAGGAGGCAGGAATAATTGGTTTCTTAAAAACCAAGAGTGAAAAGAGTTTCAAGAAAATTATCTACAAAATGCTCCCAAGAGATTGGGTAAAATGAGAGTTTTAAAAAGCGGTGCTTGGGCTTGGGTGTTAGGAAGTCAGTCCCTGGCAATGTTTTCCAGAGCTGATTCAAGGAAGAAGGGAGGGGAAAGCCTGGCCACAGAGACATATGGCAGGGGGGAGGTGGGGAAGGAAAGCCTCATCAGACAGTGCTTTCTTACAGCTTAGATATGAAAGGAAGGAGAGACATGAGCAGGCATAGAATTAAGGAAGGGAGTTTTTTGTGTTACAAGAAATCTGTTGTGTTTCTGGACTGTGAAGAAAGAGCCAGGAGAGAAAAGGCACTGTAAATAAAGAAGTGAGTGAGTAACTGGTAGAGCAAGAACTCATAGCAAGTAGAAGGAATGGGATTTAAAGCAGGAGAGAAGAACCAGCCTTGAAGATAAGGGAAGGGGAAGGAAAGCTGCAGACACAGGCATAACCCTCAGGATGTTTCCCATTTATTTATTCTCTGACTTCATAGTTCCATTCGAGTGACACCCAGTCACTGCAAAGTGACCGTGTTTCAGGGCTTCAGCCACCCTTCTGTGAAGAAGTCATTTGTCCAATTTGAGTGAGTTATTCAAACCTAATTTTAAACAATCTATAAGCTTAAAAACATGGTGAAACCCCATCTCTACTAAAAATACAGAAATTAGCTGGGCATGGTGGTGCACACCTATGGTCCTAGCTACTCAGGAGGCTGAGGCAGGAGAATCTCTTGAACCTGGGAGGTGGAGGAGGCAGTGAGCCGAGATCGCGCCACTGCACTCCTGCCTGGCAAAAGAGTGAGACTCCGTCTCAAAAAAATAAATAAATAAAATAAGCTTTTAAGGTGAAAAAAGAAAAAGGCATAATGACTAAAATAATTGAATTAACATTCCCTGGTTACAGCAAGTAAAAATATTACTAGTTGCCTTGTATGATAATTTTTATTTACTTATTTAGTTAGATACTTACTTACTCTGGTAGTTGTAACTAGGAGTAGTTAAATTTTCTAGAAAGCTCTTTTCCAAAGAAGTCGATTAGCAGCAATTATGCTGAAACTAAAACAATTTTATTTGGCAGGTCTTTACAAAGATTTAGCTGGTAGACTTGAGCTTTCTAAAGGTGTACTTAGAATTGGCAGCTAGCTAATCCTGGGAGGCCATTTTTAAAACCTAGAATACCAAAGTCTTAATGATGTTTTTTTAAGGAAAGAATATAAATCAATGCAGCTTACTTTTAAAATGTCATACTCTCTTGTATGACTAATGTCATACTTTCCTGTAGTAAGATACAGACTACGCTTTGGTGGGTAAACCAATCAGTGGAATGACAGCTTGACATTATTAAACTCTTCTTGAAAGATCAGTCGGCTTGCTCAATCTATGGCGCCCCTGCTATGCCTGTCCTGCTGCTTTCTGGGCAAGTACAAGCCCACCCTACCAACGTTCGTAGCCAAATGCCAACTCTTCTTTCCTCATGACTAGTATCAAAACTGTTCGCTCTCACTGCAATCAATCATGTACTGTGAAAAAATTTCACTGTTATTGTTAGACAACGATTGTGAAGTGATTAAAACTCAGAATCCATTCAAAGATTCAGAAGTTGTGTTATTATTAGGATTTTTAAGTTCTTGCCCTGCATTTAAATAAACTTATAAGAAAGCAAAATGTTTGTTCTATGCTAACACACCTCTCCCAGACCCCCTTTATTATGACTTAATTTAATATTATGTTCTCTTCGTATACACAGAGTAGATACAAATGTACAGACAAACGTTGTTGCTTTAGCAGTTTTTTTTTTTTGTAAAATTATGGTTAAGAATATTTTTCCCATATGCTGATCCTTTTCAGAATAGACCTGTTAAAATTTTTTGAAATATTTTCTTCCAGGAAAAAAATCAACAGATGAATTTGGATGCTTCCTAGAGTCAAAAATCAAAGCCACTTTACCTAATGAGTTTGGGGTTTTTGCCTTGTCATAGAACTAATTCTAATGCCCAAGTATAAACCTGTGCTTTATTACATAAACTCTTTAGAAATGTGTGGGTTTCAATACTTAAAATCCTCAAACTTGACTATCTTTCTGTTGTTGTTATTGTTGTTGGTGTTGCTGTTGTTGTTGTTGTTGTTGTTGTTAATAGGTGACCAGCTCCCTCAGGGAAGAGTATGTTTGCTCATCTACTTGTAGGGTTAATTCATAACCCCACTCCCTTTCACCCATGACAAGTTCTCCAGCTAGACAGTGGGCAAACCTCCACACAATCTACTCTAGCTCTTCTCTCCCCAGCCTGGGAACCCATTCCTTAAAATAACACTCTAAACATCTTAAGCCTGGCCGTGAAATTATAGTCAACTCTTCCCTGTCTCTCAAAACACTGGCAGTACATCAGAGATTGATAAAATAAAGGGCTGCCTCTGGTAGTTTTGCTTCAATGGTTAGTAAGACCTTTGGGTCATTACAGCTCTTCACAGCTTGATGTGCCTGCACTTCAGAGCCCCATATATTTGACTGTAAAAGTAGCATTTCAAGTTCATATAAATCTATCAGCTTTTTCCAGGCACTGGCTGAGCTCACATTTAGTGGAATGACCTATTCAAGTTACAGCAGCAGTGATGATCGAAGCAGACAAATAAAAGACCATTTGAAGAACAAGCCAAAACCTGTCTCTGTTCACATTGCTCTCAAGGTTGCCATGTCCACCTGACGTGTATCTGCATCCCACTGCTCCGAGATGCTGCTAAGTGACCAGCAACCAGGCTCAAGAGCTACAGTGCCTGCTGCTTCGTGCAAAAATAAACAGTTTAGAATGCCAGTTTGGAACCAGAATCGGGAAGCAGTTGGATTTTCTGATGTAGAGGGGTTTTTTGCTTCTGCCTGAGAACAGCCGGTGAGTCTCACAGCTCTCTGGGTGATCCCACTCCTCAGGGGGAGACAACAGTTATGTTAGCAGAGTGAAACCGGCTGCTGTCCTTAAGATTTGCGATTGCTACCTTCCAGACTCTTCCATCTCTCTATATAAATAAACCAAGCCTGGAGAGTCTCAAGGACACTTCTGTCAAACAAAACAGAATTTGAACTTCTTCTACTAGAGAGCTTTCTGGTAACACAATTTTCACTCCAGTAAAGGTACACAAACCAATGTGATGGTGGCGAAGTACAGAAAAGACTATCATGAGCTGCGAGTCGATAACTTGTCCAATGGCTGCTTCAAGCACTTGGATTTCCTGTTCCTTAGAGAAGTAGATATAGATTTTGTTATATTTAAAAATCACAAAGTTCTACTCATTTGGTTTCATGTTAGCCTTTTTTGTTGATGAAGTAAAATAGCAAAGTAGGAATTTTCTATCCAAGTTCAAAAACTGTTGATACTAAGAAAATTAAATTAGATGTGGTTTGCTTACTTTTGAGTATGCAATCATAAAAATAAATACATACATCAACAAAATTGCAAATGGCAAGTTTATTGTGAGATTGTATAACTCTTCTTCTCTTGATTTAAATAACTGACATTGGCCAGACTGGGTAATTAGAACTCAGCCAGTAAATGCAGCTGATAGGAGACTGACAGGAGGTTCTCCTGACCTTGGGTACCTGATGCCAACAGTCAGAAGAGAGATGTACAAGTCAGTAAAAGCAGTGTGTGCACGTGCATGTGTGTATGTGAGAAAGAGAGAGAGAAGGAGAGAGAGAGAGATTTTGGGTTAACAGACACCGCTACCACCATCTGTGATGCATGTTTGTCAGCAAAGGTGAAGTAGGAACAGACCCGAAAGCAACAGCAGAAAAAGGAAACTCACTGGGCAGTAGCGACACAGAATTAAGTAACATTTTGGATATAGGATATCAGTGATTGGATAAATGAACACCTCCTTATATGTACTGATGTATACCTCTTTGTTATGAACTGAATTATGTCCCTTCAAAATGCAAATGTTCGAGTGCTAACCCCAATACCTGAGAGTATGGCTATATTTGGAGACAGTGCCTTTAAAGAGGTCATTAAGGTAAAATGAGATTATATGGGTGGGCCCTAATCCAATGTGACTAGTGTCCTTATAAGAAGAAGAGACTGGAGCATAGACAGGCATGCACAGAAGGAAGACCATGTGAAAAATCCAACCCATTGACTCTTGAACTTCCACCCTCTGGAGCTGTGAGGAGCTAAATTCCTGTTGTTGAAGCTACCTGGTCTGTAGTCCCTTGTCATAGCAGCCCGAGGAAACTAGTACACTCCCCTTGACTGACTTCCTCCCAGATGTACAGTAGCTCTTCCTCTGAATACAGTCAAGGTCCTTCCAGTCTTAATGACCAACCATAGGCAGTGGCTTTTACGATTTCAAGAGCAGGGAGATGGCACCAGAAGAAGGTGGAGAACATGTCTCTACCTTCTATGCCTTCAAAATTCATACTATCTCCTTTCTGGATTCAGAGAAAATCAAGACCAACTTGTAAAAGAAATGCATTTTCTTCATTAGACTTTTCTAAAATATTCTACTATCACAAATCGTCAGACTCCTGTTAGCAGTTCACAGTTTTAACAGGGGAGAGACATTTATAACAAATCCCTCTCAAGAATTCTCAAGAAAAAAGAATGTGTTTCTGCCATTGGAAATGAGTCCTGACATCTATGTATCACCTTAAGCAACACAATTATTTCTGTTTTAGTTATATAAAAGAGTCCTTTTGAAAGAATTACAAAGCATTTACAAATATAAGCAAATCAAATGATAAGAACAGTTTTCTGTTTCTCCTAAAGTCTATCAAGCAATGGAATTTCATAACTGGATATCATTTTTCTCTCTTAGGGAAGATGTAAATTACATATGTAGCAACAACAATCTTAATAGGAAAATATACCTACATAAATTCTGTGGAACTGTGTTGTTTGATGGATTTAACAGCATTACTAAAGAAATTCTGTGCAAAACAAATGAAAAGCTAATCAATTAAACCAACAGAGGATATAAATTTGCCTTGTGTCTCTAGCTGTAAACAATGAAAATGAAGCTCAAATTCAAACATCTACTCTTGTTAATAATTTTCTGTGAAAGACAATACTGGTGGATAACCCAACTGACGTTCAGGCTCCATTCTCCTTGGCCTGTCTTCACTAGAATCTTTCTTACCCTGCTTTCTAACCTCTCTTGCAATGCAGGGGAACCATGTGCCACACAATGAGAGGAAAGTAAATGTCTTCAGTGTGGGGCATGGGAAGGCTTGTAGAAAGGTATTTGAATTTTTGATAAAATAAATTAATGAAATGGCACTATCCCTTCTCTTTCTTCCTCTCTTCAGTATGTATGTGATTCTTAGAGCTGTGTAGCCTTCTTGCGATATATAGGCAATGTGCATAGATATTAATGACTAACACATTGAGGATAGTGTAATCAAGACTGGATGCAGGGAGGGAGGCAGGTGCAGTGGCTCACACCTGTAATCCCAGAACTTTGGGAGGCTGAGGCAGGCGGATTACTTGAGCCCAAGCATTTGAGACCAGACTGGGCAACATAGCAAAACCCTGTCTTACAAAAAATACAAAATTACCCAGGCACTGTGGTGTCTGCCTGTAGTCCCAGCTACTCCCGAGGTTAAGATGGGAAGATGACCCGAACCTAGAGGTTGAGGCTGCAGTGAGCTATGATTGTTCCACTGCCCTCCATCTGGGTGACAAGTTGAGACATTATCTTAGGAAAAAAAAAAAAAAAAAGAAAGAGAGTGGGAATAAAAGAATGAGTCTTGATGGCATTATTGAGAAACTATAACTAACAAACTAACACTAGTGAGCATTTGCCTCCAGACTTTCTTTTACACTTTATGAGAAAAATAAACCCCTACCAGTTTGAGGCATTGTTAGTTGGATATTCTGCTACTTTTATGTGCAATTACTTCCAACTAATTATTGTCTCCCTCTGGCTTGTAAGAAGATTGTGCATCTCCACCTATGTATTGTCATATAACTAGCAGTGCTCCCTCCCTGGGGAAGCAGAACATCCCTTCCCTATTGTTGTTAGGCTTGGCCAACTCAGGTACTTTGGCCAAGAGGCGCCAAGAGGCACCAAGAGTTTTTCCCAACCATCTCACTCTTTTTCCACTTCCATGAGAATGGTATGTCTGCCATGAGAAGGCCATGGAAATGGCTGCTCCTTCAGCATGTAGCGCAATAATAAGATGAGGTATGGAAAAGGTGCACAGCAGCCAGCTTATGGTAACCACTGTGCAATATGAATGAGATTTGGAAAGTTTCTTGTCATCACAGCTTGTTGCAAAGTAGACAAATACAAAATCAATACCAGAAATGGGTGTGGCCATGTGATATGCTTTGATCAATGAAATATGACCTGAAATGATGTCTGTTGTGACAGGCAAATCACTCAGGGAATTTCCAGCAGCCTTTTGCTATATTCCCCTTTGTGATAAGAATGACTTGTCTAGATCCCAGAGAAGAAATTAGAACAAAGTCATAAGACCTGACCTGCAGCTGCTGGCAGGAAAAGTGAATGAGAATAAAATGTCTCATTCACTTTGACACTCATAAAATGTCATAAACAATGGAATTAGTTTTACTTGAATTATCATAATGTGTGTGTGTGCCTTAATCTTCTTTTTCCTTTTTGTTAGCCATTCTTAGACCCCAAGCCTTATGTCTTAGTCCCAGGGGGATGAGAAGAGGGTCACAGAATCCTGACCTGACCTCTGCTGTACCGCTTGGCAGAGATCTGTTGATCTGTCTGTAAAATGAATGTAATAATAAGGTAACATAGCATTTCTCCAAGGATGTTCTGAATGACCTGACTTCTGCAGGAAGTTAATAGGTGTTGCATGAAGAAAACAGATAATCTATGATCAACTAAGTCTGAGAGATACTAAGCTAAACAAATTCAAGCAGATTTATTACCTTAAGTTTCCTCAGAGCTTTTAATGTGTTAATATGTATTGCAAATCTTGATGGAAATTTGGTTTTCAGGTCTTCTAAACTTTCTTTTGTCTTGGGACCAATTTTATTTTCGAGCATCTCCTAGGACCAGAGTTTCACATATAATAATTTAGAACACAAGTGTTCTACAAGTGGAAGTACACGTGGGCCTAGAAGTGACCACACAGCAATGCTTGTGAGCTGGTATCATTGGAAGAGACCCACACCTGGACTTTGGCAGAGTCATGGGCCTGCCCATAAGGACAGTGGTTTCCAGCTCCTGCTCCAAGTAGCAGGTGACTCTTCCCACCAAAGTGACTTTGCAAGGTCCCTACAGTTCACAGAGAAAGATGACCACCTGGAGATCATTCACTATGCCAAACACCAGGGAATTCAGATTGCAGCCAGAGATGGTAGAATAGCCAGTATTCTGCAGAGCCTTACACAGAAATTTATTATAAAAACCTAGTACTTAAAACTTTACTTCAAGTAAGTATATAATCAAAGACCAAGAATTCTCTGCAATGAATAGGGCCCTGAGCAAAAATGGCATTCCCACCAGATAAAGCCTGCAATAAGAAATAAGGGACATAAAGGTGAGTGTGGAAACCACAAGAAGGGGCTGAACATGGTAGTTCATGCCTGTAATCCCAGCACTTTGGGAGGCCAAAGTGGGATGATCACTTGAGCCCAGGAGTTTGAGACCAGCCTGGGCAACATAGTAGGACCCCATCTTTACTCAAACAAAATTTTTTTTAATTAACTGGGCGTAGTGGTGCACACCTGTGGTACCAGCTACTGGAGAGGCTGAGGTGCGAGACTCACTTGAACCTAGGAGTTGGAGCTTGTGGTAAGCTATGATCATGCCACTGCATTTCAGCCTGGGTGACAGAGTGAGACCTTGTCTGAAAAACAAAAAAGAACTGAAAGAAGAAAAGGGAACAGTGTAGAAAGTGCAAGAAGCAAGGAGAAAGAGAAAGAGGAGACCCAAGGCAAATCCTGAGACCAGCTCAACACATCTAGAGAGCTGTAAGAAAGAAGCACCAGCAATCAGTATAAAGTCACATTCAATACCCTTTGCAGTGAATTAATGTGTAGACCTTTCCAATAATGTAGATTTAATTCTGGGCAGAGAAGAGAAGAAAGGTGTCCAGTTTTCACTGTTGCATCTCTGGAGAGTGAGTGTGAGTAGAGACATTCCATTCTGGGCCAAAGTGCAGGGAGTGTTTACCTGGAGGTGCCTGTGGCAAGGTGAAATGACAAATAAATATGATTGTCATGGTAGAAGCCAAGGTCCAAATGCCAAGGCATGGATGAACATGAGAGAGAATATATTTGGGTCATTAGCAAAAAAGAATGGAATCAAGACAAAATCAGAAATGCAGAGAAGCTCAAGGGGACAAAGTTCAGTAGTACAAAGACTGTCAGGGTAGTCCTGTCAGAGCTTTAGGTTTTATGCTCTTTGGAAGAGCATATAGGCAGGTTATGGAGGTGCCATGTTTGGACAGCTCGCCCTGGGGAAATAGTTTTCTCCTCTACTTGTAATTTCACTACAAAGCCCAGATGATACACAGTTGCTGGCTGTACTCCTTTTTGGTCCTGTCCAAAGAGGATGCAGAAATCTGGCAGAACACTCGGCCCCCTGCTGTGCATGGAAGGCAAAACAGCTCTTTCTGCCTCCTGCAGGTCTCTGCAAGCCTGGCCCTGCCAGGACTTACATGCTGACCTACTTTTTAACAGTGCAAGGTCTTGGATGTCTTCCCACCTGTCCTAACCATGGATGAAAGCCTAAAATCCAGTTATGGCACAACTTTCTTTTCCTCCTAGTTCCTTAATTTTTGCTCCTTCTACATGCTGCCCCCTACTTCTCTGTGTAGGTGGATGCCTTTTTAAGCCTGAGTGAAGAGACACAGTCCTTATTAGCACAAACATACAAAGAAAGTGAGGAATAAAAAAATGCTTCCTTCTACTCTTCTGGATTCTCTGGCTCATCTAAAAATTAAATCGACATAGATGGATTAACTAGGGAAAATATTAATGACATACATACAGGCAGGAGTCCAGCAAAAATATGAGACTCCAGGAAGGAGCCAGATGATTGAGACTTACATATTATCCTGAGTTACAGAAAGGAATATGGGTTTGGGGCTTGTTTGGGGGGATGGGTGTGGAGACAAAATATGGGAAGGAGAGGGAGAGAGCCTAGTCTTTTTATGCCAAGAGTCTCCCAGGTAATGAAAATTGTCTTGGAATAGCTCTTTTCCTGGTACAATATCTTTACTCTGAAAATTTCTAAATTTAAATTTCCTTTAAAAAGGGGAAATTTATATTAAATACTTTAGGCAGTTGACAGGAGGTGATATGATTTGGCTGTGTCCCCATCCATATCTCATCTTTAATTATAGTTCCCATAATCCCCATGGGTCATGGGAGGGACCTGGTGAGAGGTAATTGAATCATAAAGGCAGTTACTGCCATGCTGTTCTCATGATAGCGAGTGAGCTTTCATGAGATCTGATGGTTTTTAAAGGGGCATTTCCCCATTTGCTTGGCACTTCTCCTTCCTGCCATCATGTGAGGAAAGTCATGTTTACTTCCCCTTCTGGCACAATTGTAAGTTTTCTGTGGCCTCTTCAGCCATGCTGAACTGTGAGTCTATTAAATCTCTTTCCTTTACGTGTTATCCAGTCTTGGGCAGTTCTTCATAGTGGCGTAAGAATACAGCAAATTGGTACCAAGTAGGTTGCTGTTATAAAGACACCTGAAAATGTGGAAGCCACTTTGGAACTGGGTAACAGGCAGAGGTGGGAACAGTTTGGAGGGCTCAGAAGAAGACAGGAAAATGTGGGAAAGTTTCAAACTTCCTAGAGACTTAGAGAGCTCAGAAGACAGAAAGATATAAGAAAGTTTGGAACTTTCTAGAGACTTCTTGAATAGTTTTGATCAAAATGTTGATAGTGATATGGACAATGAAGTCCAGACTGAGGTGGTCTCAGATGGAGATGAGGAACTCGTTGGGAGCTGAAGCAAAGGTGACCCTTGTTTTGCTTTACCAAAGACACTGGTGACATTTTGACCCTCCCCTAGAGATCTGTGGAACTTTGAACTTGAGAAAAATAATTTAGGGTATCTGGTGGAAGAAATTTCTAAAAGTAAAGCCTTCAAGAGGAAGCAGAATATAAAAGTTTGAAAAATTTGCAGCCTGACTATGAGATGGAAAAGAAAGCCCCATTTTCTGGGGAGAAATTTAAGTCAGCTACAGAAATTTGCATAAGTAACAAGGAGACAAATGGTAAGTATCAAGACAACAGGGAAAATGTCTCCACCTAGGAGAAAAAAGTGGGCCAGGCCCAGGGCCCCCCTGCTGTATGCAGCCTAGGGACTTAGTGCCCTGCACCCCAGCTGCCCTAGCCATGACTGAAAGGGGCCAAGGTACAGCTCAGGCCATGACTTCAGAAGATGCAAGCCTCAAGTCCTCGCAGCTTCCACATGGTGTTGGGCAAGCGGGTGCAGAGAAGACAAGAATTGAGTTTTGGGAACCTCTGCCTAGATTTCAGAGGATGTATGGAAACACCTGGATATCCAGGCAGATGCCTGCTGCAGGGGTGGAGCCCTCATGGAGAACTTCTGCTAGGGCAGTGTGAAAGGGAAATATGGAGTCAGAGCCTCACACAAAGTCCCCACTGGGGCACTGCCTAGTGGAGCTGTGAAAAGAGGGACACCATCCTCCAGACCCCAGAATGGTAGGTCCACTTACAGCTTGCACTGTGCACCTGGAAAAGCCACAGACTCTCAACACCAGTGGTGAAAACAGTCTAGAGTGGGGCTATACCCTGATAAGCCACAAGCAGGAGCTGCCCAAGGTTGTGGGAGCCTATCTCTTGCATCAGTGTGACATGGATGTGAGACATGGAGTCAAAGTAGATCATTTTGGAACTTAAGGGTTTAATGACTGCCCTATTGGATTTCAGATGTGCATGGGGCCTGTGACCACTTTGTTTTGGCCAATTTCTCCCGTTTAGAATGGGTGTATTTACCCAATAATTAAGTTGCTTTTGATTTTACAGGCTCATAGGTGGAAGAGACTTCCCTTGTCTCAGATAAGACTTTGGATTTGAACTTTTGGGTTAATATTGGAATGACTTCAGACTTTGGGAGACTGTTGGGAAGGCATGATTGTGTTTTGAAATGTGAGGATATGGGATTTGGGAGGGGTAAGCAGCAGAATGATATGGTTTGGCTTTGTGTCCCCATCCAAATCTCATCTTGAATTATAGTTCCCATAATCCCAATGTGTTGTGGGAGGGACTCAGTTGGAGGTAGTTGAATCGTGGAGGCAGTTACTGCCATGCTGCAGTTCTCATGATAATGAGTGAGTTCTCACGAGATCTGATGGTTTTATAAGGGGCTTTTTTACCTTTGCTTGGCACTTCTCCTTCCTGCCATCATGTGAAGAAGGATCTGTTTGCTCCCTTCTGGCATGATTCTAAGTTTTCTGAGGCCACCTCAGCCTTGCAGAACTGTGAGTCAATTCAACCTCTTTCCTTTATAAATTACCCACTCTTGTGCAGTTCTTTATGGCAGCATAAGAATGGACTAATACAGGAGGTAACAACATTTTCCTGCATTTGTTCATGTTTAATTTCAGTCCCTTCAAAACAATCAGTATGCCAAAGTGGTATACTTTGGAGTGACATGTTCTGAACTCCCACAGAGATTATGTCATAAGAAAGCAGCAGAAGAAGCATCACCAACTCTTAGGGCCACCAAAATGAATGCAGCTGCCACTTAAGGGAAGTGAACAAGGACAGAACCACCCAGAGATCATGGTGAGAAATGGCAGAATGCCTGGGAGCTGGAAAATGACTCCATGGAGTAAAAGTTCACAGCATCCTTTGGGACATGGCCAATGTTCATGACAAGGTAATAGCATAATTATTTTCTTTCTGATGAGGCTCTGTTCTTATACACCCTCCCAGAGATTGCAGGCCTGATGGTTGTAAGCCTTACTGGGCAGAGAGACACCCAGCCCTGCCTAGAGGTGGCACTGAAGCAAGGGCTGGAGCTGTAGGAAATTTTAAATTTTAAAATCCAACTGAGAGCCAGTTTGCTCTTTGTTATCACCTTGTCCCAACTGTTCTAAACAATGTCAGTGACAAAACAGCCTTCTACATAACATCTTTTTAGGTCTAAATTCTAGATCATTGCTAGGCTTTCTGTTGAGTTTTTTTTTTTTTAATTGTAGTAAAGTACATGTAACATAAAATTTATCATCTTAACCATTTTTAAGTATACATTTCAGTGCCATGAAGTGCATCCACATTTTTGTGCAACCATCACCATCATCCTTCTCCAGAACTTTTTTCATTCATGTTACAAAACTGAAACTCTGTATCCATAAAGTGACAACTCCTCATTCTTCCCTCCCTCAGGCCTTGGCAACCATCATTCTACTTTCTGGCTCTTTGATTCTGACTGCTGTGGGCACCTCATGTAAGTGAAAACATACAATATTTATCTTTTTGTTGCTGGACTATTTCATTAATCACAGAGTCCTCAAAGTTCACCCATGGTACAGCATGTGTCAGAATTTCCTTCCTTTTGAAGGCTGAATAATGTTTCATTGATGTGTATACTACATTCTGTTTGTTCATTCATTTGTGGATGAACACTTGGGTTGTTTCTTCCTTTAGGCTATTGTGAATAATACTGTTATGAACATAGGTATGTAATTATCTCTCCAAGATATGGCTTTCAATTCTTTTTGGTACATACCCAAAAGTGGAATTGCTGCCCATATGATAATTCTTTTTTTTTTTTTTTTTTTTTGTCATTTGAGGAACCATCATTCTGGTTTTTTCCATAGTGTCTGCACAATTTTAGATTCCCACCAATGGTACACAAGGGTTCCTTCCAATCGCTCCACATCCTGCCGACACTTGTTATTTTCTTGTTTTTGATAGCCATCCTAATAGATGTGACATGGTATCTCCTTGTGATTTTCTTTGCATTTCCCTAATGATTACTGATGCTGGGCATCTTTTCATGTGCTTATTGACCATTTGTACATCTTCTTTGCAGAAATATCTATGCAAGTCTTTTACCCATTTTTAAATCAGATTGCTTTGGGTTTTTTGTTGATTTGTTGCATTTTAATACTATCCTTGTATGCGTCAAGTTAGAATTTTTCTATTACTTATCTTTTAATAAACCTATTCAGCAAGTAAGTTAATTTACAGAATTCCCATTGTAAAGTCAATCACCAAGACAGGCAGACTCAACCACACAAGTTCTTTTGAAAAGTCTGTTTATAACAGGAAGGTTTCATATAACTTCAGGTGCAGTGTATTTCTCTAACCCTTGCAGAACCACATCTTCCTGCATTAAAATATACTCTAAATGAAAAATGATAGAAGAGTAATTATGACAACAAAGAAATAGAATTTGAGCTATTTCAATTCCGCCATTCTATATGACCACTTAGAGTTTTTATGTACATCTAAAATTTAAAATAGTGTGTTAGACACAAGCTTGTTGTTTTACAAAATTAATACATTTCACAAGTTTTAGTTTATGCATAAAACATTTTACTGAATCTAAGTAGTATCTTTAAATTTGAAATGTCTTTGTTTTTAATTATTAGTCATCCAAGAAAATAAAATGTAATATTTTTAATGGTAGTATAAATTGGATTGTTTGCAACATTTTGGTGTTATTATATTTTTCTAAATAGAATTGTTTTTCCTGGTATCATTAGAAGTTTCAATAAAATAAAGTGTTTATTGTCTGTATTTCTTTTCTGGCCTCTGTTATTATTATTTATGCCATTTTATAATTATTACTGAAAATAATTTTATTGTATAGGTAAGAGAGGTGCTATCAGTGGTACTCACTGGGGTCACACACAGTAACTGAGCCACCACTTTTCATATCCCTCCCGTGTCCTCACAAGCTTTCCTTTCCTGCATCGGGGTGGCAGCGGGGGACTGTGATGTAGCCCATGCAGAGCTGTCCTTGTCACAGGAAAGAAGAGTACAGTGTTGTCCCAAATGCTCAAAAAGTTCCCACTAAATGACTATGACGTGATTAAAATCATCCTTTTAGCAGAATGATTTTTAAAATAGCTTAAATATAACAAGGGGGTGAAGCAGAAGACAAAGAACCAGGAAGCAGCTGAACACAGAAATGCCCTCTGTGTCACAACAGTGACTGCCCTAAATAGCTCCCACTGCATTTCCCTCACGAGTGAGGGTTTCTCACTTAAACCATGGGTAACACTGTACAACATCTGTTCAACTCGGAGCTACCAGTCTGGAAAGATCAGCAGAACCTGATTTGAACAGTGTCTCTCAGACCATCCAGACGTGAAGAGGAGGATGCCAGGACAACTGCCCCACTATTTGGGAAATGGAACAAATCTGGCCAGAACCTTCCTGGTGGAAGCCGAGTGACAGTTGCTGAATGTTGAGCTGAGAAATGGCTAAGGCTGCCAGAGTCAACTTTCCTGATCCTTTCAGCTGGCTTTGAGGACTAAAAAAATCTGTGGTTTCCATAAATCCAGAGCTGACTTGGGCCCATGTCCAAACTGGCCACTGTCCTTCTGTTCCACAGAAACTTTTTTTTTTTTCTCTTTTTTTTTTTTTTTTTTTTTGAGACTCCATCTCTCTGGAGTGCAGTGGCGCGATCTCGGTTCACTGTACTCTCTGCCTCCTGGGTTCAAGCAAGTCTCTGCTTCAGCCTCCTGAGTAGCCGAGATTATAGGCACCCACCACCTCACCTGGCTAATTTTTTTGTATTTTTAGTAGAGACGGGGTTTCGCCAACTTGGCCAGGTTGGTCTTAAACTCCTGACCTCGTGATCCACCCACCTGGGCCTCCCAAAGTACTGGGATTAGAGGTGTGAGCCACCGCGCCTGGCCTCCACAGGAGCTCTTACTGCCAAAGGTCTTGATCTCCTTTTCCTTTTTAAAAAAAGTGTGCTTTCTGCATTTAGCTTCTTTTGGAACTCCTCTACAGTGAAGCAGATGAAATCCGTTTGTTATTTAGGGGAAAAAGAAAAGATACTCTTTGACATATAAGATTCTCGGCAACCCAATCCATTTCTGAATTCTACAGTGAAGTACAACGTACAACAGAAATGTGCACAACTTCTAAGTGAATAGCCTGATAATTTTTCACTAAGTGAACTTCCCATTGTAACTAACAATGGGTCAGGAAAGAAACCATTACCAGCATCCTAGTAGACCTTGGGTCTCCTTCTAGTCCTTACTCTACAGGAAAGTTAACCATTGTCCTCACTTCTATCATCAGAGGTTAATTTTGCCTGCATTGACCTCTGTAAAATTTTGCCATGTGTGCTTTTATATGTCTGTCTCTTTAAGCACAGTATTTTGTACATGATAATCACTTTGTTGTGTGTGTTCATTTATTCTCATTTCTATTTAGTATTCCATTGTACCGGTATAACACAATTCATTTATCCAATCTGCTATTCATAGTATTCCATTGTACGAGTATAACACAATTCATTTATTCAATCTGCTATTCATGGGCATTTGAGATGTTTTCAGTCTGAGGTTATTATAAATATTGCTAACTGGATATTCATATACATGTTTTTGGTGTCATTAATATACATATTTCTCTGAAGAGTAGGATCTCTCTCAGAGTGCAATTGCTAGGTCATAAGATATGACAAATTCATTCGTACTACCAAAGAATTTTTCAAGGTATTTGTACCGATTTAAACTCTCATCAGCAGTGCAATCATGTGGTCAATGCCTAGTAGTATTACTTTACAGTTTGCATTTGCCTGACAACTGATACAGTTTATCGCCTTTCCCATTGCTTGCTAGAATTTCAGAAGTCCTATTTTATTAAATACCTGTTTATGTCTTTTGCCTACTTTCCTGTTGGGTTCTCTGCCTTTTTCTCTTTTTTTTTTGTTTTTTTTCTAAATATTTTTTATTATTATACTTTAAGTTCTGGGGTACATGTGCAGAATGTGCAGGTTTGTTATATAGGTATACACATGCCATAGTTGTTGGCTGCACCCATCAACTTGTCATCTATGTTAGGTGTTTCTCCTAATGCTATCCCTCCCCTACCCCCGACACCTCAACTAGCCCCGATGTGTGATGTTCCCCTCCCTGTGTCCATGTGTTTTCATTGTTCAACTCTCCCACTTATGAGTGAGAACATGCGGTGAGGTATTGCTGTTCACAAGAGGCCATTAGCTGTAGGGGGTCTGCCTGCAGACTTTGACCTAAACGAACAATGAGTAAAACGTACACTGACACACAAATACTCTGTTTTGCCAGTCCAGCTGAGTGTCTGACCGCCTACACACCAAGAGAGGCTTGTCATTGCGTCTGGCGTTGAGCAGCTCGCACTCTAGGCATTTATTTGTATGCATTTAATAACAGAAGTTCTGAGTCAACACGCTTGTGAATTATTAACATGGTTAAGAGCGTTCTAGGAATTATTGAAGCTCAGGTACTGCAGTTTAAAGTAAATACTATTAGGGGACAATATCTTTGGTCAACCTCCTCCTGAGAGGGCTATCTGGCTCAAAGGTTAGTTAATGGAGGTTGGGTAAACAGACTTAACTGGGGAAGCCTCTATTGTCCTTAGTATTTACCTTATGACTTAATGCTCTAAGGTAAGAATCGGCTGCCTTCAGCCTGTTCAATTATTACAAGCTATGTAACCTTTCGGCTTTCTAAAATGTTTGTGACTATTTCCTACAACTTTCCTTAATGTTTCTTTTTAATATTTCTCCACCATCCTAAGTGAATCACAACAATGTGGTGTTTAGTTTTCTGTTCCTGTGTTAGTTTGCTGAGAATTATGTTTTCCGGCTTCATCCCTGTCCCTGCAAAGAACATGAACTCATCCTTTTTATGGCTACATGGTATTCCACGGTGTATATGTGCCACATTTTCTTTATCCAGTCTATCATTGATGGGTATTTGGGTTGGTTCCAAGTCTTTGCTATTGTGAACAGTGCTGCAATAAACATACATGTGCATGTGTCTTTATAGTAGAATGATTTATAATCCTCTGGGTATATACCCAGTAATGGGATTGCTGGGTCAAATGGTATTTCTGGTTCTTGATCCTTAAGGAATCGCCACACTGTCTTCCACAGTGGTTGAACTAATTTACACTTCCACCAACAGTGTAAAAGCGTTCCTGTTTCTCCACATCCTCTCCAGCATCTGTTGCTTCCTGACTTTTTAATGATTGCCATTCTAACTAGCACAAGATGGTATCTCATTGTGGCTTTGATTTGTGTTTCTCTAGTGACCAGTGATGATGAGCTTTTTTTCATATGTCTGTTGGCTTCATAAATGTCTTCTTTTGAGAAGTGCCTGTTCATATCCTTTACCCACTTTTTGACTGAATTGTTTTATTTTCTTGTAAATTTGTTTAAGTTCTTTGTAGATTCTGGATATTAGTCCTTTGTCAGATGGATAGATTGCAAAAATTTTCTCCCATTCTGTAGGCTGCCTGTTCACTCGGATGATATTTCTTTTGCTTTGCAGAAGCTCTTTAGTTTAATCAGATCCCTTTTGTCTATTTTGGCTTTTGTTGCCATTGCTTTTGGTGTTTTAGTCATGAAGTCTTTGCCCATGCCTATGTCCTGAATGGTATTGTCTATGTTTCTTCTAGAGTTTTTATGGTTTTAGGTCTTACATTTAAGTCTTTAATCCATTTTGAGTTAATTTTTGTATAAGGTGTAAGGAAGGGGTCCAGTTTTAGTTTTCTGCGTATGGCTAGCCAGTTTTCCCAATACCATTTATTAAATAGAGAATTCGTATAGCCAAGACAATTCTATGCAAAAAGAACAAAGTTGGAGGCATCATGCTACCTGACTTCAAACTATACTACAAAGCCACAGTAACCAAAACAGCATGGTACTGGTACCAAAAAATATATATAGACCAGTGGAAAGAACAGAGGCTTCAGAAATAATGCCACACATCTACAACCACCTGATCTTTGACAAACCTGACAAAAACAAGCAATGGGGAAAGGATTCTCTGCCTTTTTCTTACTGGTCTTTATAGTAACAAAGAAAGAACATAAATGAATACCTTGTTTGCAAATTCTTACAAATATCTTCTCACACTCCATGGCTTGTCTTTTTATACTCTTAGTAATGTGTCTTAATAAACACAAGTTCATAATTTCAATAAAGACCAACTTGGCATCTATGGTTAGCTCTTTGTGTCTGGTTTAACTCTTTGTCTTATCCAAGAATCCAACCTATTTTCGATGCCCTATTTAAAATCAGGCAGTCTGGCTAAGTATCCACCTCATTTGAAAGCTGCTGTTCCCTATGGTAACCCCTCCGAACTCTATTTTTCCTCTCTTCTCTTCCCCACAATATGTAAATGCCATGAACAATGATGTTTAATTCCATGAGTTTGATTAGCCTGCTCTGTTAAAGTACATGAAAATCTCCCAACACCATTCTGAAACTTGTCTCTTGAACCTTTTACGTATCTGATATCTCAAACCAGTCTTTTCACTGCCACTAGACAAAGAACTGTCACTCTGGACCTGCCACTCTGGTGAGGCTATCTACAGCTGCCTTTCTTCTAGGAAAGAAGCAATTGTTCCTACACCGACAGAAATTGCCAACAAGAAAATCCTTCATCTGGCTTTTTAAAACATTCTTTCTCAGTAATGAGTTTTGAGATTTTCATACAGAATCTGCTATACCAAAAGCCAATCAAAATTTTGGTTGCATTTGTGGCACCAAGAAGAGTATGTGGGATTTGAAATCAGAAAAATCTGAACCAACTTGCAGCTTCCATGGTTTGCTTTTTATTGGCCACTGGGGGAAGTAGAGTACTTAAACTTTCTGAACTTCAGTTTCCATATCTGTAAAAGAGGAATGGTAATGACCATTTCACAGAGTCTAGAGGGGCCTTAGATGAGACAGATAAATTATCTGAAAATATTTGCATACTCTAAAACATGCATACATTAAAAGTCACTCATATTGTTACTGCAATAATTAGGAATTTTAAATGCAAATTCATTAGATTGATAATAGCAACTAACATTTATTGAACTTACTGTATGTGCTCTGAAGCACTCTTATAAGCATTGTATATATCTTAACTTATTTAATTTCTGCAACAACCTGTTGGTAGGTTTTATTAAAATACTCATTTCCAGATGAGGAAACAGAGGCACAAAAAGATTGAGTGGCTTATGGAAGGTCATACAGCTATTGAAGTCAACAGAATGTTAGTCCAGGGAGATGGCTGCAGAGTTTACCTGCCTAAGAAAATTACACAGTCCCCATGGTCTTGGGCTTGATTTATAGAGAATCCTCAATGCCATATGGTGAGAAAAGTAGGAGGGATTTGGAACTTCTGCCAAACATCATTGTTAGACTGCTTCAGTGAAGGACCAGTTTCTATCACAACTTCACAGAACCTTTGTTTTAGAAGAAGGAAGGAAATTAATATACATGGAAAGACTACATAAATCTGTTGTTAGGTACTTTACAACCTTGTGACACAGGTATTGTTATTACCCCATTTTATGAATAAGAAATGAAGATTTATGAAGATTAAATGGCTAGTTTACATGCACAGATTTAGGAATAGCATCAAAACTCAGACTCAGGTATATGCAGCACTTTTTCCTAGTGGTCCAGTGTGGACCACTATTAGCACCCCTCTTCCCTATACAATAAAATTATTTTCAGTAATAATCTTAAAATAGCATAAAGTATAATAATAATAGTGGCCAGAAAAGAAATACAGAAAATAAACTTTTTATTTTTTGAAGCTTCTAATAACACCAGGAAAAACAATTATATTTAGAAAAATATAATAACACCAAACTTTTCACAATTCAACATTTAACCAAAAAGCATGTATCACTTTTATCACCTGAAAAAAGGGAGTTAAAATAAGAAAATATAGATATTCTCTAAATTTGAATTGAAAAAGTAGACGATAGCACACATGAAATGAGATGATTTCTCATCAACCTTTCCACAAAGTCACTTGGTTTAGATTCCAATCACACCAGTAGAACAACCTAACTCTGCAGTCTCTTAGCTGCGTATGCAAGTTTGAATGATCTCTATCAGTAGAAAGCTGATTGGCTATTTTAAAGATATTATGGGCTGCATGAAAGTAACTGGAAAGATAGGAAGCTGAAAAATGTTGAAGCCATTTTGGGGAACAGTGAGTCTGTTAGGAAAAATTCTATCACTTCTGGTAGCAAAACTATTTTAAGTCATACTTACTGAACAAGAAAATAAATGATTCTTTTTGAGTCATAGGGTAATAGCCTTGTGCAATAATTTATGAGGCTTATGTTGTAGGTGTTTACTATAAAATATTCAATTTCTACATGTAAATTAAGGAAGGCTGCAGTAACAGTTTGCATAAAAGGGAAATACAGCCTTTTTGCTGCCTGTTTTTCTCACCGAAGAAAAGATATACCTCTGTGAGTACCCATGGTAGTGACAGAATGTGTCAAGAACACACATCAATCTGACCGAATATTTCACCTCCATGCTGTGCAGTGCTGTGCAGTGCCATGGCCACGTTTAATGCACCAGGCAAAGAACAAAGGAAGCCTATCATCTTTAATTATTAAGCACTGAAGAATAAATCCGGAATGAGAACATGTGGAATGTTCCCTTAATACCCTTCTGGTTTCCCAAAACAAGCTGGAGTTGATTTGCATGAACCCTACTCTCTCACAAACACAACCTTCTGCAGAATCATTTCAGAAATTGCTCTGAAATTGTTTCCTACATTTTTTTGAGAGAGAAGCATTGTCTGAAACTATCTCAAGCATTTTATTCTATAGTACAGGAACTATTTTTTATCATAAAGAGAACAATCCCTTTGTTAGAAGGGTACTGATTTAAGGATTAAGATGGGTTTTATTTGCCTGTTTTGTTTTTGTTTTTGTTTTTGTTTTTGTTTCCCCAGAGGAGAGTCTACACGCTATTAAGAGCGTGTAATCCTAATGTCTGCTGGCTCCATAACTCGCACATACTCATTAACAAGTCCTCATAACCACTTCCCTGCCACTGAAACAGCCTCCATTTATTTCTTTGAGAGCTTACTTAAATAGGTTCCACAAATGGGATCTACGGGCCCACAGGCAAGACAGACGATGGCATCTTCCTGTTGTCTCTCCATCTTCTCACCTTAATGTCCCCATCTCTGATGCATAAAGACACTTGGGAAAGCCTTGTTTCCAACATTGCACATGATGAAAATGCCACTGTCTATGCCAGAAGGGCAGTCGCTGAATATTCCTAAACCATCTATGCCTTAACACGGCAGAGTCCACAGGGCCCTATGCAAAGCTGGCGAACATCATGCTTTCCTAATCCTACCACACTGCTACTGGGTTTCACCAAGTCTCTCCCGAGTAATATTGTTAACTCTTATCCCATATACCTTGCCCAGAATAATAATGCCATGTTTCTTATGAAAATCAGTTTCAAATACCTATAATCATGCTATCTCAAATCCAATCTGTGGAATTTGAAGGGAAACAGTTGCCATAATATCTCCTCCATATTCTACCCCTGTCACCTAAAACCCCTCTCACCTTCACCAATTACAGAAATTCTCCTGTGTATCCAGATTCATGTAGATACTGGGAAGGGAGAAGAGATGACGAGGTTTGGGAGAAGAATGGGGATGATACTTATCTGGATAGGAACCTGGCCTCAGCTCAGCCAAACTAAAAGCCTCAGATGTAAGATTGAGGAATGCTGGACTTTATCTACATTCAAAGATGAAAGATTCCTTTGTTAGGATCACACATGGCATTTGCCCTATAGCTGAAACAATATATTAGTTTCACCTACAGGGCAAAACTGAGAGCTGTTGACCAGAAAGTAAGAAACTTGGATTCTAATGCTTGTTCTGCCTCCCAAGCCTGTGTCCACAGACGCACAGGAGGGCAAGCACCCTTGTCCTGTCCACAGCCCCATCCGCACAACTTGACAACTGTTCAATGAGTATTGTTAGCTGAAATTTCTTTGTGCTTTCCCCACCATCCATAAAGTTGAAATGATAACAGCTACCTTACCTGCCTAATGAGACTGTAAAATTAAAACATATGTGTGAACATGTCTACTTTATGTTCCCTTTCTCCTTGTGAGTGAAAACACACCTAATGAAGTCTGATAAACACAGCATTATGCTGCTGTGACTCTTCATCTAGGAAAAGAACCAGGCCCAGCCGACCAAATCCTCCTTTGGAAGCACTCTGACATCTCCTTCAGAGCTCCTTCACCGTCCACATGAGTACCTCCTCCTCAGGATAACCGGCTTTTATTCAAGCCCTAGCGTTCGAAAAGCATTTTTTAAAATGTATTTATTGTTCTTTTCATCCCACGTATCTTCTACTGTGTTTCACTGTAACATGGCTATTGCCGCAACAGCCAAAAGGCCACAAGTTCCTGATTCTGCAATTACCAGATGCTGGACTCTCCTTGCGTCTGGGTTCCCAAACGACCACAGAGAGCAGGATCCCTACGGACCCTCACAGGACATCTAGCAAGAGGAAGAAACATGCTTTCATTGTGTTAGGGCACTGGAATTTCCCGGGTTAATCTGTGACCTCTATGTAACCTTGCCTGTCTTGAGAAAGTCAGGCTTATGATAAAAACTCACTTTAGTTAGGCTTTTTAATGGTTTTTAACAACTTCATGAGTTACGAACATGCTGAGAGATAGCAGCCACAGTAAAAAGCCCTGCATGCCAGGGGTCAGGACCCTGACCCCAGCCCCAGCTGAACTCACTACTTGCTGTGTGACCTTGGCCAACCCGTTATATTTCATTGTATTGTAGATTGGCTCATTGTCTTCTTTGAGACAAGTGAGAAGAGAAGACTAATTTAGCTTTTTAAAGAGCTTTCAGGTCTAACATTCTATAAATGAACTTCTGGTTGCCTGTACAGGAAGGTACCCAGTACCTATAACTTTCTTTCTGTGGCATTATGCTTCATTTTTTTAAAACTAAAATAAATAAATTAAAAAAAAAAAAACTCTACTGACTGACAATTGTTTGGAACCCAACCTATTTATAAGCTTAGGGTTACACTAAGGCTAAAATCTCATTTAATATCAGGTTACTTGTAAATCTTGTATTTATATGAAAGTTGTTCTACCTTAGGAAGCAAATTTTGTTTGTGTGTGTGCCTGTTTTTTAACCATGCAGTGAGCACTCCTGTCATTTAAGCAAATTTAGCACACAAAAAAATTAAATTCAATAGAATCCAAAATTAAGGAGCATCATTAGTGGATGAAATAGCAAACTGCTGATAATCTGATTCAGAGCACTAAGAAGATGCTCTAGAAAGAAACATAAATGAAAAATAATGAAACTAAGCTGCTTCAAAGCCATTGAGTAGAGACTATCAGAGAATGCCTCTGTGATAGGGAAGTAATCCTTTTCAGTCCATAGGGCCCAGTTTTGGCTCAATTCTCGTTCCATGGACCTTACAGCAGACTTGAGGAAAATTGTATTATAAGGAATCATGCATGAATGTTTCTGAAAGCAGACTGGGTGAGCCAAGACTCTTTGTTTTAATATGAATTAAGTTTTCATCTCTGATTTTGGAGTTGAACTACTGGCTCTTGCTCAGGTTTTCCCTCTAACATGTGCCTTGGCTGTAGTGCTAAGCTTCAACTGCATCAATTAATGTCTCATGCTTGGCCCAATTCATTTCCTGCTTGTGCCTAACATGTTACTTGAATCATTTTCAAATTCTCTCTTTTTAACAAACCCATACTTATCCCATGATTGGACACTGACATAATCAAGTCATGTTTGTTCATTCTCACTGCTTAGACCTGTGTTTGGGAAAATGAATATCTTTTACTTTTGAATAGCAGATAAAAATGCAAATTTGTGTAGGCTGATTTTGTCATAAATACTGATTACCATCCCTTGGTTGAGTCACCTGAGCCATATCTTAAATACACACACACACACACACACACGAAATAGAATAGGTCGTAAGTTAAAATTAAAATGAACAATAATTAAAATATCTTCTTAGAGTTTATACTATGTATAAATATATATACTTTCTAAAACTCATCTATATTTTATAAAAATATGTGTAAAATCAGAAAAATAAGTGTAATTAGAATGACATTTTGCAAATCATTTATGAGTTTTCCTTTTCGCCTTTCTCTCTTCATGCCCTTTTACATTGGTCAGCCTAAAGCCTCCATGTGTCTAGGAGATTAGTATTTATTACAGCAGGCGTTAATGACAAAGAATGAGGAATATTCAGCATCTGACGTTCACAGGATTTTATAGGACAAGAAGCTTGAGAGCTAGGCATTGCCGAGAGGGAAAGGGTTTCCCAATTCCTTTCTCTCCTCCTTTGGCATGTTTACCACAGAGCTGGGAGACCCATGCTCTTTCTGTTCTGTAGTTCAGGGAAGATATTATTTCCACCTAAGAGGGAGAAGCCCTAAACTTGTAGCTCTAAGGTAAAAGGAAGATATGATTTAGGGGAAATAAAAGAAAAGCCTGCTCCTTTCTGGTCCCAAGAAATGGTTGGAAGAAAAAACAAAAACAGGGAGAGGCATGAGCCCCTCAAATGCATCTGCCCAACTTCCCCCTGGGCCCAGGGACCAGCCGAGGTGAGAAGTCAGGGAGAGTAAGCCAGAGACACAGGATTCCTCCCTCCAGCTTCCCTCGCACTTGGGTTTCTGAGAGGATTCCATCTTGAAGGCAGTCTTCAATGTGTGTGCAGCTTCTTCCGGCAGAGGGAGGACTTGAGGTTTTACTCTCCCAAGTTGTCATTGATTTTATTATGAGATAGACAGAAATTGTGGCAATATATTATCTGACTGCAGAACTTGGGGGATTGGGTTCAGTAGGGGTGTAGGAAGATAACGTGACTCAGTAGCAAGGACGGCAAGAGGGCTGCCAGGTCTGTGGCCAAATGTAAATCACAACTGATTCAGTTCCACCGTAGGCCTGTACTCTGCCATTCCCCAAGACACCTTAGTTCTTTCAGCACAAATGTGCATCCTAGGGGTACTCATTTTGGCTGAGTTGGTCATGTCTTCTTTTTTATTTTTTTAATGGAAAAAACTAGAAAACGTATATTTTAAGAAAAAATATGTCACGAACTTATACTAAAATTTTAAATTCAAAATTAGCTCTATAAGATGCTTATTTAATGTCATCCACTTTACATCTTCTTACACTCTGAAAATCTCATTTTTTAATATCAAAAAAGCTAATTAATTCATTTGCCCCATCGTGCACTATGAAGACACAGTCTCAGAATAATAAACCAGCACTGGCTGGGTGCGGTGGCTCATGTCTGTAATCCCAGCACTTTTGGGAGGGTGAGGCAGGCGGATCATGAGGTCAAGAGATCAAGACCAGCCTGGCCAACATGGTGAAACCTCCATCTCTACTAAAAATACAAAAATTAGCTGGGCGTGGTGGTGCACCCCTATAGTCGCAGCTACTCGGGAGGCTGAGGCAGGAGAATCACCTGAACCCAGGAGGTGGAGGTTCAGTGAGCCAAGATCACGCCACTGCACTCCAGCCTGGCGACAGAGTGAAACTGTCTCAAAAACAAATAAATAAACCAGCACTATCATCAAACATTTATGATTTTTTGAGGGAAGCAATTCTTTTGGTCCTTAGGGTTTATCCCCATGGAGATGGACAGTAGAATTACAGGGTGGTTAAAGATACTTCGAATAGTTACTCTCTGTATGGTTATTGTACAGAGTTAAGTTCATTTGTTGCATTTTAATTCTGGTTTTTAAGGGTGACATTTTAAATTTTAATTCTCTTTTTTAATTATGCAAAAGGTTTGCATTGTTACAGAATCAGATGTACAAAATAGGGCATTTGCAGAGAAATCTGGATCCATGCCCTTCGCCTCCACCCTATTTCTTCCCTCACACTTGGGGTAACCTAAAAATTTCTATTTATGACTTACTCCTGCACTTTCAGTATAAGAATATGTGTGGGTATATTTATTGATTTCCCTCTTTTTTACATAAATTTTAATCTTTGGTACACAAATTTCCCCATTTTGCTTTTTTACATAAAAAGTATGTTTTAGAGGTGGATTCAAAATAGTATACAGAGATATTCCTCATTCCATTAATATATGCACAAATAAACTATTTGCCTTTGTTTATTCAGTTAGACCCATATTAGGTCAAAAGGTAAATGCCTTTATAATTAGCAAATTGTTGCTAAGATATTGCAAGATATTGCCAAATTCTACTTCATGAGTATTGTATAATTTTGCAATCCACCAGAAAAGAATGAGGTTACATGTTTCCAGATGATCTACCAACAGATTATTTTAATCTTTTGGAGTTGTGCAACCTAATAAGTGAGAAAACATATCCTCTAGCAGTTTTAATTTGCATTTTCCCTGTTATAAGCAATGCTTTTCATATGGTTGAGAGCCATTTATATCTTATTTTCCCTGAATTGCCTGTTCATATCTTTAGCCTATTTTTTTTCACCATGGTTGTTGGCCTTTTCCCCTCTATTTCTAGAAGCTGTTACATTTTAGAGGCATTCGTATTTTGTGAATATACTGCAAACATTTTTCAAGTGTGTCATTTTTCTTTTACTTTGCTTATGTTTCTATTGTTGTTTTGCTTTAACTAAGGGGTATTTGCCACTCAATAGTGATATTTTATGTAATTAAATTTATCAATCTTTTCTTTTACTGCTTCTGAATTTTGCAATTTATCCAGAGTTCAGTATGAGAAATATACTTGTTTTGTTAATAGCAGTCTTTCAGCAATCCCAATGCCACATTGTAAAATTCCATCTATTACCCCCTTGTTTGAGATGCTGCCTTTGTTGTGCTGCTAAATGTCATTATGCACTTAAATTTGTGACAAGGTTGTCTATTTTTTTCCATTGCTCAGTCTGTATGAACCAGTACCAAACTTTAATAACAGAGGCTTCATATTATCTTTTAATATTTAGTAGGGAAAAGCCCAACTTCTTGCTTTCCCACAGGATTTTCCAGCTATTCATGCTTATTTTTTTACAAATTAAAGCCAGCAAAAAGCCTGAATGTATTTTATGCAATTTATATTAGATATATAAATCATTTTAGGAATAACTGATATATTCATGATGTTGAACCTTTCTATTCATAAACTCCTCCTTCCATTTATTCAATTCTAATTTTGTGCCTTTCAGATGTGTTTTATAATTTTCCACATAGAGAATTTTGAAATTACTCATTAAGTTAATGCCATGGTACATTTTCTGTGTGGCTGTCTTAAACAAAGTTTTCTGTTCCATTATATTTTCTTTTTTTTTTTTTTTTTTTTTTTTTTTTTTTTTTTTTTTTTTTTTTTTTGAGGCGGAGTCTCGCTCTGTCCTCCAGGCTGGAGTGCACTGGCCGGATCTGGACTCACTGCAAGCTCCCCTTCCCGGGTTTACGCCATTCTCCCGCCTCAGCCTCCCGAGTAGCTGGGACTACAGGCGCCCGCCACCTCGCCCGGCTAGTTTTTTGTACTTTTTTTTTAGTAGCGACGGGGTTTCACCGTGTTAGCCAGGATGGTCTCGATCTCCTGACCTCGTGATCCGCCCGTCTCGGCCTCCCAAAGTGCTGGGATTACAGGCTTGAGCCACCGCACCCGGCCTTCCATTATATTTTCTAGCTGATTTGTGTCTGACTATATGAATATATGAGACTTTTTGTAACCTGCTACTTTACAAAATTTTCTTACTAAATTACCTTATAATTTCAAGTCACTATTCATTTCACTCTTTGAGGTTTTTCAAATATATAATCACATCATCTGCAAGTAGAGACAATTCTACCTTTTCCTTTCCAATTATTATGCTGCTACTTGCTCTATTTTTATCTAATTGCACTGAGTAATTCTTCTAACATAATTTAAAATAAAAGAAAGAAGAGTAAGCATCCTTATCATTCTCCTGAGTTTAACAAGAAAGCCTCTAGCATTTCTCGATTAAGTAGGATGAAGACTTTGAGGAGGAAACACACACATATCCCACACCCACACACACCATGCATATTATAAGTTAAGGAAGTATTCATTAATTTCTACTTCATTTAGTCTTTTTCACATGAATGGGTGTTGAGTTCTGCCAAGTGCATTTTCTGTATCTATGAAGAAATCCATATTATTTATCTCCTGAACTCTAATAATACAATGGATCACACAAATGAACTGCCCGCTATTGATCTACCCATGCATTTCTGGAATAAATCTTTCTTGGTGACAGTTTCTTAATTTTCCACATGCTGTTGGATCACATCTGCTGATGTCTTATTTAAGATTTTATGTCAATACTAATAGGTGAAGTTGGTCTGTGTTGTCTTTTATGTTGGAATCTTTTTTATGCTAAGGAGCACAATTATATTCACTTTACAGAAAGAATTTAGAAATATCCCATATTTTTTAATACTCTAGTTTGAATAGAATTGAGTTTATCTTGTTTTAACAGTTTAATACATATACTCTACATAGTCATAATGGTGAATCTGGGGGCAAGGGACTCTTTAAATAATTTCTTTGTTTGTTCTAGGGTAATTACAGTTAACTCTGGAGCAACAGGGCTTGAACTTCACGGGTCTACTTATATGCAGATTTTCTTCCACCTCTGTCACCCCTGAGACAGTAAGACCAACCCCTCCTCTTCTTCCTCCTTCTCAGCCTGCTCAACATGAAGATGACAAGGAAAAAGGTCTTTACAATAATTCACTTCTACTTAATGAATAGTACATACAGAGTATTTTCTCTTCCTTATAATTTTCTTGATAACATTTTATTTTCTCTAGCTTACTTGATTGTAAGAACGTGATATATTATACATACAACACACAATTGATGTGTTAATTGACTGTTTATGTTATCAATAAGACTTCCAGTCAATAGTAGTTAAGTCTTGGGAGAGTCAAAAGTTATACACAAATTTTGGACTTCACAGAAAAGTTGGTGCCCCTAACCTCTGTGTTGTTCAAGGTTCAACTATAGTTTGTCTATACTAGGGGTCCCCGACCTCCAGGCCTTGGACGGGTACCTGTCCATGGCCTGTTAGGAACCAGGCCACACAGCAGGAGGTGAGCAGCAAGCAAGCATTACCACCTGAGCTCCACCCTCTGTCAGATCAGCTGCAGCATTAGATTCTCATAGGAGCACAAACCCTACTGTGAACTGCCCATGTGAGGGATCTAGGTTGTGCACTCCTTATGAGAACCTTATGCCTGATCATCTCAGGTGGAATAGTTTCATCCCCAAACCACTCCAACCCCCTTACTCCCAGTCTGTGAAAAGATTGTCTTCCATGAAATTGGTCCCTGGTGCCGAAAAGGGTAGGGACTGCTGGTTTAGACTCTCTGGCTCTACCAAATCAATTTTGGTAAGCTGTATTTTTCTTTAAAAATGATTACCAATTTCGGGCGCCTGTAATCCCAGCTACTTGGGAGGGTGAGGCAGGAGAATGGTGTGAACCCGGGAGGCGGAGCTTGCAGTGAGCTGAGATCGTGCCACTGCACTCCAGCCTGGGCGACAGAGCGAGACTCCATCTAAAAAAAAAAAAAAAATCAATTCATTTATGCTGTCATGAAATTTGTTTTGGGCAATGAAACTTTGTAAATGTGACACCAACTAAGCCTGAAAACCACCTGTGGGCTGAGGTTTGCTCTCTTGTTGCAGCTGAAACATTGTAACTAGCACTCAAGTGAGCCTGAGCTCCCTGCTGGAGGATGAAAGGTCACATTGGAAAAAACCAAGATACTCAACCCATCAGCCTGCCAGCCATCAGGCAAGAGAGTGAGGCCACTTTAGATCATCCAGATGCCAGCTGACCACAGAGTCGAACAAAGATCATCTAAGTCAGCCCAAACCAGAAAGAACACAAAGTTAAATCACAGGGAAAAAAGTTATTACTTTAAGCTGCTAATTTTAGGCTGGCTCATTACACACTATCAGCTAAATGATACAGAATTCAACATCAAAATGAATTACAAAATTCTTCTTCACTATTTAAATAAAGAAGTCACTTAAACAAGACTGCCCCATACAGTCCAGCAAACCCTTTTTGATTAGTTTCTGTGCCAAATTCAGCCTGGCAAACCCTCCTCTTCATCTCCTTAAACTACCCTCCATCTGCCACCCTCACCAGTAAACAAAACTGTACCTGAAAGCAAACCTCCTAATTTTTTTTTCTTTTTTTAGACAGAGTGTTGCTCTGTCACCCAGGCTGGAATTCAGTGGTGTGCTTTCAACTCACTGCAAGCTCTGCCTCCCTGGTTCACGCCATTCTCCTGCCTTGGCCTCCCCAGTAGCTGAGACTACAGGTGCCCACCACCACGCCCGGCTAATTTATTGTATTTTCAGTAGAGATGGGGTTTCACTGTGTTTGGTCTCAATCTCCTGACCTTGTGATCTGCCCACCTCGGCCTCCCAAAGTGCTCAAATTATAGGCGTGACCAAACCTCCTTTCTTAATGGCCCATTTGGGCCACTGTCATGAGTTTTCCCAATGTTCATACACACTCAGTCCTTGGAAGTCATTGTGGGCTAAACTGGGTCCCTCCAAAATTCATATGTTGAAGTCCTATACTGCAGTAGCTCAGAATGTGGCTGTATTTTGAGATTTGATCTAACTGAGGTAAAATGAGATCATTAAAGTAGGCCTTAATCCAACGTAATTTCTAAGAAGAGGAGATGAGGACACAGACAGATACACACACAGAAGGAAGACCGTGTGAAGACACAGGAAGATGGCCATCTACAAGCCAAAAACAGAGACCTCAGAAGGAGTCAACCCTGTTGATGTCTTCATTTCTGACTTCCAGTCTCAAAATTTTAAGAAAATAAATTTCTGTTGTTTAAGCCACCCAACCTGTGGTACTTTGTTATGACAACCTTAGCCAACTAATATATAAGTACAGGACAAAAAAGTATACACGGTGTCGAGGTTAGGGGCAACCTAGAGTTGGGTTTCACTCCCACAGGGATATTTATGCATGCATTTCCTTTGTCCACACATGTAAATAAAAAGCATTTCTTGAGGAAAAGTCAATCTACATAAAAATCATTTTCAATACATAAATAATCACTAGCATATGTTCTTTTGGAAACTGATATCAAAGAAATACTAGTAGTAATAAGAAATAGTAGTAGCAACCATTGTAAAACTATTTTAAAATATTAATGAAAATTAATAAATGATAAAAGAATAATAAAGCTGGTTACCTTACCAAGCACTTTCTATTCGTCCAGCACTGCACTATTAATTTTGTAAGCATTGTTTTGTTTGTAATCCTCAGTATCCAAAGAAATGGCTCTCATTAGCCCTGTTCTGCAGTTGGGGAAATTGATGCTCACAGAATGAGTCACTTATCTGGGGTATCTCAGCAAGCAGCAAAAGCAGATTTTAACCCAGGGCCTAACGTCACTGCGCATTCTCTTTCCATTACAGCCCTTTAAAAAACTTACTCTTCATCAGTCAATTTTTATCAAGAAGAATAAAGGCAAACATGATTTCATTTAACACAACTGATAAAGTTGGGGATAATTTTAAAGCTCGCACTGAGAGGAAGGTAAACCTATAATCAGCATAAGATAAATCATCTTCATCTTTCACAAAAATAACTATAATCAAAGCTGTTCTCATACCTCATGGACGTTGACCTGCTTTTTAATGGCTTATATTTCAAACTTGAGTTCAGGCACACATAGAAGAGGAAATGAAAAATGAATACATCTGCATTAGCCAGAATTCTCAGATTATCTAGTGTTAACAATGTTTTTTTTTTTTTTTTTTTTTTGAGACAGGGTCTCACTCTGCCCCCCAGGCTGGAGTACAGTGGCACAGTCACAGTTCACTGCGGCCTCCACCTCCTGGGCCCAAGTGATCCTCCCACCTCAGCCTCCCAAGTAGCTGAGACCACAGGTGTATGCCACCACACCTAGCTTTTTTTTTTTTTTTTTGGTACAGACAGGGTCTTCTTATGTTGCCCAGGCTGATTTTGAACTCCTGGCCTTAAGTGATCCTATCATCTCAGCCTCCCAAAGTACTGGAATTACAGGCATGAGCCACTGTGCCTGACCAACAATTTTATACTCCAAGAATATAATCTGTTTTTACTTAAAAAAGTATATGAAAAAAGTTTTAACTTAAAAATATTACGTAGCTTTTGGTGGATGTAAGAAATTCACATATCTATAGAACTTAATGAACAAAGTGTTAACAAACATAATCTAGCTGTAAGAACATTAAAATATTGAAATATAATTTAAATACACCATTTATATTGGCATGTTCTGGGGAGATTGTGTTTTCTTCTTCTGAACTGTTTCCATGTTTTCTTTATTTAATGTAAGAGGATTTTTTCAATTTAATAGGCTAAATCATCTGAAATTAATTTTATCAAGCCGTGTCTTGCCTTTCCCATTTATGTTTTATACAAATTCTACTAATGTAAGAGACTTACGTCTCATTTTGCTGTTGTTAGAATTTATGACTGAATTTCTTGGAAGAAATCTTTATTAAGTAGCTCTCCACTTACTTTTTGCAATGTATAGTAAAGCATTCATCTCTAGGGAAAGCAGAATAAGGAAAGGCCACCAAAACTTAGTGGATGTGCTTCAGGAGACCAACAGAGTTCAACGTTTCAGGGAACAATATTGATATATTTTAACTCTATTCATGAAGACTTTATCTTTAAACAAAAGTGAGTTAATATTTCATAGACAACTTCTGGCCTGAATAAAATCCTCCCCTCCTCCCATTTGAAGATCACTATTGCCTGAGATTTTAACACCAGATTTTGGTTTATTTGTTTTCCAGATAAATGTTATGACCTTAGAATCTGAAATGAAAAGGTGATTAAATCATAGTCATGTTTAACAAATTATGGAGACAGATATAAAATTGAGCAATTATGTTTTCTTCCAGAGGAAACTTAGTAATAAGGAATTCTTGGTGAATGGAATAATGAAAAATGCTATCAGTGTTTTTCCAGTAGGGTCATATTTACATGATGAACTTCTGGTAAGTTCTATTCCCTGTAGTACAGAAGAGGAAACTAAAGCACAGTTTCCTGGCCAAATCTTCTGATTCATAAGTGGAGAAATGCACTAGTCATCTGCTGTGACATAATGAATTACCCTAAAACATAGCTTAATACAACAAAATTGTATTATTTCACAATTTCTGGGAGCTAGAAATTTCAGAGTGTTGTAGCTGAGTGGACCTGACTGGGAGTATCTCATGAGGTTGCAGTCAGGATGTCAGGCAGGGGTAGAGCTGTCCAAGACTTGATTGGGGTGGGAAGACCCACTTCCAAGATGGTGCAGTCACAGGCTATTGACAGGGAGCCTCAGCTTATGTCTGAGGCTGTTGGCAGAAGACCCAACCCTGGCCACAGGGTCTTTCCAAAGCACTGACTGTGTGTCCTCACAAGGTAGCAGCTAGCTTCCCCCAGAGTAAGTGATCCAAGAGAGTGAGCAAAGAGAACGCTCCGGCATGTACCCCTCTGGCCTAGTCTCAGAAAGGCCACAACTTCATTTCTGCCATATTCTGTTCATTAAAAGCCAGTCTCCAAGTGCAGCTTGCACTCAAGGAGCAGAGATTTGGGATACACTTTTTGAAGGGAAGGGTAGTAAAGAATTTATGAACATCTTTAAAACCACTTTTCAAAAGTTCTGTCTTAAGAACCTACTGTTGCTTTTTGGATGGCATATATAGCTGCAGTAAAGTGCACAAATCTTAAGTAACCAGCTCAATGAACAGATACATGCATCTGTAAGCATGCATGTGTATATACACATATGTGTGCATGTATACATAAGTACATATGTGTGTTGTGTCTATACATATATATGTATATATGCATGTGGGCATATACATGTGTATACATGGATAGCACATATGTATGTAGGTACATACACACATACATATGTACCACACAAATCAAAACGTGGAACAGTCTCTGCACTGAACCTTCCCTCCAAAAAACTATTTTTAACTATTTAAAAATTACTGTTTTTAGCCACTATTATCTGACTTCTATCTTCATAAGTCAATTTTGTCTAACCTTAAAATTTACATAATTAAAATGATACAGCATGTACTTTTTAGTGTCTAGTTTCTTTCATTTACCATTGTCTATGAAATTTGTTCATGTTATTTCTGTAGTTACAATTCATTTCTTTTCATTGTTGTATAACATTCCATTTAAAGAATGTACCACAATTATATTTCTCCTTTCTACTTTTGATGGACATTTGGATCATTTCCATTTGGGCCTGTCAAAAATAATACACAAATACTCTTTTTATTGTTCTTTTGTGGACAAATGTACTCGTTTCTATTTGATATTTAACTCATTAGAATTGCTGGGTCATGGGATAGGTTTATGTTACACTTTAGTAGGCAATGAGAGTTTTTCAAAATAGTTGTGCCACTTTACACTCCCACTAGCAATGAATGGAAATTTCAATAGTTCATCATCCTTGTCAATGCTTGATGTTGTCCATTTCTAAGATTCTTATTTTTCTGGTAGGTGGGCATGCTTCTAATTTTCATTTCCCTGATTACAACTGGTGTTGAGTGCCTATCTTTTCATATGCACAGAGGTCATTGGGATATGTTTTCTTATAAAGTCTCTGTTCATGTCATTTGGTCACTTTTTCATTGGAATACCTGCCTTATATTAACTTATAAGCATTCTTTCTGTATGTGAAATGTGAAAATGAAGTACAGGTATTACAAACATTTTACCCAATTTTTCTTGCCTATTTACTCTCTTCCTACAGTTCCTACAGTGTCTTTTGATGAACTTCTTAACTTTAATGAGTCCTATTTTTCAGTTTTTAGTCAATATGCTTATAACCTGTATGATTGGACAGATTAAAAAGATAAAGTTCAGCACAAAGAGAAGAGCAATGCTCTTTGTCTTCTAGATAAGTCATCCAAAACATAAATTCATACTCAGTTATTTTTAAAGGCAGGAGTTTAAGGGAGAGAGCAACAATTCTTTTTCAGTTCAAACATAAATGTCCAAGGAAAGATAAAGTGAACATAGGGGTAAATCCACATATAGCTGAGAAAATCCAGGTAGATATGGTTTTAGGGATACTGGCTGGCTTCTGTCAGAGATGGGGTGGTGGATGCTACAGGCAGTGCTTGGCTGGTAGCTTCACTAGATTGAGACCTAGAAAAATAGGGACTGAAGTCCTAGCAATGTCTGGTAGAGAAAAAAGTAATCCAAAATATCTGTTTAATACAAAAATAAAAATATGCCCCAAATCAAAATAATGAGCCCTTCCAGCAAAAAAAGATATCTTTTAGCAGAGAAAATGTGTTTTGCTGAGTAAGGTGGAAATCTAAAGGCAGAGGTACTGGGAAAGCATTTCACAGAATGTGTGTTAAAGCTCCTGCAGTTGACAGAGTAATGGCCTTCCCAGGAAGTCCTTGTTCTAATCCCCATAACCTTGAATATATCCCTTTACAGGACAAAAGAAACTTTACTACGGTGATTAAGTTAGGATCTTGATATAGGAAGATGACTTTGGATTATCCACTGATTATCATTGGAAAGGTCACAAGCCAAGGGATCTAGGTGGCACCTAGAAGCTGAAAAAGGTGAGACAGATTCTCCTCTCAGCCTCCAGAAGGACCAGCGCTGCCAAGGCCTGACTTTAACCCTATGAGACTGATTTTGGATTTCTCCAAAAACTACAGGATTATACATTTGTGCTGCTTTAAGCCCCTAAGTCTGTGGTAATTTGTTACAGCAGCAATAGGAAATATTATAACTACAGCCACGATGGGATATTATCACATACCAACCCAATTGGCAAAAAGTCAATAGTCTGACAGTGTTTGTACTTCCAAGGGTAAATCACATCGATGATAGAGCCACAAAAGGGTAAAACTTTGGAAAACATTAGCTAGCAAAGTGAAATTGTCTATGTACCCTTCAACCCAACGATTCTCTTTCTAGGTATGCATTCTAGAGAAAATCTTACACACGTTCACCAGGAATCTATGCAGAATGAACTTTATAGCAGAGCTGTTTCTAATGGAAGAAACACTGACAACACCCCAAATATCTACTCAAAGTTGACTGGACAGAAATAAGTTTACAGGTTCATAGAGTAAGATACCCTCTACTAGAGAAAGTGAATGTACTAGAGCTATGCGATCATTCTGGATGCATTTCCAAAATACCTGGACATGGAAGGTCACTGATTATAAGATTCCATTTAGATAAATTCAAAACAGACAAAACCAAATAAATAGTGAGAGATACATGCAACATACTAAAGAATAAAGGAAAGCAGAGGAATGAGTAATACAAACTTTTGGACAATCCAGGGCAAGGAGAGACTTCAAAGAGACTGTTGATATTCTCAAGCTGGTGGTTGGTATACCATTTTATTCTTTATATTGGCATTTATGCTAAATATACTCTTTTGTTTGTCTGACATATTTCATAATATAAAAGAGCTCTTTAGTATCTTTCAAGACTTTATATAATATTCTAAACTAATTTCTTACACACCTTTTGTTAGATGTGTTCCTATGTGTACTTTCTGTGGTTGCTATTTTAAATGTTAGCTTTTAAAAATTGTGTTTATTGCTGACAAATTAAAATACAATTGACTTCTGTATATTGCTCTTTCATCTGAGAACATTGCTAAACACTCTTATACTAATCATTTATTTATAGATTTGGGGTTTTCTATGTAGATAATCATGCCATCTGCAAATAAAGACAATGTGTTTCTTTTCTTCTCAGCTTCAAGACTTTATTTCTTCCTTCTTGTCTTGTGACAAAAAATAAAAGTTTCAGAATAATGTCTATTAGAAATAGTGATGGTGGCTATCCTCAGCTTGTTCCTCATTTTATTTTATTTTATTTTATTTTTATTTATTTATTTATTTATTTATTTATTTATTTATTTATTTATTATACTTTAAGTTCTAGGGTACATGTGCATAACGTGCAGGTTTGTTACATATGTATACTTGTGCCATGTTGGTGGGCTGCACCCATCAACTCGTCAGCACCCATCAATTCATCATTTATACCACGTATAACTCCCAATGCAATCCCTCCCCCCTACCCCCTCCCCATGATAGGCCCCAGTGTGTGATGTTCCCCTTCCTCAGTCCAAGTGATCTCATTGTTCAGTTCCCACCTATGAGTGAGAACATGCGGTGTTTGGTTTTCTGTTCTTGCGATAATTTGCCAAGAATGATGGTTTCCAGCTGCATCCATGTCCCTACAAAGGACGCAAACTCATCCTTTTTTATGGCTACATAGTATTCCATGGTGTATATGTGCCACATTTTCTTAATCCAGTCTGTCACTGATGGACATTTGGGTTGATTCCAAGTCTTTGCTATTGTGAATAGTGCCGCAATAAACATAAGTGTGCATGTGTCTTTATAGCAGCATGATTTATAATCCTTTGGGTATATACCCAGTAGTGAGATGGCTGGGTCATATGGTACATCTAGTTCTAGATCCTTGAGGAATTGCCATACTGTTTTCCATAATGGTTGAACTAGTTTACAATCCCACCAACAGTGGAAAAGTGTTCCTATTTCTCCACATCTTCTCCAACACCTGTTGTTTCCTGACTTTTTAATGATTGCCATTCTAACTGGTGTGAGATGGTATCTCATTGTGGTTTTGATTTGCATTTCTCTGATGGCCAGTGATGATGAGCATTTCTTCATGCGTCTGTTGGCTGTATGAATGTCTTCTTTTGAGAAATGTCTGTTCGTATCCTTTGCCCACTTTTTGATGGGGTTGTTTGTTTTTTTCTTGTATATTTGTTTGAGTTCTTTGTAGATTCTGGATATTAGCCCTTTGTCAGATGAGTAGATTGCAAAAATTTTCTCCCATTCTGTAGGTAGCCTGTTCACTCTGATGGTAGTTTCTTTTGCTGTGCAGAAGCTCTTTAGTTTAATTAGATCCCATTTGTCAATTTTGGCTTTTGCTGCCATTGCTTTTGGTGTTTTAGACATGAAGTCCTTGCCCATGCCTATGTCCTGAATGGTACTACCTAGATTTTCTTCTAGGGTTTTTATGGTATTAGGTCTAACATTTAAGTCTCTAATCCATCTTGAATTAATTTTCGTATAAGGAGTAAGGAAAGGATCTAGTTTCAGCTTTCTACTTATGGCTAGCCAATTTTCCCAGCACCATTTATTAAATAGGGAATCCTTTCCCCATTTCTTGTTTCTCTCAGGTTTGTCAAAGATCAGATGGCTGTAGATGTGTGGTATTATTTCTGAGGACTCTGTTCTGTTCCATTGGTCTATATCTCTGTTTTGGTACCAGTACCATGCTGTTTTGGTTACTGTAGCCTTGTAGTATAGTTTGAAGTCAGGTAGCGTGACGCCTCCAGCTTTGTCCTTTTGACTTAGGATTGTCTTGGCAATGCGGGCTCTTTTTTGGTTGCATATGAACTTTAAAGCAGTTTTTTCCAATTCTGTGAAGAAACTCATTGGTAGCTTGATGGGGATGGCATTGAATCTATAAATTTCCTTGGGCAGTATGGCCATTTTCACAATATTGATTCTTCCTATCCATGAGCATGGTATGTTCTTCCATTTGTTTGTGTCCTCTTTGATTTCACTGAGCAGTGGTTTGTAGTTCTCCTTGAAGAGTTCCTTTACATCCCTTGTAAGTTGTATTCCTAGGTATTTTATTCTCTTTGAAGCAATTGTGAATGGAAGTTCATTCATGATTTGGCTCTCTGTTTGTCTGTTACTGGTGTATAAGAATGCTTGTGATTTTTGCACATTAATTTTGTATCCTGAGACTTTGCCGAAGTTGCTAATCAGCTTAAGGAGATTTTGGGCTGAGACCATGGGGTTATCTAAATATACAATCATGTCATCTGCAAACAGGGACAATTTGACTTCTTCTTTTCCTAACTGAATACCCTTGATTTCTTTCTCTTGCCTGATTGCCCTAGCCAGAACTTCCAACACTATGTTGAATAGGAGTGGTGAGAGAGGGCATCCCTGTCTTGTGCCAGTTTTCAAAGGGAATTTTTCCAGTTTCTGCCCATTCAGTATGATATTAGCTGTGGGTTTGTCATAAATAGCTCTTATTATTTTAAGGTACCTTCCATCAATACCGAATTTCTTGAGCGTTTTTAGCATGAAGGACTGTTGAATTTTGTCAAAAGTCTTTTCTGCATCTATTGAGATAATCATGTGGTTCTTGTCTTTGGTTCTGTTTATATGCTGGATTACGTTTATTGATTTGTGAATGTTGAACCAGCCTTGCATCCCAGGGATGACGCCCACTTGATCATGGTGGATAAGCTTTTTGATGTGCTGCTGAATCCGGTTTGCCAGTATTTTATTGAGGATTTTTGCATCAATGATCATCAGGGATATTGGTCTAAAATTCTCTTTTTCTGTTGTGTCTCTGCCAGGCTTTGGTATCAGGATGATGTTGGCCTCATAAAATGAGTTAGGGAGGATTCCCTCTTTTTCTATTGATTGGAATAGTTTCAGAAGGAATGGTACCAGCTCCTCCTTGTACCTCTGGTAGAATTCAGGTGTGAATCCATCTGGTCCTGGACTTTTTTTGGTGGGTAGGCTATTAATTATTGCCTCAATTTCAGAGCCTGCCATTGGTCTATTCAGGGATTCAACTTCTTCCTGGTTTAGTCTTGGAAGAGTGTAAGTGTCCAGGAAATTATCCGTTTCTTCTAGATTTTCTAGTTGATTTGCGTAGAGGTGTTTATAGTATTCTCTGATGGTAGTTTGTATTTCTGTGGGGTTGGTGGTGATATCCCCTTTATCATTTTTTATTGCATCTATTTGATTCCTCTCCCTTTTCTTCTTTATTAGTCTTGCTAGCGGTTTGTCAATTTTGTTGATCTTTTCAAAAAACCAACTCCTGGATTCATTGATTTTTTGGAGGGTTTTCTGTGTCTCTATCTCCTTCAGTTCTGCTCTGATCTTAGTTATTTCTTGCCTTCTGCTAGCTTTTGAATGTGTTTGCTCTTGCCACTCTAGTTCTTTTAATTGTGATGTTAGAGTGTCAATTTTAGATCTTTCCTGCTTTCTCTTGTGGGCACTTAGTGCTATAAATTTCTCTCTACACACTGCTTTAAATGTGTCCCAGAGATTCTGGTATGTCGTATCTTTGTTCTCATTGGTTTCAAAGAACATCTTTATTTCTGCCTTCATTTCGTTATGTACCCAGTAGTCATTCAGGAGCAGGTTGTTCAGTTTCCATGTAGTTGAGTGGTTTTGATTGAGTTTCTTAGTCCTGAGTTCTAGTTTGATTGCACTGTGGTCTGAGAGACAGTTTGTTATAATTTCTGTTCTTTTACATTTGCTGCGGAGTGCTTTACTTCCAATTATGTGGTCGATTTTGGAATAAGTGCAATGTGGTGCTGAGAAGAATGTATATTCTGTTGATTTGGGGTGGAGAGTTCTATAGATGTCTATTAGGTCCACTTGCTGCAGAGATGAGTTCAATTCCTGGATATCCTTGTTAACTTTCTGTCTCGTTGATCTGTCTAATGATGACAGTGGAGTGTTGAAGTCTCCCATTATTATTGTATGGGAGTCTAAGTCTCTTTGTAAGTCTCTAAGGACTTGCTTTATGAATCTGGGTGCTCCTGTATTGGGTGCATATATATTTAGGATAGTTAGCTCCTCCTGTTGAATTGATCCCTTTACCATTATGTAATGGCCTTCTTTGTCTCTTTTGATCTTCGATGGTTTAAAGTCTGTTTTATCAGAGACTAGGATTGCAACCCCTGCTTTTTTTTGTTCTCCATTTGCTTGGTAGATCTTCCTCCATCCCTTTATTTTGAGCCTATGTATGTCTCTGCATGTGAGATGGGTCTCCTGAATACAGCAGACTGATGGGTCTTGACTCTTTATCCAGTTTGCCAGTCTGTGTCTTTTAATTGGAGCATTTAGTCCATTAACATTTAAGGTTAATATTGTTATGTGTGAACTTGATCCTGCCATTATGATATTAACTGGTTATTTTGCTCGTTAGTTGATGTAGTTTCTTCCTAGCCTCGATGGTCTTTACATTTTGGCATGTTTTTGCAATGGCTGGTACCGGTTGTTCCTTCCCATGTTTAGGACTTCCTTCAGGGTCTCTTGTAAGGCAGGCCTGGTGGTGACAAAATCTCTAAGCATTTGCTTATCTGTAAAGGATTTTATTTCTCCTTCACTGATGAAACTTAGTTTGGCTGGATATGAAATTCTGGGTTGAAAATTCTTTTCTTTAAGAACGTTGAATATTGGCCCCCACTCTCTTCTGGCTTGTAGAGTTTCTGCCGAGAGATCTGTTGTTAGTCTGATGGGATTCCCTTTGTGGGTAACCCGACCTTTCTCTCTGGCTGCCCTTAAGATTTTTTCCTTCATTTCAACTTTGGTGAATCTGGCAATTATGTGTCTTGGAGTTGCTTTTCTCGAGGAGTATCTTTGTGGCATTCTCTGTGTTTCCTGAATTTGAATGTTGGCCTGCCCTACTAGGTTGGGGAAGTTCTCCCGGATGATATCCTGAAGAGTGTTTTCCAACTTGGTTCCATTTTCCCCCTCACTTTCAGGCACCCCAATCAGACGTAGATTTGGTCTTTTTACATAATCCCATACTTCTTGCAGGCTTTGTTCATTTCTTTTTCTTCTTTTTTCTTTTGGTTTCTCTTCTCGCTTCATTTCATTCATTTGATCCTCAATCGCTGATACTCTTTCTTCCAGTTGATCGAGTCGGTTACTGAAGCTTGTGCATTTGTCACGTATTTCTCGTGTCATGGTTTTCATCTCTGTCATTTCGTTTATGACCTTCTCTGCATTAATTATTTTAGCTGTCAATTCTTCCACTCTTTTTTCAAGATTTTTAGTTTCTTTGCGCTGGGTATGTAATTCCTCCTTTAGCTCTGAGAAGTTTGATGGACTGAAGCCTTCTTCTCTCATCTCGTCAAAGTCATTCTCTGACCAGCTTTGATCCGTTGCTGGTGATGGGCTGCACTCCTTTGCAGGGGGAGATGAGCTCTTATTTTTTGAATTTCCATCTTTTCTGCCTTGCTTTTTCCCCATCTTTTTGGTTTTATCTGTCTCTGGTCTTTGATGATGGTGACGTACTGATGGGGTTTTGGTATAGGTTTCCTTCCTGTTTGATAGTTTTCCTTCTTACAGTCAGTACCCTCAGCTGTAGGTCTGTTCGAGATTGCTTGAGGTCCACTCCAGACCCTTTTTGCCTGGGTATCAGCAGCAGAGGCTGCAGAAGATAGAATATTGCTGAACAGCGAGTGTACCTGTCTGATTCTTCCTTTGGAAGCTTCCTCTCAGGGGTGTACTCCACCCTGTGAGGTGTGAGGTGTCAGACTGCCCATAGTGGGGGATGTCTCCCAGTTAGGCTACTCAGGGGTCAGGGACCCACTTGAACAGGCAGTCTGTCCCTTCTCAGATCTCAACCTCCATGTTGGGAGATCCACTGCTCTCTTCAAAGCTGTCGGACAGAGTCATTTGCATCTGCAGAGGTTCTGCTGCTTTTTTGTTGTTGTTGTTTAGCTGTGCCCTGTCCCCAGAGGTGGAGTCTCAATTGAAAATGCAGAAATCACCGGTCTTCTGTGTCGCTCGCGCTGGGAGTTGGAGACTGGAGCTGTTCCTATTCGGCCATCTTGCTCTGCCCCCTCTGTTCCTCATTTTAAAATCTTTTCAGTGAGTATGATATTGCTGTAAGTTTCTGTAGATGTCCTTCATTGGGTTTTGAAAGTTCTTTTCCATTTCTAATTTGCTATAAGTTTGTATCCTGAATGATTGTTGAATGTGACCAGTGATTTTTCTGAAGCTTGTAAGATGATCATATAACTTTGCTTTCTTTATTTCTTAATGTGGTAAATTACATTCATATATTAGTCAGATTTGGTAACATACTTAGCTAGGAAGTTGTATATTACACCTATTTTCATATTTAGTGGTATAAAAAGTTGGTCATGACATTCTTATCTTTCTAATCTCCACAGCATCTGTAGTAACATACAGTATCAGATATATTGTTATCTACAGCATCTAAATTTGTAACATTTTTATTCCTAACAAGTAAGATATATACATGTACACACACACACACACACACACACACACACACAAAGTCATACATCTCTCAGTGGTGGGGATATAGTCTCAGAAATGCATCATTTAGTGATTTTGTGGTTACTATGCAAACGTCGTAGAATGCACTTACACAAACCCAAATGGCAAAGCCATACTACACACCTAGCCCTATGCCTATAGCTATGGTATAATCTATTACCCCTATGCTACAAACCTGCACAGCATGTTACTGTACTGAATACAGTAGGCCATTGTAACACAGGGGCATTTTTGTGTCCAAACATATCTAAATATAGGAAAGGTAAAGGCAAGGCATGGTGTCCCATGCCTGTAATTCCACTGCTTTTAGAGGCTGAGGCTAGAGGATTGCTTGAGGCTAGGATGTTGAGACCAGCTTGGCTAACATATCGAGACCTTTAAAAAAAAATATATATATATATATATATGTGTGTATGTATATATTTATGTATATATATACAAGATAAAAATGGCACATTCTTATAAGGGGGCACTTATCATGAATCGAGCTTCCAGGACTGAACGCTGCTCTAGGTAAGTCAGTGTGTGAATGGTGAGTGAATGTGAAGGTCTAGGACAGTACTGTACACTACTGTAGATTATAAACACTGTACATTTAGGCTACACTAAATTTGTAAAAAACAATTTTATTTCTTCAATAATAAATTAACTTTAGCTGACTACAACTGTTTTGTATTATAAGTTTCTTGATTTTCTTTAACATTTTACTCTTGTAATAACACTTAGCTTAAACCACAAATATATTGTACAGTTGTACAAAAATATTTTCTTTTTTAATATCCTTATTCTATTGGCTTTTTTGGTTTAAAAAACTGAGTCACAAACACATACATTATCCTAGGCCAACACAGGGTCGGGATCATCAATATCACTGTCTTCCACCTCCACATCCTGTCCCACTGGAAGGTCTTCAGGGACAATAACGTGCATGGAACTGTCATCTCTGTCATAGCAATGCCCTCCTCTGGATACCTCCTGGAGGACCTGCCTGAGGATGTTTCACAGTTAACTTTTTTCATACAAGTAAAAGGATCACGCTCTAAAATAATGATAAAAAGTATACTATGGTAAATATATAAATCAGTAATATATTTATTTATTATCTTTATCAGGTATCATGTACTGTCTGTAACAGTGCACTGTACTTTTATATATGTGAGTTTGTTTACACCAGCATCACCACAAACACATGAGTAGTGCATTGCACTAGATGTTACACTGGCTATGACCTCATTAGGTGATAGAAATTTTTCACCTCCATTATAATCTCATGGGACCACCTACACATATGTGTTCCATCATTGTCCAACACGTCATTATGCGGAGCATCACTGTAGATAAATATAACATAGCTAAAATTAGTCTCTAAGAAAAATTGTAAATTAATAGGATGCATCTTTCAGATCTGTCTTGTGTTCCTAAGATACAGAATCTAAGATTCTGTAAAATCATCATCAACTTGATTGCCTAGGAAATTGTGGCTATGAATATAGCACCAGTAGGTAACCTTTCAAACATACCTGGGAATATCATTAGAAATAATCAGTAATAAGCGTTCAATCTCCATCCTTCACTTACAAGCAATGTCTTTTCAAGACTGCGTTAAGTACCTCTCAAGGTTTAAGGTTAAGACTTTTGTGTTAGAATTTTTTTTTTTTTTTTTGGCAAGCCAGGAAAAACAAGCATGTCATTTTTGATCATTATTTTACATAACAATTTAACACTAATGAGATTCGCACTTGCCTGTCGGTTGCACACATCACTGCGCTCCCATCAGTTGTATTCACAACTCCTTCCCAAATGCATCACAAGGAAGAATGGCATACGATTTATGATTCCTAAACCTGGATTTGTACCACGAGGCCATTAGAATCTGAGAAGGAAGGAAACTAATTTTCTTGGGAGGTGGGGGGTTGCTCTTTTTTTAGGTGAGAAAATTAGTGGAGAGAATCAGTGGAGGGATTTATGCAAATGATGCAGCGAGTGAACGGTCAGTTATAGCGTCATTTTGTAGCTGGGACCTGGGCCCACGCTCCTTCGAGCCGCAGAGGTGATGGAGGATGTAGCTGTACCCTGACGGGAAGGCCGCGGACAGGCTGATGCTTGAGCATAACCTTCATTCCTCCTGGCAGGGCACATGTCAGACATCATTATCCATTCGGTTGAAATCAAAATGGGGTGTCCTGAAAGGGACCATTATTCACTGAGCTTTGCCCTAGCTAAGTACCACCAGCCTTAGATTGACTAGAAGGCTTTTATTAAAGCATAAATAAAAAGTAGACAGATGGCACTAAAGTTTCCCTGAGAGGTTAAAAAAGACCATATTCTTTAGAAGAGCTAGGACTTCCCTTGGAGCAAAGCAATAGGTTACTAGGCTCTAGAGAGAATAAATAAAATGGTCTGATGTTCATTTTTCATTCTCAGTAAAATACTGATGGAGTACCATTGTCAAAATCTATTTGTCAAACTGCATACAGTGCCTTAAATTACAACCCTTTATGTTTCTGGACACAAAGAACATCACTTTTCAAAATATTCCAAAATAATAGGCATTGGAAAAAAAGAATATCGAACTCTGGCTTATATGTTTGATAATGAAACCATCAACCTTACATTTAAAGAAATTTTGTGTATGTTACACTATCTAGCAAAAGCCAATGAAACTTCTGACTATATTTAAATGTATGTTGAATATTTCTGTTCTTTTTATAATTAAATGAGAAAGACCATTTTTGTCTACAGTTTTATAAAGGGTTATTAAGTATTTTGAACATTTTTTTTCTAGCATTCATAAGGATGCAGTTTGCCAGTTTAAATCCCACAGCTATAGGAGGATAACCCAAACATAGCCTGCATTGATTTACTAGATACTTAAAGAATATTCATTTGGGATTATAGTAGATAAAAATATTTTTTATTAGGTGACTATATTGTTTTACAGCAGGAGTGGGGAAACACGGGAGAAAATATTTGTCCCTATTTTCATGTACAATGTTCCTTTCGGAGCTAAACTTTAATTTAAAATGTTCTTAATTGCTTTACAGAGGACATAGAAAAGGCAGCCAGACATAACTTTCAGTAAGTAATTAAGGGTTCTATTCTCTTTCAATTTCTTGTACTTTACCAATTGCATTAGGACAAAGCACATGAAAACAGAAGAATATCCATTCACATTTAATAAAGCATTTGAATTAGATGTGCAAGTTTTAATTGTATTCATTTTTAATTTTTTTATGTTAGTACAGTTTTAAATTTACAGAAAAATTGCAGAGGTATCACAGAGTTCCCTTATACCCCACCCAGTTATCTCTATTATCAACACAGTAGTATGGTACATTTTTGATACATTACTATCAACTAAAATTCAGACTTTACTCAGACTTCCTTAGCTTTTGCCTAATGTACTCTTTCACTCCCAGGATCCCCTCCAGGACACCAAATTACATTTAGCTGTCATGCCTCTTTAGGCTTCTCTTGGCTGTGACAGTTTCTCAGACTTGTCTTGGTTTTGATGACCTTGAAGTTTTGAGTAGTACCAGTCAGGCATTTTGTAGACTGTTCCTCAGCTGGGATTCAGCTGATGTTTGTTTGTTTGTTTGTTTGTTTTAACAGACTGGGATTATGTATTTTGGAGAGGAAGATCACAGAGATTAAAGTGCCATTTTTATAATACTATATCCCAGGTACATACCTATCAACATGGTTCATCATGCTGACTTTGAATACATGAATAAGATAGGTTTCTCAGGTTTCTCATTGTAGTTACCCTAGCTTTTTCCCCTTTCCATAGCAGCCCACATTTTAAGAATAGGGAGTCATGCTCTACCTTCCTGAGTGCAAGGTATATACGGTAATTCTTTTGAATTCTTCTGTACAGGAGATTAATATATTCCATTCATTTGTTTTATTTACATCAATATGGACTCATGGACATTTATTTTCTACTTCGGGTTATAATCCAATATAACTTTACTTATTTTTGTTGTTGTTGTTGTTGTTCAAAGTCTTCCATCTTTGACCAGTGGAAGCTCTTCCAATTGGCTTTGTGTTCTTTTGACATATTCCCATTATTGTGTGTGTGTAAAGAATGGTTTTTCTTTTATTTTATTTTAGCAATTTCTTACTTTATGGCACTACAAGATGCTGCAGAATCATCTTGCTTATTTCCTGCCCGAATCTTTGCGTCTGCCATTTCTGCAGAGTCCTTTGGCTCATGAATGGTATTAGAAACAAAGATCTGAGCTCTACGTGTGCTTCTTGCTTCTGGGGTGTCACTGCTTCTCAGCTGACAGGGCAAGGAAATATATTCGTGCATAGTAATCTGTGCATATACACACATCTGTAGGCATTTCTATATATAAGCATCTGTACCTATATTAAGCCAAATATGACTTCATACTCATGTCCCCAACTCTTATCCATTATACCACAGATCATTGTAGCCTCCTCCACCTATATCTAGTAACCTTCCACTCCAACAGTGAAAAAGAAGTTGGCGCCCACCACCTGTCACCTGTTTACTTAACTATCCAATTCCAGTACACATGTGTGGTAGTATCAGAATTATTAATCCATTATCCAGTGGGAAACACCTATATCAACTAGATCACAAGACTTACAAATTGTTTCTTCGACCTTGAGTCTTACAGACTCCACTTATTTCTAAAGTTACTTAGGTTAGTACCCTCTTCCTATAATCACACACACACACACACACACACACACACACACACACCATTGGCTTTATCTTTAAAAGAGAAAGGAAGCAGGAAATAATCAGCTGGCACACTTTGCCACTTTGGTGTTCCTACTTACAAGTTAGAAAATGAAACACGAATCAAAAACTCATCATGCAGATTATAATTCTAATATTTTATGCTAAAAATTCCTTTTTAGAACAATAATTGGATAGGGTAGGCTCTGGAAGGGAGCAATTTTCTTATACTTCCAAGAGAAATTTAGAACACAACACTTCAGGACATTGATTTTATTTAACTCCCCACCTGTCACTGCATCTGACAGGTCAGCTACACAAACAAAATCAGGGCATAAGACAAGAGATAAGATAAGGTCCTTATGGTGGAAACGTTCCATAAGACTCTTACGGACTCCCCAGGATACAGAGTACATCTGTGTGGTTTATCATTTGCATTAAATATAGTTTTATATTCAAATAGATACTTTCAAGGACAAGCTTTTGGTTATTAGTGGTAGATGGTAAAATACTTGAAGAGCTTAATGCTCCTTCAAGTAATAGATTGTAAAGTAATAGTTTAAGCTACCAAGCTTTAAGGAAATATTGTCTTTATAAATTCAACTCCAAAACTAATTAAAAATTTGAGCACTACTATTGATTGAGAAATGAAGGCCTTTATTACTGAAAAATAAAGGCAGATAATGATGGGTTAATCCTTACCATCTCTCCAATTACTGAGCACCTGCCTCAGGCTCTGCAGGATTTCCTTTAAATAGTGCTTTCTCCAATTAATTTCCCTTTCTTCTTAGCTGTATGACACCTAATGACCTGAAAGTCTATTTTGAGCAATGATGAATAAATTAGTCATCTATGTAGCTGAATATATTTATCCTGATTATGAAGGAGTGAATGTATTAAATATATTAATTTATGTAGTGTATATATTGTCATAGCTCAAGATAAAACACTGAACAATAAAAACAACAACAAATCTAATTTCTAGAAGAGACCATGCTTTCATCACTGAAGGTTATATAATCACATTTTGTGTTCAGCTTGGAATATTCTACTTGGAATATTAGTGAGCTTTTAAAGCCAACTTCCGGAATGCTAGAATTGCCTCTCAAAAATTTTCTTCTGCCTTCTTTTCTTTTCTTCAAATTTCATCTACTTCTCTTTTTATGTACAGAGGGGCAAAAGAAAATGAACTACTTTTCTACATCCAACACCAAACAACTGGCTGCACATTTTCACTGAATTGATTGATTTCTGTTGAAATAACAGATTCATAGATGCAGTGGCATAACAACTGCTTGAAAGTGGTCAATTTAGCCCCCGTCTCCAGTTACTTCCCCAGATAGTAAATACGTCTATAAACGTGCCCATGCACTGAACTCTAGCTGATGGCTAGATGCTGCTTAGATTCCTGGGTTGAAGAGGACTCTGAAAATGACCATAAGAGGAGAAAGGTGGTGTAATTGACCAGCAATGCCTGTCACCCAAGAGAAAATGAGGAAAAGTGGCAAAAGTACTCTGCATTTACCCTTACCAGTTTGCAATACTGACTACTTGTGATGGAATTAACCCATGATTTAGAATCAAATTAATAAAATTAAGTATTACTTTATCTGATAATTATAATTTTTTGTTTTACACAAATTGCCATAGCAATTTTTCTTACTCTTGATAACCCAGGACCATAAAATACGTCACTTAAAGTGACAGAAGGTATAATCTGTTTAATTTTTCCTGAATTCCACATTCCTGGATTATAGACTCCATGGGGGCTGGAATAACACCCTGTTCATTTCTTAAGTTCCTGCAATGCCATAACTCAGAATTTAAATTGTTGACATGATTGCATAATACACAATCTGTTCCACTTATGTGGGCACGTGGCTTCCCATCCCACTTTCCTTTTTTTTTTTTTTTTTTTTTTTTTTTTGAGACGGAGTCTTGCTGTGGCTCTGTTGCCCAGGCTGGAGTGCAGTGGCACGATCTCAGCTCACTGCAACCTCCACCTCCTGGGTTCAAGCAATTCTCTGCCTCAGCCTCCTGAGTAGCTAGGATTACCGGCTCCCGCCACCATGCCCAGCTAATTTTTTTGTATTTTAGTAGAGATGGAGTTTCACCATCTTGGGCAGGCTGGTCTTGAACTCCTGACCTTGTGATCTGCCCACCTCGGCCTCCCAAAGGACTGGGATTACAGGCGTGAGCCACAGCACACAGCCACCCATCCCACTTTCAAGGAAATCCAAAGTCCTTACTATGACCTCTCAGTCCTGACATGACCTGGCTCCTGGCTACTTCTCTTAACCTTTTCCCACTTTCCCTCTACCTCTCTTCAACTCTGACCTCCATGCAGGGCATTTTAGAGCTAAGCTCATAGACCCAATTCTGCCCAAGAGTCTATGAATTCACTGGTTCTTTGGACTGCAACTCCCTGACCCTAGGAATTTGCAGGGTCCACTTTCTCACTCACTACATCCAGGTCTGTGTTCAAATGTCATCTCCTCAAGGAGGAATATCCTGTAACAGTGACCCATCCTCCTCCTTCTCCTGCTTTATCTTCCTCTAACACTTATCACTATTTCATATGTTATTACATTCTCATGTATATTTTATCTCTTTACCACTAGAATAGGGCTAGAAATGTATCTTTTCTTGTTCACTGCTAGAGTCCTACCATCTAGAACACTAGATGACACATGGTAGAAGCTCAATAAATCAATTAATTGATTAATAAAACACTATTAGAAATAGCTTCTCCTAAAGCTCAAGCTCCAAATCAGAATCTCTGCTTAGATGCCAAAAGCCTTAGTGTTTGGGAAAGAGATAAACTCACCATTAGAAATCATAGGTGTCTCCACATCTCAAAGTCTAGGCCCTCACACCCTGACTGCCCAAAGAGAAACTATGCCTCCAACATTTGAAAGCACAGGACAAGGCTTCTATTGTGCTCAAGATGCCTCAAGGTGGGAATATACATTTTCTCCAGGATATTATCAAAACTCATGGACAGAACAAGGCAATCAAAATGACCTGACAGCACATTTCCTCAAAATCTGGCTTAGTCAGTTTAAGACCACATTTATTTTTAGATGACCAACAATGTAACCCATGCCTACTATGATTCCTTTTCACAATATTCTTACTGCAATGAAAATGAACTGAAAAAGCAGACCCAGTGCTCTCCTGAAGTCTGGTTCAAATTCCAAAGCAAATACTTGAGCAGACGTAGCTCCCAGGGAAAAACCTGAACGTTCAGACATGAAGTATCTGAAACTGTTTAACAAAAAAGCAGCAACAAAAGCAACACTTTTTTTGTAAAGACACGATAAGTGACCTCTCTAATTAAAAGTCTGAATGATTGGGTTCCTTCTGGGCACTCAGGTCTGGGTTCTTTAACAATTATCAGGCACCATGCTGTGCTCTAAGGATGCAGTGAGCAAGAGAGACACGGCTCCAGCCTTCACTCTACTGAGTCTGCGGGGGAAACTTACACAGTTTACACCAGAGGTTCTGAAAGTGTAGTCTTGGAATTAGCAGCATCAGCAACATTTGGGAACTTGTTAGAAATGCAAATTCTTAGGTTCCACCTCAGGATTATTGAATCCCAAACTCTGGGGGCAAGCCCACTGTTCTCTTTAAACAAATCTGCCAGGTAATTATGTTGCACTCAAATTTGATAATCACTGGTTTAGAAAAATGACCTGAGACTTCCTAGGAAGATTTTGCAGGTAGTCTAATGTCAGGCTAGTAGAGTATTCTAGGATGTTATGTAGGATGAGACTGTCCTAGTTTGAGAACTAAAGTCCTGAACCCCAGGAAACTGCAGAGCGTCAAGCTAATCGGGAGAGTTGTTCACACTGTCAGGGGCATTTTCTTCTAAGTGAGGTCCTTCACGCTGTGTCCCTCACACTGTGTCCCTCTTAGCAGTTAAGCAGGTGATGATTGGCTGTCTCAAGACATGCCACATTCTTCTGCCTATTGCACTGCATAGTTTAATTGATGAGGCTCTCTCCACCTTCTCCGCATCCTGAACCTTTCTCCATCCAGCTAAGGTGAGAAGTCCTCACCTGCACAACCTTTTGTCCTGTTTGCCCAGGGCCCTAATTAACGATCTTCCTGGTTTCTCTCCTGCTATCTGGTTACCTGGATGTCCTTACTTGCTGCCTCCCAAGTTATGGACAAGTCCTTAGAGAGTCTATTAAAAGTTCCTGTGGTTGAGGCTACATGACTTTTGGAAACTTGGACATTTTACCTTTATGGACACCTTCCTTCTTCAAAACATTAAGAATTAAATTTTATGATTGCATTGGTAAAAAGATAATATTCCAGACTGGATTATATTCTTTCTCTTCTTCCAATTAAAAACAAATTAAAACATATCTACAGGCTCCTAAAGTATATTGGTTGCCTATCCCTGCACCTGGTGTGCCTGATGGATACGCTTGCCCTGCTTGTGGCTACAGACTGTCTCATTGTGATGTGGATCCACATTCATCCTCTGGCCTCTGTTCTGAACCAATTTGGTCTGGTGTTTATTTTCATCCTGTTGACTTATTTTTACACTGACCCATCTCTTCAGACTGAAAATTTCACTGACTTGTCTCATTCAATTTAGCTTTCAGCTTTACTACTGGCTGCTATCTTTAGAATTTCCTTGAGCTCCTTCTTGTGAGCTCACACGCCATCCCAGCCCACCCTACCTTCATCCCAGCTCCCTGACACTAAGTACCGTGTCCTTGGTCCCTGGTCATCTAGGACTTGGGACAGCAGCCTGCTTGGCCAATCCTCTGCTCAGCCATCAGTCATCAGATGATGACTCAGGTACAACAGCTCACATGATCTAGGTTGAGTGTTTTCCATTTAAACCTTTTTTGCAGCAAAATCCTGCTTTCACACACACACACACGCACACACAGACACACATACACACACAATATGGAATCCTAAATATATAAAACATGTTAAAAAGTTGTGGCTGGGTATGGTGGCTCACATCTGTAATCCCAACATTTTGGGAGGTCAAGGCGAGTGAGTTGCTTGAGCTCAGGAGTTTGAGACCAGCCTGGCAACATAGTCAAACCCCATCTCTACCAAAAAAAAAATTAGCCAGGTGTGGTTGCACATACCGGTGGTCCCAGCTACTTGGGAGACTGAGGTTGGGGGATCACTTGTGCCTGGGAGACAGAGGTTGCAGTGAGCTGAGATCTTGCCACTGAACTCTAGCCTGGGCAATAGAGTGAGACCCTATTTCTTTTCTTTTTTTTTTTTTTTTTTTTTTTTTTTGAGACGGAGTCTCACTCTGTCACCTGGGCTGGAGTGCAGTGGCCAATCTCAGCTCACTGCAAGCTCCGCCTCCCGGGTTTATGCCATTCTCCTGCCTCAGCCTCCCGAGTAGCTGGGACTACAGGTGCCCGCCATCTCGCCCGGCTAGTTTTTTGTATTTTTTAGTAGAGACGAGGTTTCACCATGTTAGCCAGGATGGTCTCGATCTCCTGACCTCGTGATCCGCCCGTCTTGGCCTCCCAAAGTGCTGGGATTACAGGCTTGAGCCACCGCGCCCGGCTGACCCTGTTTCAATTAATAAATTAAAAAAATAAATAAATCAAATATACTGACCCAACAAAAGTGGAAGAGTCTAGAACTTTTATGTTTCTTCTCCTTGGTACCATGCAGGTCCCTCTCTAAGAACTCTGGGCTCTCCAGAGCCCCACCAGACTCTCCCAGCTGCTTTGTACTGAGCCTGAGCATCTGTATGTTATGTTGTGGGAACAGCAACTTGGGTAGTTGACACTCTGCTTTATTCTTAAGACTTGAATCAGAGCAGCGGATGAGAAGCATATTGTTGTGTTTTACAGGGACACTGTGGACAACAGTTTACTGAGTCAAACATCTCAGGAGCAGAATGCTGAATGCTACCCTCTCCTCAAGATGGCATAGTAGAACATGTGTGCATGTAATTATTTTCACTAAACACTATGTATGTTCTAAATTTATTTGCACTTGAAATACGAACGCTTTACTTTTAATAAGGTCTCAGGACACAATTGATACGGCACACTTATATTAAGTTTAAATATTCATGAAAATATTATCATACTATCTGCTACTTTTTAAGCTGAAAATAAATCATTAATGATCCATTTCCATCTTCTGAGAGTACATCAAACAGGGGGTTTGCAAATTCAGAATGTGTATGTTTAATTGAGAGCTCAAGACACCATTGTGCTGGTGAATATCCTACAGTAGAAAACGTACAGGTCTAAATGAACTAAAATTATAACATTTCCAGAAGTTAAAACCTGTGTAAATAAGATCAGACAAGCAGAGCCTGCAGGATGAAGAGAATGTACGGAAAGTAACATCTTTTCTTACTTTACAAGTTTCTAATTGATGTAGCTTCACATGCCTATCTTCCAGGCCTTCCAGATAATTTTAAAATAACACTTAGTTTTAACCTCCAATTTTCAGATGGAAATAATAAAGAAAGAGAAGTTAAACTCTAAGTTCAAAGATCTCCATCCTCCAAATATTCCCAGCACTCATCTCCCACTCATGATATAGAAATCAGCAAACCTTTGAATTTTATATTGCTTATGCTTTGTCCTTTACTAATAAAGGAAATGGTTTTCAAATCTTCTGCTTGGACAATCAACTAATAAGGAAGCCCCTTAAAATCTACATATGCCCAGCTCATCAGATTCTGTCACCTCCACTACACTCCTTGGCTACATGTGGTGCTTATGCTCAAGAGATTTCCTGAGCTAATATTGCCAGCTGAGGGTGAGCTGGAGTGTTCTGCAAGCACGTTAGTACTGTCTTACCCCATAGGCAGAGTCCAGCATAGAAACAGGTTGTGCAATTAACCAGTTAGTGTGTTAAGGCAGTAATTTAGAGCTGGAGTATACTTCCCCATGGAAATAGCCTGGCACATGGTACATTCTAAGGCAAGGCCATAAAGCCTAGCTAGCTCACGATGAGCCAGAAGTAACATACCAAAACATAGTTTCATTGAAAATTAACCCCGTTTTCAGCTTTGTGTATGTAGAAGAATGCACTCAACTCCCAGTGGGGTCCTCAGTAATGTATGTTTCCTGAGGAAGTGACAGTGGGGAACCAAGATTCCATATGGCATGCAAAACAAAAACTTCAGGCAATATGACTTACAAATCTATTTTCCACTTCATAAAGAAAGGCAGCTAAGTCACTCATACTCTAAATGGCTTAATTAGAAAACCAAGGGCAGTTATTGTTGATGGAAAGACAGATCAATATTGAGGCTCATCTGCCACACTTTTGTATTTGGGGTTCTTTGTAGGGCAAGTGAGTGCATGTTGTAGATAGGTGGAGGTCAGTCATTAACGAAGCAGTTTCCATGAGTAGGCTCCGGAGGTCCTCATCAAGGCAAAAGTAGTATGTGATGAGGGGCTCTGAACAAGCCACATTCTCTACAGGGCCTTTGCCTCAGCTTGCTTCCATCTCTGACATAAGACACCCACCTTAGAGGACCTCAGGGCTGACCTACCCATTAACAGGCCTGCAATGGCAACTTCCACACTGAAAATAAAAGGATACGATTTTAATGTCCTCTTCTCTCTTAAAACACCAGAAGACTTCAAAGAGGAGGAGAAACAAAATTGTGAATGTAACGTTGATGAAATAAGTAAATATCTGTCACAAAGACACAAGTGCATATGGAGATGGTTGCCAAGTACAGTAAAACTTGAGCACCAAGTCAGATGCTGAATGAAGAGGTGCCCAGCACATCCGAAGCCAACCTGGCAAAGCACCAGCATCTCTAGAGTAGGTGGCACCTGAGAAATAAACACAGGATCCCTGCTATGTAACTGCAATTGTAGGGGGTTCCTGCTGTACAATCTCCTATAAGGTCCTTCGGCACCCACTGTGAGGGAGGCAGGGCTGAAGAAGGAATAGGCAAACCCTGCATTGCTACAGCCACTCCATGGGGTGGCCCTACAGCTGCTACTCTGGGTCATACCAGGAAAAGGAAAACGAAGGCCATATGCGTCCTAGGCTTCTCTGCATGCCGATCTAGGAAGAACCTCATTAAAGATAACAAAATAGCGGGCTGGCCTCAGACTTCTGCACAGAAGGTAAGAGTGTTGGAAGACAGTGGCCTTCTGCTGCTTGATAAGGGAAGAAGGCAGGACCCAGAACATGCATCTGTAGTTAAAGACAGCAGGGATAAATCCAAACTAGAGAATATTCTATAAAATAACTGATCACTGCCCTTCCAAAGTGTCAAGGTCATGAGAAACTGCCGCAGACTGGGGAAGACTATGGAGAAATGAGGAGTAAACACAATAAGAAATCCTTGATAGGATCTTGATGCAGAAAACAAAGGGATATTAATTTAAAAACTGGTGAAATTCAAATGAAATCTATAGTGAATAGTATTGTACCAAAGCTAATTTTCTGGTTTGAATAATTGCGCTAGAGTTATGTGCAATGTTTACATTAAGGAAATCTAATGTTACAAAGTTGTAAAAACAACTTTTTTGCAAGTCTAAAATGAGTTCAAAATAAAAGTTTCTAAAAGAATTAAGCAGCAGATTTGGACCTCATGCTGGAAAACTGGTTGCGAATGTAGATGTTTTTGATGAGAACAGGGCTTTGGCTGATGGACCGTGAGCTCAGAGGAGGAGACAGGCCACGCCTTTCAAGCAGAGGCAGCTCACTGATGTCCTCCTCAAGTTTCCACACCCTGCCCACCAGAGGTACGTCCAACAGGCCTGGCAGAAGCTACACATTGATACAGAATGTGTAGTCACACGATGGGCCAAGGAGATGGAAGCCAGAGAAAAGAAAAGCAAAATGACAAGAGTTCAATTATTTTAAAGTTCTGAAGGCAAAGAACATGAGGAACAGAATCATCAAGCATGAGGTTAAGAAGCTTCAAGACTGGGCACAGTGGCTCACGCCTGTCATCCCAGCACTTTGGGAGGCCGAGGTGTGTGGATCACGAGGTCAGGAGTTCGAGACCAGCCTGGCCATGATGGAGAAACCCCGTGTCTACCAAAAATACAAAAACTAGCCAGGCGTAGCAGTGGGTGCCTGTAGTCCCAGCTACTCGGGAAGCCGAGGCAGAGAAGTGCTTGAATCTGGGAGGTGGAGGTTGCAGTCAGCTGAGATTGTACCATTGCACTCCAGCCTGGGCAACACAGCACAACTCCATCTCAAAAAAAAAAAAAAAAAAAAAGAAAAGCTTCGAAAGGCACCTCTCCTGAAAGCTTCTCCAGAAAGCCAAGATGACAGACTTCGATCATTTTAAAGTTATGAAGGCAAAGAAAAGGAGGAACAGAATCATCAAGAGTAAAGTCAAGAAGCTTCAAAAGGCAGCTCTCCTGAAAGCTTCTCCTAAAAAAACGCCTGCTGCTAAGGGGTACAGCTGCTGCTGCAGCTGCTGCTGAAGTTCCAGTGAAAAAGATGACCGCTGCGGGTAAGAAGGCTCCAGTCCAGAAGGTTCCTCCCCAGAAAGCCACAGGCCAGAAGGCAGCACCTGCTCCAAATCTCAGAGGAGTCAAAAAGCTCCAGCTCCTAAAATAGAAGAAACACCTACCAAGTAGAGTGAGAAGATGATTGTATCCACAGAGACACCGGCTCTAAAAGCTCAGAAGCGTCAAAAAGTTCCAGCTCTAGTCAGGTGCATTGGCTCACACCTGTCATCCCAGCACTTTGGGAGGCCGAGACGACTGGATCACGAGGTCAGGAGTTCAAGACCAGCCTGGCCAACATGGTGAAACCCCGTCTCTACTAAAAATACAAAATTAGCCAGGTGTGGTGGCAAGTGCCTGTAATCCCAGCTACTCGGGAGGCTGAAGCAGGAGAATCGCTTGAACCCGGGAGGCAGAGGTTGCAGTGAGCCGAGATTGTGCCATTACACTCCAGCCTGGGCGACAGAGTGAGACTCCGTCTCAAAAAAACAAAACAACAAAAAAGGGTATACTGAAAACATTTGGAAAGAGGGAGGGAAAAATTAGGAGTTTGAGTGTTAGAGCAAAAGCATAGAGCATATGGAAATTAAGGGGAAGAAAGAGTCTAGAGGAGCCACCTAGGGTTGACATTGTGAGAATGACTAAAGACATTGATTCATGATGAGATGACCTGACTCCATTTCTCCAAAGAATTAATCAACTTCCAGTTTTCATTTCAACATATAAAGAGCCTCGAAGTTATCATTCCTGTCCTTACAATAAGAAAAAGCTAGGCAAACTGAAAATCAATTACTTTCCTTGTACCTATCAAAAAACTGAACTCATTGGGAAAACTGTCACTCCAGCATCTGGAGAATCAGGTGAATCTGGAGAAATACAGCCACCCAGATCTTCTTATGTAGAAGCAAAAGCCACTGGAGTTATAAACTGGTAGAAACAGTTAAATGATGATGTTGATGAGTTGCTGGAGGCTGAATATGGTCTATTGAGAGTGAAAAACTCCTAGAGGCTAAAGTCTTAAGGGAATCCTCCTCACTTCCCTGGGTTTTCTCTGCAGGAATTCCACCAGGTTCTTATAGTGGGAAGTTTCTTTTTTTTTTTGGGGGGGGGGATGGAGTCTCACTCTTGTGGCCCAGGCTGGAATGCAGTGGTGTAATCTCAGTTCACTGCAACCTCTGCCTCCTGGGTTCAAGCGATTCTCCTGCCTCAGCCTCCCAAGTAGCTGGGATTACAGGCGCCTGCCACCATGCCCAGCTAATTTTTGCATTTTTAGTAGAGATGGGTTTTCACTATGTTGGCCAGGCTGGTCTCGAACTCCTGACCTCAGGTGATCTGCCCACCTCAACCTCCTAAAGTGCTGGGATTACAGGCATGAGCCACTGCACCCAGCCAGGAAATTTCTTAAAATACCAACTTTGATTCTAGCAGAGGATAAGAAGATTAACCACTTGATTGTTCTCTATAACAAAGGCCTACTGTCCAAGTAAAGAGTCTTTGTAAAGTCTCCATCCTGAAACCTTAGTTCAGCTGGACAAAGAGGATTCCTTCCAACTCCAGGACTTCAAGGAAATAGATTGGGAACACTACAATCAGGGAGGAAAGCAGATGGGGGATATAAAGGCTAAACCACTGCAGAAACACTTAGGAAAGTCACAGACCAAAGCCACAGACCCTCAAAAGACTGAGACTTAATCAGAAAATTATAGAACGCTCTCTTTCCCTACTCCTTACTACCATGCCAACAGGACGCCAGTATAAAGACAGTTGATTTCAGCTGAATGAGCTGCAAGATGCAGACTCTCTCTGAGGAGGAGGACTTAGAGAAGCCCAAAGTGAGGAGAAGAGACAAAAACACAAATTCTAGTGGAATTTGACACATGTGGTACCTATAGCTACAATAAACATTAAGCATAGATTAACATAAATCCTCACATGAAAGGCATTTATTTCAGCTCTTCATACCCAATACAACATGCTTACTTTTCAGCAAGAAATGAAAAGACGTTCTAAAAGACAGAAAGAATACACACACATACACACACACACACACACACACACAGTGTCTGAAGAGACAAATCATCAGAACCAGATGCAGATGTTACATAGCTGTTGGAATTCTCAGACAGAAAATTTAAAATAACAATGACTAATATGTTAAAGGTGCTCATGGAAAAAATAAGTAACATGCAAGAACAGATGGAAATTGTAAGCAGACAGATAAAAATGCCAAGAAAAAAAGCAAAAGAAAATGCTAGAATTCAAAAATACCATAACAGAAATAAAGAATGCCTTAGATGACTCACCAGTTGACTGGACATGGCCAAGAAAAGAATCAGTGAACTTCAATAAAACTTCTCAAACTGAAATGCAAAGAGAAAAAAGAATGGAGGGGGAAAAAAGAATGAAATATCCAGTAACTGTGGCCAGTATCAAAAGGTGTATCCTAGGCTGGATGCTGCGGCTCATGCCTGTAATCCCAGCACTTTGGGAGACTGAAGTGGGCGGATCACTTGAAGTCAGGAGTTCGTGCCCAGCCTGGCCAACATGGCGAAACCCATCTCTACTAAAAATACAAAATGTAGCCAGGCATGGTGATGCGTGTCTGTAATCCCAGCTACTCAGTAGGTTAAGGCATAAGAATCACTTGAACCCAGGAGGTGGAGGTCGCAGTGAGCTGAGATCATGCCACTGCACTCCAGCCTGGGTGGCAGAGTGAAACTGTGTCTCAAACAAACAAACAAACAAAAAGTATATGATAAACACAATTTGAATGCCTTAAGAAGAAGAAACAGAAAATGGAACAGAAGAAATATTTGAAGTAATAATGGTTGAGAACATTTCAAAATTAATGACAGACACCACTACATACACAGATCCGGGGAGCTCAGAGAACACCAGGCAGGATAAGTACCAAGAAAAATCATACACTTATATCATATTTAAGACCATTTATCCCAGAAGTCACCTGGTAAGTGAGTAGGTGTGGGAATTAAACAGTCTGAAAGTACTTGTAGGCATTTTAAATGATGTTTGACACTTCAATTCTTCTCTCTTTTTCACCTTCCACATCAAATTGGTCACAAAATTCTACCAAATTCTCTCAGAAAATACCTTTCATTTCCAGCATCTCCTTTATCTTCCTATTACAAGTGCCTGAGTCCAAGGCCTCATCATCTGTTACTTGGAACTAACACAACAGTCTATCTGTCACCAATTTCTTCCCTACACATGGAAGACAGAGTTGTTCAAAAGACCCAGCTGCCTCTCTCATAGCTGCAAATTGAAACCCAAATTCTGCTGAAAATCTGGCTACAAGTGACATTTTTAGATTCATTTCCAATACTCACCTTCATGCACCCAAATTGAACATAGCTCCTCACTATCTGGGCTGTAATACACACTATTCCCTGTTCCTGGAACACTTCTCACCCCATTCTTCATCTGTCAATCCTTATTTATCTTTTATCATCCAATTTAAATATCTCCTTCTCGTGAGTCTTTTCCATATCTTCGTAGCTAAATCAGGTGCTGGGTAATACTGCGCCTTTATAGTATGTTGTTAGTAACTTGTCAAAGTAGTTACCATGTTACATTATCATTTACTTTTTGACATGTTGATGTGCGGTCCTAGAACATGAGCTCTGCAAGGACAGAGTTATACCATGCAGTAGGCACTAAATAAATGTGTTACATGAAATGAAAAGATGAGATGATTTTTGGAAAGATCCTGACCCTCAAAGATATTGATGGTGAAGATACAGAAGGAAATCTTCTGAACATAAAGAAAACCAATTGAGAGACAGTTGTGGGCATTTCATTTAACAACCAATTTGGAAACAAGAAGCTGTTGTTGTGGTGGCCAGGAAGGCCAGTGATTGTGGCATTTTATATTTCACTTGCATGAGAAAAAGCAGGTCCCTAATATGCAATGCTATATCAGAGATTTCTTCAACAAAGCAGTCTTGGGACTCTCCCGGTAGTATGTTCCTTCTTTCAGGGTTCACACCACCCACCCTGTCATAACAGGAAAAGCTCAGTGCCCTGTGCAACACCCAACATCCCAACTTTTGATAGCCATGAATCATTAAAAAAACTCTCTTAATAAATATTAAAATAATACATCCTAAAAATATCAAAACTTTTGTTTTTAGAAAATTTTTAATGTTAAAAATTTTAAACTTTTAATTTAAATAATTTTTAGCAACTGAATGGTTAATTTATTTTTAAATATTACCAATTTTACTTTGTTTTAGCTCAAACTCAGGATGTAAACCCAATTATAATCATGTGAACTTTCTCAGGTCAAGTCCCTGGCAGCCCTGAATGCTTCTGATGTGCGCCTCTCTAGGCTTCCTCAAAGTTCTTCCACAGTGCCAGTCATCACCAATGTGGCAGTGCACAGCTGCAGCCGCAGATCAGAATGGGAAGGCACAAGTGCGGCCTCCTAAGCTGGGCCCAGGGCCTCATCAAGAGTGAGGCAGCTGTCCTAGAGGCAACTCTCCTAGGGAGATCACGGTGTTAGACTCTCAACCCCTCCCTTTCCCCATTGCAGGGCTTCTGGACTTGCTGTCTACAGATGTCAACATGATCTGTGGATAGAACTGAATTGCACCATCATTGGCATTCTTTGAATTTGATTTCAGAGTTTAGAAACATCATCCTTGAGAAAGGGTCCAGGGCATGAAAAAGGCTGCAAAGTCCTGCAAGTTTTCTTTACTAAAGAACTGTATTTTGGGGGGATCTGGATCCCCTGAAATACAATGCAAATTTTATCATATGTGCATTCTTCTGTAAAGTATCAGGGCTTTTGCCAGCATAAAATGGGGTCTAGCAAGCCACGAAGTTAATCCCACTGCTCCAAGGTGAGTTTGGTTCAACCCGACAGGTTTTCAGTTAGTTTCTTTAGGCATCTCAAAAATGTCTTTCCACCCAGTTTCTATAAACATTTACTATTTATTTTAATTTCTTTTAGACTACAGGAAAAGCAGCTAATAATTGATCTACATGTTAACTACCCATGCCTTTAATTTAAATCCACTAGGCCCCGATTAGGGCTTACATTGTCAACTCAGTGCTTCAGGCAGCCCTACGTATATGACATCCCTGCCCCATGGGCAGAACAAGTCATTTTGGATCAGGACATTTTACAATTTACCAATACTTCCACAAACGCTATGCCATCTCATTTTTACAGTAAGCCTTTAAGGTAAGAATTAGTCCCCTCCCCTAACCTCCCAGTTTCACAGTGGTGGAATTTAAAGCAAGTCCCAGCCTTCGCCTGATGCAGCAGGAGAGCCCTGCAAGCGGGCAAGACCTTATACCCACTCCCACCTTCTATCCCCATCACTAGTCACTGGCAGTGAGCCACCCTGGAGAGTGTGATGAGGGCATACTCCCAGGTGTGTTGAGTAGCTCTTTGGTCTAGGGCAAACTGGGTCCAGGAGCTTGAGAACAGGTCTCCAAAGAGTGACAGACGCCAAATCATTAGAAGCCAAAGCACACAGAAGCTTAGGGGCTGGGTGCAAAGATAGAGTGAAAGGGATTCAGGAGGATTTAGGTGGAGCATTGATAGTACTGCTGCAAGAAGACTGTTTCCCCCAGACAAATCTGAAATTAGATATAGGTGTTCAAACTTGAAATATCACTATTGTGTTGAGCCCTCCATTGTCTAGAAACCTTGATTTTTTAGAATATTCCTGCTATCCTACTAACCAGAGCATATAGTTGAAACCTAATTGCCGCTCACTCTGTGCAGACTCTACTACAAACCTACACAAAGTCACCTAATAAATCCCAAAAGATACAATAACAAGCCCTGCTAAATGGATTGCTAAAAATAATAATAATAATAGGTGACATTCTTTGTTAATTCACTGGTGGTAACTGTGGCTTCCTTCAATGTGACACAGGATGGGACAGAAGGAGAGACTGATGCCTACTGAAAGAATGACTTGAATAGAATATCTAAAGTAAGATGTATTCACAGGAAATGAAGTTTCATTAGCTTAGATGCCTCCATATGGAACTACTTGTTGGTTCAAGAGCTTTCCAGAAAACCATATGAAACCCTGGGAAATGTCTGTTTTGGACACAAGAATTCCCAAGGGATTTTATGGATTCAAATCTTTGTTATGGAAAAAGAAACTTTGAGCTTCGCCTGGGAAGTCTGAATTCTGGGAGACATGCCAAACTCAAAGCTGACGTGATTTGCAATAACCTACTTAATCAACCGTAAAAATCAAGGCTTTATCTTTTTTTTGAGATAATCACACACTGTAATTTTGAATAGTAAGACTTACTGTGAGAAAACCATGTGTTTTAACTAGGGTATATGTTTGTTTAAAAGACTGACTACTAAATGTAAGAATTTCAGCCAAGAATTTTCCTTGTACACAAATATCCAATAAACTGATGTTTTCAGATTCCATTTGTCCATATTTTTAAAAGATAAAGCGACTTCAGAGACCTTTCATGACTTGAAGTTGGCTTTGATAATTATAAAATCATCTTTCTAAATAAAAGAAATTGCTTTCGCTGACAAAAGTCAGAAACTCACTCATCACTTATGTGCAGCATGAAGCTGAACTTTTATGTAAACAAATCAGAATTCTGAAACTGGGACACAGGCAGTTTCATTTTTACTAGCATGGCTCTGAGACTATTATTTCTCTTAAATAATCAGAATTTTGACCTTTTAATTTCAATACAGACTATCTGGGAGAGTAAACTCTACTTTTCCAAAGGGCCTAGCCAAGCAGTTTTGAGGGTCTGGCAGGAAAAGAGGGTAAAATTGAAGGGAGAAATAGATCAGAAATGTCAATACCAAACGAAATAGTGAAGCAAGTCGAAAGTAAAGTTGAGCCCTGGGGCCTTTCTGTTTTCCACTTGTGGCCCCCTCCCTTTTGAAATATCTAATTCGTTGAAGCTGCTCAGGATTCCTCAATGGGTCCTATCCAGATAGCTCAGCAGAATAACATATAGAGCTTTAAAATTAAATAAAAGTTCCTGAGACTTCAGGTTCCCAAAATGTGTTCTAGGTACCCCTGGAGATCCTGAGATACTATCAGAGGGCTACAAGGCCAAAATTCTTTTCATAATAATACTAAGATGGTATCTGTCTTTTTTACACTTTTTTCCCTTAAGTGTGAAGTAGAGTTTTCCAGAGGTTATATAATGTTTGACATCATAACAGATGAAAATGCAAAAGCAGGTAAGATAATCTTTCTTCTCTTGTCAGACATTAAAGAGATTTGAAAAATGTGAAGGATTGCCATTCTTGTCACATCTATTTTTCTTTAAAATATAGTTATTGTCCGTAAACGTTTAAGACAATGTATAACGTTTATTAATCATAAATGGAAATAAATACATATCCTTAACATTTCTCAGATTTACTTTGGAATATGGTAAATATTAATAGATACAATCCACATAATCAGTAGAACCCTGAACCTTTAATAATTTTTGAAGAGTGTCAAAATGGTCTTAAATGTTTCGTAACTCTCCTAACGAAAAAACTAAGACGTTTTGTAAAAGGTAAACTACAGTTTTAGATGCAATACAAGCTAACATAGTAATAGGTGGTTGTAGGGCTCAAAAACAAAGCAGAATCCAGGATTCCTGTAGGCAACCAAGTACCAAAGCCAGTTGTGCTTTGAAGATACCTGCTCAGGCCTAGTAACCTTGGGCTTCTGCTCTGAAGGATACACAAGGGCTAAAGCTAGGGATCTCTTGCTGGAAAGTCTGATAGAATCCCTCTTGTGAAACTGAAACTCCAGTGGTTTATGCCCTCAGTGTTGGGATAAGCAAGAATAAATGTATCTTTCAAAGTGGGCTAGTCAAGAACTTTGCCTTTCTTAAGTTTGGGGCTGAGTGGAGGGGGAAAATAACAACCCTCTTGATAATTCATAGCCACTAAAGGGCTCCCATGCTGCAGCGTAGTCCAAAGTTATCCCACCTGCATTGTCTGAAAAAAGCTCACATGAAAATTTTAATTTGATAGCTTTTGGATAGTGGTACCTTTGGACAACTGGCAGAACCAAACACAAATTCTCTCTCAATGAGACAAATTGTATACAATTTTTTTATCATGTATAAACACCAGGCAGATATGATATGATAATATCCACAGAAAAATTCTGGAAATGAAAAATGTAATAAAACTTGAAATTCATACAATGGCTTTCCTGTAAGCTCTGTAAGTTCTCCCTCTGACTCAAGGCCAGAGAAGGTCAGTGAAGTCACCAGTCCAACCTCTGCCAGCTGAAGCAGAAAGGGATCAAGGGTAGTCTGGTGACCTGTAATCCTTTGATTGTCATTCCTGGGGTGAGGCTAGGAGAACACTTTGGTCTACAGAAGGGAGACACAAGATGTAAGCAACAGAATGGACAATGCCAATGCTCACGTGCCCGAGAAGGTATCCTGAAGAAGGGGGAAGAGAATTCTGCATTGGTCACTCAGCAGACACCACAGATCTACTGAGAACATACACTGCCACCTGCTTATACCTGAAAGGTACAAGCTTGTGCCATAGCTTATACCTGAAAGGAAAAAGAAAAGTAGTCAAGAACAAATAGATTCTTGTGGAACACATCTATAAGCTGATGGCTATAGGCCAATAAGGAGTTCATCAAGACTCAATCCAGGCAGGACGGGACTAAAGAGAAATTGCCACTGTCTCCCCTTTGCTGTCCACACATAAAGGCCTCATCAATTCACCAATAATGGGCCATGACATAAACAAGGCTATTGAAATTAAAATGTACTCAATAGACTGATTAGACAACAGACCAGACACATCTGAAAAGGCATTTCTTGAAAGAGAGGACAGATCAGAAGATACTATTCACATACAGTACTAACAAAAAAATACATTAGAAAGTACAAAAGAGATTAAGGGATGTGAAAGATAAAGTGAAAATGTCTATTATATTTCTAATTAGAGTTCCAGGAGGAAATAACAGAAAGAATAAGGAAGAGGAAATATTTGAAGAAAAATGGATGAGAAGTTTTCAAAATTACTGAAGCATATTAATCTTCAGATCCAAGAAACCCCAAAACACATTTAGATATTTTATTCTCGAATTATAGAATACCAAAAAATAAAAGGAACTAAAAGCAACCAGAGAGAATAGACTGATAACAAGAGAATAATTTACACTAGTCACAAAAGAGCAAACACTACATGACTCCACTTGAATGTGCAATCTCTGAGTCGAACTCAGGAGCAGTGAGCAGAATGGTGGTTGTCATGAGCTGCAAGGAGAAGGAAATGGGGTGTTGTTGTTGAATGGGTATAGAGTTTCAGAGCAAGATGAGTAAGTTCTGGAGATCTTCTGTACAACATTGTGGCAACAATATTAACTAACGATATTTTATTGTACACCTAAAATTCTGTTAAGAAGGTAGATTTCACGCTGTATTCTTACCAAGATAAAACAAAAACAAAAAATGAAAATTTTATACTCAAAGTTGATTTATCAATAGCAACAATGGAAATAGAAAGAAATAGAATAATATTTTAATCAATTTGAGAGAAAATAACTCTCAAACTATAATTTCGTATTTAGTAAAACCTTTTTATAAGAACAAAGACAAAATCAACATTTTTAAAATAAGCAAAACCTGGGGGAATTTACTACTAGATCCTCACTAGAGAACATTCTAAAGGAGATAGTTTTTAAAAAAGAAAATGTGCTAATGTGGAAGCTTTGATATGCAAGAAGAAATGATAAACAAACATATAGGTAAATATATGGAAATTTCAGTATCTATTGATCATCAAAGAATAATATCAAGTTTGTGGAGCTAAAAAACAAGATAGAACTAGGATAAAAAAATGAAAGCATATAGAACTTTGGAGGGAATAATCATTTTTAGAATTATTTGAAAGACAGCAAACATATCGATTTTATCCAAAGAAATTGCTAAACATGCATGTTTAAACTAGGTAGAATAGCAATTAAATAGTTGACAAAAGTATGTAATTTTCAAACCAATGTTGATTTTTTTTTTAATTTTAAGAAGAAATAATCTCAATCAAAAAGAAGGCAAATAAAGGTAGAGAGAAGGGAGGGGAGAAAAAAGGAAATAGAAAAACATGGAAAAATAGAATTCATGTAAGAGGAAATAAATATAAACGTATGAGAAATCACAATAAAAGTAAATGGTTACACTATTGAGTTAAAAGATGAAAATTAATCAGATTTTTTAAAAAATGTTGTTTATAAGTAAGACCAAAAAAGGAGTGGCAGACTATAGCCCATGGGCCAGGTCTGACACCCAGCATGTTTATATATGACTCTTTGGCTAAGAATGGTTTCTACAATTTTAAATAGTTGAAAAAAGAATATGTGACAGAAACTACATGTGACCCACAAAGGCTAAAATATTTAGTGTCTGGTTCTTTAGAGAAAAAGTTTGCTGACACCTGCTCTAAAATACAAAATCAAAAAATCCAGAGAGGAGACAGATTGGAGAAAGATACATTAATTTTATAACAGACCGTGATTCTCCTTCAATATCCAAATATTAACTAAATGCATGCACATCTTGCTAAATACCATGTTCATTAACCTCTCTTATAGTTAGGTATGGCCAATAAGACATAAACCGAAGTGACTTACGTAGCTTCCAGGTCAAGTCTTCAAATACATATGCCTCCCACTCCTCTTTACCTCCTTCTCAACAGAACAGAGAAAAGGGAGTCAGGGTTGGGGTGAACCATCTTTGACCATGTGAATAAGGTCATCACGAGAAGGCTGGGAAAGGATTGAGGCAGAAGGCACCTGGGCTCTATAATCCCTGTACTACCCACCTTAAGATCATTGCAGATTAGGGAGAAATAGTCTTCTCTCTTATTTAAGGCATTCTTAGGTGGGAATCTGTGTTACTGTAATTTAGCTGGTATCTGACTAGTACATCAAACAAATGCTAACTAAAAGAAAGTAAGGTGGGCATAATAATAACAGACAAAACAGACTTTAGAGCAAAAAGGGATCAAAAGGCTCATAATGATATAAGACTCATTTTACTGGAAGATATAACAATTCTAAAATTACATATGTCTCAATTCTGCACTTATATAACTTAATGGAACTACAAGAAATAAATAAATCCATTATCCCAGTGGAATACTTAATACCTCTCTCTCAGTACTCAATAGATAAAGCAGACAATAAAATTAGCAATAAAAGATTTAGAAAGAAAAATTAATGTGCTTCATCCAATGGGCATATAGAGAATATTACATCCAATAATTAAATAATTGGCATTCTTTTAAAGCACAAATAGAAGAGTTTTGAAAATTGAACACATTCTAAACCATTAAGTTAACATTAACAAATTTCAAAGGATGGCAAGATAGATACAGAGGGTATTCTCAGACCACAATGCAAATCAGTTAGAAGTCAAAGACAAAATAAACCAAGATAAAAAAAAAAGTTTACAAATCTTGCAAAATTCTAAACAACTCAGAGATCAAAGAAGAATAATGCAAAGTATAAAATATTTATAAATGACCAATGACTAAAATGTTTTCTAACAAAACTTTTGAAATGTAGCAAAAGCATTACTGAGTGCCAAATCCATAGCCTTTTAAAAAGATAAGTGGCCAGGTGCGGTGGTTCACTCCTGTAATCCTAGCACTTTGAGAGACCGAGGTGAGCGGATCATGAGGTCAGGAGTTTGAGACCAGCCTGACCAACATGGTGAAACACCATCTCTACCAAAAATACAAAAATTAACCAGGCATGGTGGTGCATGCCTGTAATTCCAGCTACACTCCAGCCTGGGCGACAGAGTGAGACTCCGTCTCCAAAATAATAATAATAATAATTGTATTAACACATTTTCACGCTGTTGATAAAGACATACCTGAGACTGGGCAATTTGCAAAGGGAAGAGGTTTAATGAAGAGCTCACAGTTCTACGTGGCTGTGGAAGCCTCACATTCATGGCAGAAGAAAAGGAGGAGTAAATCACACCTTAGGTGGATGGCAGCAGGCAAAAAGTGCTTGTGCAGAGGAACTCCTGTTTTTAAAACTATCAGATCTCATGAGACCCCTTCACTATCAAGAGAACAGCACTGGAAAGACCTGCCGCCATGATTTAATCATCTTTCACGGGGTCCCTCCCACAACACATGGGAATTATGGGAACTACAAGATGATATTTGGGTGGGGACACAGAGCCAAACCATATCAATAAGGTTTGTCAAAGGTAAAACCATGATTCTCATACAGATATAAGAGTGACTTGTGTTAAAGATTTTATTTAATTCTTTAATCAGTAAGAAAACCAAGAAGATTCAAATGAGAATCCAAAGAACAGACACATGTTTAGATTAGGAATATTGAAAAGAATGTGTAAATCGAGGTAAAACTTATTTTCCACAGAGGAGAAAGGAAGGAAGTTAAACCTCTATCAGGCAGAACAGAATCTGCATGTCTACAATCAAAAATTATTTTGCATTGCTATCAGTTACCTACAACTTGCCAAGTTGTAAAATAGCTCCTAGTAAATGAAAGTAAAGAATCAGATAACCCGGAAGGGTGGGCTATTTGTAGACAATGCATAGGTTTCCATAGAAGGACAATTTTTTTTCTTAAAGTCATCCTCCTTCTGATCAAAAATCCTAAAACTGAAAGATTATTCGTGATCACAAAGCAAGGTTGGTTTCATTAGTTTTGGCCTTATTTACAGGGTTGCAGCAATAGTGTTGACTTACCATATAGGCCTATTAGAGTTTGTTTTGTTGCAATAAACTAAACACATGACTTATAATATTTAGGAGGAAAGAAATGTCCAGCAAGATAAACCCAAAAAAGTAAAAGATAAGGTATATAAAGAAAAAAGCAAAAAAAAAAAAAAAAAAAAAAAAAAAAACAGAGAGTTTCTACACCCACCCAACATGCAGAGAGCTGGAAGACCCTTGTTCCTCATTAGAACAAAATCAGCCATACTCATTTTAAATTCATGACTTTTTTTGAACCCACTGAACAACTGAGACAAACATGGGCTGGCCAGACAGTGTGAAAGCTCTGGGGACTGCAGAAATTGACTCTGTGTCTACTTGGAGGCTCTTTCTCTACAAGCCCCATTGGCTGCTCAAAGGAAAGATTAAGAAGAGCTCTAAGAAGCACCAGGGTGCAGACATGAGGGAGGAGAAGAGCACAAGAGCAAGAGAGGCAAGAAACTACTGCTGCTCTCAAGGCATCTGTGAAAACTGGCAGCTGGTGGAAGGGAACAGAGGGAAATTCTATGCCTAGGGAAGGAGTAGGATTACACTGAGCCCAAAACTTTAGTCAGGGAAAAGGCAGAACTGAGAAAGCAGCACCCCCAAGCTCCAGATAAGCAATGCATGCCTAAAACCAAGGATTAATCAAAACAACCAAGACCAATTTCCGCAGCTCCAAGCTAAATTATAACAGAACACCAATGGGAGGGGGCAGAAGAAAAAGAGTATTCAAATAGATTTTCTTTGAGGTGCAAAGGGAAGACCTAAAACTCAGAGTTCAGCAGACAGACTCCAACCCTAAACAAAACGTACCTCTAGCAGAGCAATTTCTAGTCTGTAGTATACACTGAGAGTTACCATAGCAACAACAAATCTCAACCACAGGCAACCATATTCTAGGCCATGAAACAAACCTCAACAAATTTAAAAGAATGAAAATCACACAAACTATGTTCTCAGATCATAATGGAATGAAATTGAAAATCAATAACAGAAGGATATGTGGAAAATATTCAAAATGTTTGGATATTTGGATATTAAAAAGATTATTCTAAGTAACCATGGGTCAAACAAGAAGTCCAAAAAAAATTAAGAAATACTTTGAACTAAATTCAAATTAAAATATAACACATCAAAATTTGTGGCCTGTAGTTAAAGTAGTGCTTAAAGAGAAACTTACAGCATTAAATGCTTATATTAGAAAAATTAAAAGTTAAGAATTAATCATTTAAGCTTTCACTTTAAGAAATAAGAAGAAGAGCAAACTAAACCCAAAGAAATCAGAAGGTCAGAAATAAGATAAGTGCACAGACTAAAGAAATTGAAAACAAAAATCAGTAGAGAAAATCTATAAAAACAAAGTTAATACTTTAAAGAAATTGATAAATCTTTAGCCAGATTGACAAAGGAAAAAAAAAGATGACACAAACTACCAACTTCAGGAAGAAAAGAGGATATTAGTACAAATCCCACAAATATTAAAAGAAGAATAAAGGAATATTGCAAAATTATTTGCACATACATTTGACAACCTGGATGAAATGGGTCAATACTTAAAAAATACGAATTACCAAAATGAAGTAGATAATTTCAGTTGTACTGATTCTATTACATTAATTGAATCCCTGCTTTAAAAACTTTCAGGAAGAAATCTTCATTCCTAAATAGTTTCTCTAGTGAATTCTACCAAACATTTAAGGAAAAAATAATATAATTATATACCATCTTTTCCAGAAAACAGAAGAGGAGAGATGACTTCCCAACTCATTTTATGAAGCCAGCGTTACCCTAATACCAAAACTAGTCAAAGACATTATAAGAAAATTACAGACTAATAATCCTCATGAACAGATACACACACAAAAAAATCTTTAATAAAATGCTAGCTAATCAAGCCATCAATATATAAAAATGAAAATACATTAAAACCAAGTGTGGCTTATCCCAGGAATGTAAGACTAGCTTAGCATTCAATAATTTGTCGATGCATGTGCAACCTCCTGTGAATCCATTGTAGCAGGACGAGTCACTGACAAAACTCCTCAGACATGGAATTAAAGAAGGAAGAGGTTTATCCGGCCGGGAGCATCGGCAAGACTCCTGTCTCAAGAGCTGAGCTCCCTGAGTGAGCAATTCCTGTCCCTTTTAACGGCTCACAGCTCTACGGGGATCCATGTGAGAGGGTCACGATCGTGATGGATTGAGCAAGCAGCAGGTACTTGGCGGGGCTGCATGCACCGGTGATCAGAGTGAAACAGAACAGACCGGGAAGTTTCACAATGCCTTTCCACACAATGTCTGGAATCTATAGATAACTTAACTGGTTAGGTCAGGGGTCAATCTTTAACTACCAGGCTTAAGTCAGGCAGGCCCAGGCCTGGTTTCAGGTCTGGTTCCTAGGCACTGGGCTACCTGCCTTTAGTTTTGCTTTTCTTTCTTTTTCTGAGTATAAAACAACATAAAACAATATGAGAGAGTCTGTCTCTCTTCTCTCACCATAATTTACTTTTTTAAAAAAAATTAAGGTTAAATTTAAAATAAAATAGAAATCAGCAGGAAAAAACATTAATGCCAATGCAGAAATTATTTGATGAAATTCAATAGTCCTTCAAAATTACAACTCTGAGAAAACTAGGAACTGAAATAAACTGTCTGAATCTGATAATGGGCTTCTACTGCTAAAGGACTTCATCATATTTGATGGTATAAAACTGAGTACTCTCCTCTACAGTTTGGAACAAGGCAAAGATGTCTTCTCTTACTAGTGAGACTCAACACTGTACTCAAAGTTCTAGCCATTGAAATACAGCAAGAAAACAAAAATTTTATATTTTAGAAAAGAATAAAATGATCTCTGTTTTTAGACAACAATATTGCCTATGTAGACCTCCCAAAAAATCTATACAAACAGTTTCTAGAACTAATAAATGAATTTAGCATGTTTGCAGAATGTCTACATACAAATATCAATTATATTTTATATACTCTTAATAAATAATAAGATTTGAACATTTTTAAAGCAATTAATTTATAATAACACCAAAGAGATACTTAAATGTAACTAACATAACACAGGCATGATTTTTCTGCTGAAAATCACATACAAATAATAACAAAATAAATCAGAGACTCAATAAAGATATGCCATGTTCATGGTTTGAATCATGGAATATTATCAAGTTGTTGTGTCACTCGGGGTGCAAAAAGAGAAGCAAAATCAGAAGGAGAAAGATTGGAAGATTAGATAGAGAGATAGAAAGATAGATAGACAGATAGATAGACAGATAGATAGACAGACAGATAGATAGATAGATAGATAGATAGATAGATAGATAGATAGATACAAAAACAACCAGTAATTGGCTTATGCAGAAGTCTGAAATTCAAGTAGCAGTCAAGACAGGACCATCACTGGCAAAGCTGGAACTCATAAGCAAGTGCCAAAGCTATTATCCACAGGCCACCAGGGAAAGATCACAAGCCAGTAGAAACTCCACAGACACTCTACCAAACTTGCTGTTCACAGGCACATTTCTTCTTTCTTTTCGGGAAGCCTCAGCCCTGCTATTAAAGTCTTCCAGTTTCTTGAATCAGATCTACCCAGATTATCCAGTAAAATCACCCCCAAATTAAGTCACTGACTACATCTTTAGGTAATTATATGTAGGCTTTTATTACATCTGGAAAATATTTTCATAGCAATGCCTAGATTTCTGTTTTAATAAATGTAGAAAGAATGAGAGAAATAGAAAATCATCATTAAAACAGCAGCATTATAACTGTTGGAGGCAAAATCCACTGATGAATGCTAAAATTAAAGGGTAAAAGAGTAACCAGAAACAAGATATTTGCATAGCTCCAAATGTCCCCCCAATGTATATAATTACAAATGTAAAAAATAATAAGTTTACAGTGGAGAATTCTGACAGACGTCACCTCAGCCAGGTGATCAAGGTTAAAATCACCAGCAGTATATATCAAGAGCATGTGCCTGGACATGATGCACTAAGCAGGGCACATACATCACCTCAGTGGAATCCTTTCTAACAATGCATAGCTTCCATCTAATTATAAGAAAGCATCAGAACCTAAAGTGAGAGGCAATTTACAAAATAATTGACCAGACTTATCCAAAGTCACAGTGGATATGGAAAGGCTGAGGCACTATCACAGGTTGGAGGAGATCAAGAGACATGACAGCTGAATACATGTGGGATCCTGAATCAGAAAAAGACACTAGAGAGAAAGTGGTGAAATGCAAAGAAGTTCTGTTATTTGGTTAATTGTATTGTACCACGGTTAATTTCTTAGTTTGATAAATGTTTTATAGTCATATAAGTTGTTAACATAAAGGGAGGCTGGACAGTAACTTTGCAATATTTTTCATCTCCTCTGTAAATTTAAATATTTCAAATATTTTTTTAAAAGTAAAGAATCAACAAAGTGAAAATGAATTGTTGGAAAAGAGTAATGAAATGAACATACTCCTGGCAAGGTAAATGCCAAGAAAGCACTAAAGAAAACACAAAACACAAGTTCTTGTGCCCTGCATTTTCACCGAACTCCAATTCCAACTCAGTAGGTTTGGGATGCACCCCAGGCCCAGACATTAGATATTTCAAGATCCACAAGTGTTTCTGGGAGTCGTAGAGACACTCATTTTGAATCTTATTTCTGCACTTCATCCCAGTACCCCCAATCACTGTTTTATATTAACTCTTTCTTATTTCTTTTTGGCCTCTCCTCACAGTCCTGTTAGGTGAGCAGCAGGTTGATCACAGACTATTAGTGACTTCTAGGCTATTTTCTTCCAAACAACACCCCTAATCATATGAGGTAATGTGTAGAGAAGTGAGAAGGCTTTGGGAGATCCAGAAAGGTTTGACCAATCTCTGAGTCAATAAGATAGGCCCAAGATCAGTGGAAGAAGCATCCTGTTTTGGTACTAGGAACGTGCACGAAATCAGAGAGGAAGAAGGTGTCTAAACTTTAGTCAGACTTTGCTGAAGCATAGATTCTAGATTGCGGGGTGAAATGCACTTAACATTGTCCAGACGCCATATTTTACTTGTTTCATGTTTTCCTAACACCCAGCCCCTACCTGCAACACACACACACACACAAATAGTTTTATCTCTCTTTTACAGGTGAGAATACGTTCACTTGGTGAGCTTTGGTAACCTGCTCACAGTTACACAGCTACCAAATTGCAAAGACAGGTTTTGAAGCCCAGTTTTACCTAATATTTAAGCCATAATAATTTTACTGTTATCTAAATATCAGCTAATATAATGCTTCAATTCATAGTTTACAGTGAGTGGGTGAAGTGGTTTTTACTTATTTCACTAGCTCCACAGCTGGCTTCATGTTCTTTATGTCTCAAGGATGAGTCTTTATCTTTAAAACTAAAAAATGAGCTGCATCCTCCCACAAAACTCTCTTCTTACAAAAGGAATTTTCATAAATCCTATCTTGACTGACTCATCCTAAGTGTGTCGAGTAAGATGAGATGCTTTCCAAATCTATAAAACTAGCCCTGCTCAGGGTTATTATGCATGAGTCCTGACAGCAATTCTGTCTTTTCAAAGTGGCATTGTACCTTGAATTCATTTGGCATAGCAAGGCAGTCTAGTCTGAGCCTTACTGATGAATTATGTCCCCGGTGGACTTTCTTTCTAAGTCATGCTGAATTAGATTTAATCGGAGAACTTCTCTAGCTGGCTTACTTTCTTATATCAAGTACTGAATTGAATCTCTCTCTTCTGACTCCCTTGGTTCTTTTCAGATGAGAATAACCCATCTAATCAGTTCTACATCATTCTTGGATTTGAATAAAACCTTAAAGGCCCTTGTGACTTAGCACAGTAATAAATACCTCAACTGTAGGTAAAAGGAGCAAAGATAGACAGAGCTGCCAGCACTAAAGGAAAAGAGGAAGGAGCAAGTAGACAGATCTTTGTGGTTAACTGCAAACTAAATCTGTCTGACAAGAAAAGGATCTGTCTGACATATCTTTTCCCATATGATCTTAGCACAAGGTTATGAAACATCTCTTAATAGTAACTGCCAATGAATATTGCCATTGTCTTGATATATATTATTCAAAAATGGGTGTATGGAGGTAATATTCTATTATTCTATGCTTTTTTTTTTTTTTTTTTTTTTTGAGACAGGTTCTCACTCTTTCCCCAAGGCTAGAGTGCAGTGGTATGATCACGGCTTACTGCAGCCTTGAACTCCCCAGCTCAGGTGATCCTCTCACCTCAGCCTCCTGAGTAGCTGGGACATTAGGCACACACCACCACACCCAGCTAATCTGTGTATCACTTTGTAGAGACAGGGTTTTGCCATGTTGCCCAGGCTGCTCTCGAACTCACGAGCTCAACTGATCCTCTCACTTCAGCCTCCCGGGTAGTTGGAACTACAGGTGTGCACCACCATGCCCAGCTAATTTTTATATTTTTATAGAGATAGGGTCTCACTGTGTTCCCCAGGCTGGTCTCAAACTCCTGGGCTCAAGCAGTCTGTCTGCCTCTGCTCCCAAAGTGCTGGGATTATACATGTGAGCCACTGCACCCAACCTCTGTGCTAACTTTTTATATGAATATTTATTCATCTCCCCAAACTCATCATATTCTAGATTAAATTTGGCAACACCCTTCCTCCTGCTTTGCCTGAAACTGTTTTTCTTCCTTAGCTTATCTATCTCTGGCAAGGGCCTCACAGTTCCCTTATTGTACTTGAAATCACCTCTAATTTTATACTTGCCTTTAAAAAGAAGTATAGTTGCTAAGGGAATGGAATTTGGAGCAAGACCTGAGTTCAAATCCTAACTCTACCCCCGATTGGTTGTGTGCAATTGATCAAGTTATTTTAACCAATTTGAGCCTAAGTTTATTCATCTGTAATATAGGGATAATAAAATTGGTCTCACAATGCTATTGTAAGTATTAAATGAGATAAAGTACAAAAACATTAAGCACAAGATTAGATGTATGTTCAGGGCTTTAAGTATTGAGGTTCTATATTAGTCAACCTGGGCTGCTATCATAAATGCCACACACTGGGTGGCTTAAACAACAGAAACGTATTTTCGCACTGTTCTGGAGACTGGAAGTCTGAGATCAGGGTGCCAATATGGTCAGGTTCTGGTGAAGACCCTCTTTCTGGCTTTCAGACAGCTACCTTCTTGCTGTGTCCTCACATGGCAGAGAGAGAGAAAAGAGAAAGAGAAAGAACTCCAGTGTCTGTTCTTACAAGGACACTAATCCCGTCATGAGAGCTCCACCCTCATGACCTCATCTACACCTATTTACCTCCCATAGGCTCCACCTTCTAATACCATCACAGTGGGGCATCCAAATACATCAGCATATGAATTTGGAGAGGACACAATTCAGTTCTCTACAGGTTCTTACTACGAAAAATAGAGAAGAGGAGCATTTAAGGAATGTGTCTGCTTTCCTACCCCACCATGGAGTTAGTAAGTCAATCTGAAATTGCACCCATAAGCTGCCACAAAACAGAGCAATCTATTTCAAAGAAAGGACCCTATGGAAAAATAAGAAGAAAACTTTGGGTTTATATCTATGCCTCTAAGAAAGCCAACCAAGCTGATAGAAGAAATGATAACATTATCCAGAGTTGATTTCTCAAAATAGGATCAGCTGTGGCAACTGGTGGCTCCTGAAAGGCCAACAGGTGAGCGGGAAAGGCTCCAAAAGTTCAGTCCTTGCAAAGGCTCTCAGGGTAGTGCCATGGCCACTTCCAGGGGATTCTTAATTTTACGTTTGACTACAGGGTAATCATTGGTAACCCGCTACATGACTTATTAAAGTCTAATGATGTTTGATATTCATAAACTATGTGCATGAATTTGTTTAATAATAACTCTAACTCATTACTCTACTAAAAAGTAACATCAAAAGTAAGTAAACTGTAAAGTTCGTACCATGAACAGTAACAGAGTGAAAATTTCTGCAATTTTTAAGAAAGTTATTTTGAATTGGGAACACAATCTCCATTTTTGGTCAATTACTTACGTAAAGGATACTTCTTTTATATAATACTGCCTGCATAACAAGTGCTAATAAGTAGTAATTATTATTATTGTTATTTAATTCTTTATAACCATTCACTTGCCAAATCTTAGATATCCTTCCTCTAAAGTTTTCCCCTCTTCATTTTTACCACAATCACCTTAACTCAGGCAGGCTTCAGCTCATATCTAGATGACTCAATACTTCCCTGGTAACTTCAGTCTCTCCGACTTCTCTGCTAATCCACCCAACAGCTAAATCAAACTTCCTTAAATACCACTTTAGAGTAGCCCTCATTGTCTCTAACTTTCTAAGGATCTACATCCATAATCTGCCCTTCCAATTCAGTCTTCCTTAATTCCCAGTTTGCCAATACAAGTTATCTGTTCCCAGCAGGCCAAGGTCTTCACAGATTCACAGGGGTGATGGGGATTTCAGGAGTGACATTCTGAGTTGGAAAGCTCTGCCTCTTTTACTCCACCTATCCCAATCTTGCCAGTCATCAAGAGCCATGTCAACAGCCTCCTCTTCTCAAAATTCTTTCCAAAGCATTCCAGTGTGCATTAATTTCCCCTCTACCAAGCCTCAAAGCACTTAAATACACTATCATCAATTCAACATTGAATTATGCATTGTCTAAAAAATTTTTTAACCAATCCATGTATACTATTCATATAGTCTTTCCTTTCAAATAGGTAATTCTGCCAAGGAGAGCATTTATGTTTTATTCACCTCCTACATATTAAAATACTGGTGGGCATGTAATATAGTAAGTTGTCACATAATGTACAATTATTACTATCAGTCAAAGTGTTAGCATTTTAACTGAGTCATTTAGTTTAACACAAAAATTCTTTATGGTAGATATTTATTATTCTCCATTTTAAAGATGATT